>NC_060121.1:741116352-741425399 GCF_021461395.2 Schistocerca americana | reverse complement strand
AGGTGTAAAATACACGACGGCAGGAACACGATCCACGAACGGCTCAGTGGGTTTTACCGAAATGGGGTCTTAGAGGCACCCTTTGCCGTTTTATTCACTTGTACCAATGACCTAGCCACTCCCCACCCCCACCCCCTGCCCCCGGGCCGTGATCACGCTACAGAACAAGAAATAGGAGGAATGTCCTATCCTGCCACAAATCATGTTAACACTTCGTCTAAATGTTCACATTTCGTCTAATGGTTTTGAACGGTCCCTAGTGGTTGCAACCTGCACACGAGAGCAAAAATTGCCATTACCCTGGGCTCTAAAAGGGTCAAAACACGTTTAATGGGGATGCAACCCGATGATGTCCTTAGACAAGGGTGGGCAGGTCCGAGAGTGTCACCGGTGTCAACGTTTCTCAACAAGGTCTTCCTGCTACTATTCGCAATGCAACTGTCGTTTTCGGCGGCGAAATGTATGGAAGTCAACGCCACAGGGAAGAGATGGTTCCGCCTCCTGAGACTTTTTCTTGCGGAATATACGGCGGTGTGTCTGGAGTGTTTTCCTCGGCCACTCGTAACAAAACTCGGAACTGCGAGATTCCAACGGTTTTACGGTTCTAATCCCGATCACAGAGACGTCAAAAGTTGTGGTAAAATGTGGATAAGATGGCTTGTGATAACCTATCATATGACACGTTCATGATGGCGTTGGTCCGAAATTGACGTTTCGTGTCAATGTTACACCGTTAACCCACCTTACAACTCTCATGAACTTCTGAGCTGTAGCCTTTCTTCGCATTTGTCAACACAAAGTGAGGTTCAAAGCTTGGTCGAGCCCGAGAAGGACGGTGCATATAACTGTGCTTCTGCATCGTTAGACAGGAGCGTCGTACGCACCTTAAAGCCAAATTTCAAACCTATGCGTCGCAATGTGTAGGAATTAGAGAGTTTGGAGGAGATGGTCCTGTTGCTCAGTGTAGCTATTGACATCGGCTGCATTCCTAGCAGGTAGATCAGAGGGACCACACTTTGCTGACGTCTGTCAGTCTCTCATGATTAACTCGTAGCAGCAGAATATCCAGCTTAAGCGCCCACAAGAGGAGGAGACAACAAAATTAAACTGCTCCCACTGAGAGAGTGTATCGAGTAATTTCAAGTCAAATTTACAAAGAACTTAGCAGTATGAGCTCACTTATCGTTATGACTTTGCACTCTCTCTGGCCTGGATGTATGCGCTAACACGGTACGTGAAGGTGTCACGCAGCTGTTGTATTCCCTCCTGAAGCGTTATAGGTCACAAGTAATTGGCCCTTGATATCTTGTGTGCTGTAGACATAGTGGTTCAAAAGACTCTAAACACTAAGCGACTTAACATCTGAGGTCATCAGTCACCTAGACTTAGAACTACTTAAACCTTACTAACCTAAGGACATCACACACATCCACGCCCGAAGCAGGATTCGAACCTGCTACCGTAGCAGCAGCGTGGTTTCGGACTGAAGCGCCAAGAATCGCTCGGCCACAGCAACCGGCTCCTGGAGACAGATCCGGGGCACTTACTGACCATGCGAATACCTCAACATTACACAGACGACGTGGCGTGAGAGGTCGAGCAATGTCCTGCTGAAAAATGGCACCATGATACTGACCCTTAAGAAGTAACGCATTAGGACGCATTATGTCTGTGACACACCGTTTTACCATAATGGCTCCCTTAGTCACTACCAGCCGTAACCTGAATTCATAAACAATGGTTCTACACGCCATGACAGGGTAAGGAACACCACTGTGCCTCTCATAAGAAGAATTGGAAGAAAGACGCCTCTATCTACACTACTGGCCATTAAAATTGCTACACCATGAAGATGACGTGCTACAGACGCGAAATTTTACCGACAGGAAGAAGATGATATGATATGCAATTGATTAGCCGGTGTGGCCGAGCGGTTCTAGGCGCTTCAGTCTGGAACCGCGCGACCGCTACCGTCGCAGGTTCGACTGCTGCCTTGGTCATGGATGTGAGTGATGTCCTTAGATTAGTTCGGTTTAACCGACTTCTCATACACAAACAGCAGTTGTCCAGAGTTGCCTGGTGAAACGTTGTTGTGATGCCTCGTGTAAAGAGGAGAAATGCGTACCATCACGCTTCCGACTTTGATAAAGGTCGGATTGTAGCCTATCGCGATTGCGGTTTGTCGTATCGCGACATTGCTGCTCGCGTTGGTCGAGATCCAATGACTGTTAGCGGAATATGAAATCAGTGGGTTCAGGAGGATAATACGGAACGCCGTGCTGGATCCCAACGGCCTCGTACCCACTAGCAGTCGAGATGACAGGCATCTTATCCGCATGGCTGTAACGGACCGTGCCGCCAGGTCTCGATCTCTGAGTCAACAGATGGGGACGTTTGCAAGACAACAACCACCTGCACGAACAGTTTGACGACGTTTGCAGCAGCATGGACTATCAGCTCGGATAGCATGGCTGCGGTTACCCTTGACGCTGCATCACAGACAGGAGCGCCTGAGATGCTGTACTCAACGACGAACCCGGGTGCACGAATGGGAAAACGTCATTTTTTCGGATGAATCCAGGTTCTGTTTACAGCAGCATGATGGTCGCATCCGTGTTTGGCGACATCGCGGTGAACGCACATTGGATGCGTGCATTCGTCATCGCCATACTGGCATATTACCCGGCATGATGGTATGGGGTGCCATTGGCTACACGTCTCGGTCACCTCTTGTTCATATTGACGGCACTTTGAACAGTGGACGTTACATTTCAGATGTGTTATGACCCGTGGCTCTACCCTTCATTCGATCCCTGCGAAACCCTACATTTCAGCAGGATAATGCACAACCACATGTTGCAGGTCCTGTACGGGCCTTTCTGGGTACAGAAAATGTTCAACTGCTGCCCTGACCAGCACAATCTCCAGATTTCTCACCAATTGAAAACGTCTGGTCAACGGTGGCTGAGCAACTGCCTCGTCACAATACACCAGTCACTACTCTTGTTGAACTGTGGTATTCTGTTGAAGCTGCATGGGCAGCTGTACCTGTACACACCAGACAAGCTCTGTTTGACTCAGTGCCCAGGCGTATCAAGACCGTTATTACGGCCAGAGGTGGTTGTTCTGGGTACTGATTTCTTAGGATCTATGCACCCAAACTGCGTGAAAATGTAATCACAGCTCAGTTTTAGTATAATATATTTGTCCAATGAATACCCGTTTGTCATCTGCATTTCTTCTTGGTGTAGCAATTTTAATGGCCAGAAGTGTAGATCACCGCTGTATTCACTGACGGCGTTTATCCAGGGCAACGAAAATTCATCGCTGAACGCACCATGACGCCATTTATCACCAGCCCATGCTTCTCTAACGCATCACGACTCTAAACACAGCCGTTTGTCTTGTTATGTTAACGGCAGCCTATACAAAGACGCTAATTCTTTAGTTTGGCTGCTGCTAGTGTCTGAGCAGTGGTGGGAGATGACACAGACTGGTGCAAGGAGTCCGATACTGGTTCTTGGATGCCAGGAGCAGATGTGAAGGGGCTACGATATGGTTGGTGCACAACACGGTGTTCGTCCATTGTGGTTGTCGTGCATGGTCGACCGGAATATTGTCTTTACGTTCGCACGCAGTCCTACATTGGGCCACTATCGCATGGGACTGCACCCCAAATCTGAGTATTGTGTGATTCGATCAGCTGGACAGGTCAAGTCCTCTCAGTTATTCCCCTTTTGGACTCTGTCAGATGCTGATAACGCTATCTCACATGCGTGCGCGGCATCTCCGTGTCCTTCACAACTATCACTCAACGTTTGATATTTTTCACCGCCCTTACATACAGTAACAGACCTGCTAACAACGCTAAGCAAGAAGAACACCAGTGCCCTATGGCCGCCGTTCTACCTAGCACACAGAACTGCAGCTCTAATCGTTCATTTAAGGTCGCAGGCTTCCACGACCGGTATCAGTTTGGATAAAATATCGGTTTTCTGTGGTCCTCTTCAGGGCGGTTCACTAATCATTCACATAACGCCGGTAATGCGTACGTACACGAATTTATATTGACATCCGACCACGTCTTCTGGGTGCTTCACTTTCTTTGTCAAGTAGCGTAATTCTGAACATTACGACCGATGCCCACAGCTTAGGCTGTAACGTACGCCGTGTATCGCTTCATCAGACGATAATTGCCGGCAAAAAGGCAAATATTACTAGTTCTGAGGATATAATAAGCTTAGTACTTGCATTTCTGGAATACTTTTGCATAGGATAGTTTCAGTTTTCTTTTACATCCTCGCCAAATATCTGGCATTAACGGTCTGACAAGAACGGTTCTTCTTGATGTATTTACTTCCGAATTATTACTTAAAAATCACTGAATAAATGGTGTCGTGGATAGAAAACTGTTTCTCCATTTCCTTATAGCTGCATCTGCATTTATTCAAAGTGAACATTGTATATTATTGAGTACATCATCGTTAATACAAAGTTTACCTCTGTGTTTCGCATAATTTCAGCTACAAAGTCCACTAAAATTCATTATTTATTGAACGTAATTTAAGTTTCATTATGTGCAGCATGATACTTGTTACTACAGCACTGTATTCGTAATGATTCAGACTAGTCATGTTATGGTAACATATCTTTATTTCCGATTTTCCCCGTTGCTTAGTAATGACAAACTAACACAATTTTATTTGATTAACATACATAACCACAAAATTACTGTCTGTGCAGCTGAACCAATTCGGAAACGATAAATTTAGAGAACGGAATATGGTAATCTAACAATGAAGATGGTTATCTGAACAAAGACAGGCTACATGTCGAGAATGCGTATTTGGGACTTCTGTATTTACAAATGAATCTCTGCACCAAAATGGAAGAAGAATCAGTCACATGAAACTTCTTTGATGTCCAGATGTCTCAAAATGTGAAGAATACTGTCTTCAAAGGTGCTCTTTTCCTTTTTATTTATTTATTTATTTATTGTTCCGTGGGACCACATTAAGGAGAAGTCTCCATGGTCATGGAACGAGTCCATACATGAAATTATAACACGATTGTAGAAACAGATAAACTGAAATATAAGAAACATATTCAGTTGTAGATTGTAGAAACAGATAAAATGAAATATAAGAAACATATTCAGCTGGCACGTCGTTAGTTTAAATAAAGAAAATCAAGAATGTAACACTGGAATTTGCTTAATTTTTTAGCTCTTCCAGGAGCTCCTCGACAGAATAGAAGGAGTGAGCCATGAGGAAACTCTTCAGTTTAGACTTAAAAGCGTTTGGGCTACTGCTAAGATTTTTGAGTTCTTGTGGTAGCTTATTGAAAATGGATGCAGCAGAATACTGCACTCCTTTCTGCACAAGAGTCAAGGAAGTGCATTCCACATGCAGATTTGATTTCTGCCTAGTATTAACTGAGTGAAAGCTGCTAACTCTTGGGAATAAGCTAATATAGCTAACAACAAACGACATTAAAGAAAATATATACTGTGAGGGCAATGTCAAAATTCCCAGACTATTGAATAGGGGTCGACAAGAGGTTTTCGAACTTACACCACACATAGCTCGAACAGCCCGTTTTTGAGCCAAAAATACCCTTTTTGAATCAGAAGAATTACCCCAAAAAATAATACCATATGGCATAAGCGTATGAAAATATGCGAAGTAGACTACTTTTCGTGTTGAAATGTCACTTATTTCAGATACTGTTCTAATGGTAAATAAAGCGGCATTTAGTTTCTGAACAAGATCCTGAACATGGGCTTTCCACAACAGTTTACTATCTATCTGTACGCCTAGGAACTTGAACTGTTCCGTCTCGCTTATAACATGCCCATTCTGTCTGATTAAAATATCAGTTCTTGTTGAATTGTGAGTTAGAAAGTGTAAAAACTGAGTCTTACTCTGATTTAGCATCAAATTATTTTCCACAAGCCACGAACTTATTTCATGAACTACATTATTTGATAATGTTTCAATATAACACACAAGATCCTTCACTACCAAGCTGATGTCATCAGCAAACAGAAATATTTTTGAATCACCTGTAATACTAGAAGGCATATCATTTATATAAATAAGAAACAGCAGTGGCCCCAGCACCGATCCTTGGGGAACGCTCCATTTAACAGTGCCCCATTGGGACTGAACATCATTACCACTCTCAATATTGCGGAGAATTACCTTCTGCTTTCTGTTCTTAAAGTAAGAGGCGAACCAATTGTAAGCTACTCCCCTTACTCCATAATGTTCCAACTTCTGCAGTAATATTTTGTGGTCAACACAGTCAAAAGCCTTCGTTTAATCAAAGAAAACACCTAACGTTCGCAACCTTTTATTTAATCCGTCCAAAACCTCACAGAGAAAAGAGACTATAGCATTTTCAGTTGTTAAGCCATTTCTAAAACCAAACTGTACATTTGATAGCAAATTATGTGAATTTAAATGCTGCAGTAACCTTGTATATACAACCCTCTCGATAACTTTAGCAAACACCGATGGCATTGAAATAGGTCTATAATTATCAACATTATCCCTGTCTCCCTTTTTATAAAGTGGCTTCACTACCGAGTACTTTAATCGGTCAGGAAACCGACCACTCCTAAAGGAAAAGTTACAGATATAGCTAAGTACTGGGCTAACATACATGGAACAGTACTTCAGTATTCTGCTAGATACCCCGTCATATCCATGAGAGTTCTTGGTCTTTAGTGATTTAATTATTAACTCAATGTCCCTCTTGTCAGTATCTTGGAGGAGCATTTCAGATAACAGTCTCGGAACACTTTTTTCTAAGAGCGCTATATGATTCCCTGTTGGGACTAGGTTTCTATTTAGTTCACCTGCTATATTCAGAAAGTGATTATTAAATACTATACATATATGCGACTTATCAGTAACACGGACATTCCCACTACGCACTGATTCTATATCCTCGACCTGTCTCTGCAGACCAGCCACCTCCTTTACGACTGACCATATGGTTTTAATTTTATCCTGAGACTTAGCTATTCTATCTGCATACCACATACTTTTTGCATTATATTTATCTTTGGCTGCGAACAGTTAGTGACAATACTAATTAAGGAAGTGCTTGAGTTGTAATATCCTTAATTGACGTCTAGAAGGCAACAGAACTGCGTGGTTCTCTTGTACAGAAGTTCCCTTAAATAGCGTTGAATTAAAGTTCTCTCGAATACCGCTGGAGTACTACTGTATCTTGTTCCGAAAGCGTTACACGGAAGAATATGCATTGTGTCTCTGCGTTCATGTCATTTGGAGCAACAAGTGACGTTTACGTATATCTATCTTTCTTGCAAACAGTATGTTTTGCAAGTACTTAACTGACTCTACACACCATCACTCCATGTACGAGTAGCTACGATGTGTGCTCACAGGTAACTTAACTATTACATAAGTTACAATATAGTATAA
The DNA here is from genome assembly GCF_021461395.2 of Schistocerca americana. NCBI lineage: Eukaryota > Metazoa > Arthropoda > Insecta > Orthoptera > Acrididae > Schistocerca > Schistocerca americana. Next base: position 741,417,945 of record NC_060121.1, on the reverse strand, counting down.
CACCCGGATTGAATTCTCATTAGCTCATTGGATATCTGATATAAGGAAAGTTTACGCGGTGTGCTCTGATTCTCGAGAGACCAGTTAAAACAGTACCTCAGTGTGCTGCAAAGGTATGCCTGGAGGATTAAACTGCCTCATCGAATATAATTCTTTAATGGACAGTGTATATCTTAATGTCTGCTGAGAGTGAAAATGATCCTTTGAAGACTATGTCCAATACGTCCAACTGTTCTTCGAGTTCTTTTGCTGCTGTCATCGGCATGCCTTAAGTTTTTATTCCTTCTCCAAATTTTCCTCTGGTTTCCTTTTCTCTTTCCTCAGTGTACAGACTTAGTAACATCGGGAATAGGCTACAATCCTGTGGAACATCTTAAATTCTCTGGTGGTAGACATTCATTGGTATTAGTTAGTTTCCTCACTAACCAGAACAAAATACATTTGTTTGTACGGAGAGAAAATGAATGCCAATTTCTTACAACTTACTACGGAACAAACTGTCTGTACCAGGAAGCGAAAGCTTACGAAGGGTGATTGAGTTGAACTGCTGCCATACCTGTTGGCCCTGCATCCTCGAAGTCCATCCGCACACAGTCAAATTGTCAATTTACTGTGTGATACACATGAGCAGTCATTCATTCATACAGTCAAATGATGGTTATATCTTTCCGTAAGTTTTGTAAGACACATGAAGGAGAAATCATCATTTGTTAACGTTATGCCTCCGTATCTGCAGTGCAACTATTCATATACTGTGGCTCATCATGTGCACTCTGATGCCGACTCATTCCAACACAACGCTTTAGGTGAGATTGGCACACCAATAAATGAAGATAAAACAAATCTTGGCACATCCCAGAATAGGTTTCAGCTACGAATATAATTTTGTGCAGTATGCGTGGCAAAATCGTAATGTTGACGATAATATAGTTCGTTGTATTTTCCCCTAGTTAACGTTTATTAAGGGGTCGAGGGGGGTATAGGTTTCCTTCGTTGTTTTATGGTTGGTGTGGGTAACACAGATCGAGCTTTTAAAGGGACTACGATCTACAACAGTAGGGAAACGATATGAAATCGTTACAAAATTACGTTTATCATAAGGAATATTTATATTAGGGGTGTCTCTCCAACTAACATGTATACAGGCTGTCTCACCTAACTCTGTCACTTCAAATATCTCTGGAACATCAGTAGATATTCAAAAACGATTTTAACTAGCATGAACGTACGGCAGAGCTTAGGAAACCAAATACTATACGAAATTTTAAAACGTAAACAAATATTGTTTTCAACACAAACTTGTGTATTCTTAATTGGACACCTCCTATTATTTCGTATGCAATCAATAGCATGATAAATCACAAAAACATCTATTGTTGTTCCAGAGATATCGTAGGTGGCAGAGTTAAGTGAGACACCCTGTATATGAGCTACAATTTTTATCTACTTTTTACTATTAATACTGTTTTCACTGTGATTCTGTCGCACTACACATGGGCTTCCCACTATTAAAAATAAGAGTCATCTGACTCCTGGTTCTAATCAATATAAAATTCACAATGTGTGGTGTCTACCTCAGAGACAAGGGCAACTGTAGCCACTTGTTCTGTCAACTACTGGATACATGGTCACTTTGGCTAACTACTAATTCCACGCCCACATGGCCTAATTATTAGATCTCTGGCCCTTGAGCTATCTCATGAAAGTACTACTCAACTACTAGTTCTTTTTAGCAATTTAAATGCACTACACTGTTGATCGAAATAGACTACACCACCATAGTATAATGGTTAACATTGCTGCACGAACTACCTAAGTTGAGTGCCCTCCCCAACACAAATTTCAATTCGTATCTTCTGCTTATTTTCTCTTACAGTGTCACTACTGCCAGGACTCTCCGACATTGGAATAACACCCCAGCGTTGAGTCCTGTACCACAGGTGATCTTATGGGTCTTATAATTACACGTCCATTAAGTCCAACGCTGAGGTGCTATTCCAATGTCGGAGAGCTCCGGCAGTAGTGACAATATGAGGGGAAATAAGCAGAAGTTACGAATTGAAGTTTGTGTTGGGGAGAGCACTCAACTTAGGTAGATCGTGCAGCAATGTTGACCATTGTCCTGTAGTGGTGTAATAGTTAGCATTGCTGCCTGCTTCGGTCATTATCGGGGATAATGAAGAGACTTAAATGTCTCAGGGAACATTTAATTACGAAATATATACGTTAAGATTAAAAAAAAAAAAGAAACTAAGACCCACTAAGGAAATATCCGGATGGGACGGAAATCGGTAGATATGATGTACATACACAGAAAAACAGAAAAATTTGGTGATGCATTCAAGAGAAAGAGCTTCACTAACAGAGCAAGTCAAAAAAGCGTTGGTCCACCTCTGGTCTTTATGCAAGCTGTTATTCAATTTGGCATTGATTCACAGTATTTTTGAATGTCCTGAGAGATATCGTTTCAGATCCTGTCCAACCGGTGCGGATGAACGTCAAAATCCCGAGCTGGTTCGCCTATAGTGCCGATAACGTTTCAACCCTTCTTAAATGGGGAGAAGTCCGGCGAACTTGCTGCTCAGGGTAGGGTTATGCAAGCACGAAGACAAACTACACCAGCTCTCGACTGATCTTGTTGAAATATAAGCCGAGGATGGCTTGCCATGAAGGGAATCAGGAAGAGGCATACATATCATTGAGGTACCACTATGCCATAAGAGTGCCGAGGATGCCAACCAAACGGGCCCTGATTTGAAAAGAAATGGAATCCCAGATCATCGCTCTGGGTCGCCAGGCCGTGTGTCGGGCGACAGGCAAGTTGGTATGCCAGCGCTGTCCAGAACGTCTACAGACACGTCTTCGGCCTGGAATCTCATTCACTGGAGTAGAATTGTCTTCAGTGATGAGCGCCGCTTGGAATTAGGCCCCAATGACCAAGGAAAACGTGTCTGGAGACTACATAGACAACAGTAGGATACCAAGTTCACTGTTGCTCTCCATGCCGGCTGAGAACCAGGAATGATGGTCTGTGGCGACATTTCTTTTTACAGGACTATCTGTGGAACCTTTGCTGGAACCCTGTCCGTAGCCAATATCCTACGCGCCGTTTTGTTGCCCTTCATAGCAAGCGATCCTGGGCTTACGATTCAGTAAGATAATGTCCACCCGCACTGCTTGCCTTCATGCTTGTCAAACCCTACCTTTGCCACCAAGGTCCTCGGATCTCTCCCCAATTGAGAAAGTCTGTAGCATTATGGGCAGGACCCTACAACGATCTAACGTGCTAATTGGACAGAATTTAGCACGATATCCCTCAGGAGGACATCCAACTAGTCTATCAGCTAATTCCAAGCACAACAGCTGCTTGCGTAAGGGCCAGAGATGGACCAACGTGTTACTAAGGTGCTCAATTAGTGAACTCTTCTTCTGGAATACATAATCCAGTTTTTCTGAAGTTGTAATCATTTGTCTGCACATGTACATCATTTCTATTGATTTCCGTCCCATTCGGATAATTCCTTCATGGTGCATATTTTCTTTTTTTATCGTAGTGTATATTCATAATTATCCTACTAAAGCATAGGTAGTCAACCTTTTTCACCTACCGCCCATTTTTGCATTTCTGTTAGGTGTAAAATTTTCTAAGCTGCCATAGCTTCCAAAATCATGGTGATTTATAAAGTATGGAAGTAAGTTTATTTAATAAAGTTTACGAAGCAAAGCTGACAGCAACTTAAAGCATGTAATAAAAATTCCTTTTATGATACACTTCCTGTCAAAATGTTATAATTCTAGGAGTGTTCAATGCATTACTAACTATACTGAAAGAACGCTTTTAATATTTTAACTAACGTGACAAGTTGTTCAATACAGTGTACGTAATCACTATCAGAAAAGAGTTATTACATAGGCTTTTATCAGTTATGTATTTTAAATTCGGTGTGAAGTAGGTATTACGTCTCGTAAGACACTTTCTAGTTTACGAACGATAAAATTCAAAATCATGCTTGCTGCAACGTTAAAGCTGAGTTTCATAACTGTAGCATGTATTAGTAGTGCTTCAACTAGTCCTATATTTTCGTCTTAGTAGAAACGTATACATAGCAGATAAATTTCTACATTGCCCCCCCCCCCCCCCCCCCACCACATTCAGTGCACTTCGATATGGAACATTAAGGTGTCAAATTCTTAAATTCGCAGAATGACCACCAGTAAAATCTTTTATTAGGAGTATTCGCCAGATATTACATCTAGACTAGCAGTATCGTTAGCGATGCCGTATTTCAACTTTTGTATTTTTCTGTTACCTATGAGCATTATATGATGGGCTAATACATAATGACTGGTGCACACGGCGAGGTTTAATCCACCCACTGGCGTTGTGGGTACGTGATGCAGTAAGGAAAGTACATATTAAAAAGTACATAAGCGAACCAGAGACAAATGGAGAACCATCTGGTGTCGATACGTGACAAAGCTGGGAAATTCACTGACATAAACTACTTCGATAAAGGACAGATTTGAGGACCTCCAGCATGCTGAAGGTGAAATAGGACTACAACAATTTTGTTGTTGAAATAAACGATTGGAATCCTGTCGTAAGTTGTGTTAAGAACTTAAACTTTGTGTTCTGCCTTATTGCAGGTCTGGTCATGGGGGAAGCCTCGTCAGAGAGGTCCACAGCATGGACGTCTAGGGAAGTGATTCCAGTGGTGGTTGCCCGTTGCCTCCCGCTGATGGTGATGAAATCATAGTGAGGACAACAGAACGCCCAGTCCCTGAGCGGAGAATATCTCCGACCCAGCCGGGAATCGAACCCGGGCCCCTTGGCGCGACAGACCGCCGCGCTGACCACTCAGCTATCGGGGCGGACTGCGTTAAGAAGAACCCTTTATTTACTGGTGGTGATCAATTTAGTGTTTTTTTTTTTTTTGGTCATCAGTCTACTGACTGATTTGATGCGGCCCGCCACGAAATCCTTTCCTGTGCTAACCTCTTCATCTCAGAGTAGCACTTGCAACCTACGTCCTCAATTATTTGCTTGACGTATTCTAATCTCTGTCTTCCTCTACAGTTTTTGCCCTCTACAGCTCCCTCTAGTACCATGGAAGTCATTCCCTCATGTCTTAGCAGATGTCCTATCATCCTGTCCTTCTCCTTATCAGTGTTTTCCACGTATTCATTTCCTCTCCGATTCTGCGTAGAACCTCCTCATTCCTTACCTTAGCAGTCCACCTAATTTTCAACATTCGTCTATAGCACCACATCTCAAATGCTTCGATTCTCTTCTGTTCTGGTTTTCCCACAGTCCATGTTTCACTACCATACAATGCTGTACTCCAGACGTACATCCTCAGAAATTTCTTCCTCAAATTAAGGCCGGTATTTGATATTAGTAGACTTCTCTTGGCCAGAAATGCCTTTTTTGCCATAGCGAGTCTGCTTTTGATGTCCTCCTTGCTCCGTCCGTCATTGGTTATTTTACTGCCTAGGTAGCAGAATTCCTTAACTTCATTGACTTCGTGACCATCAATCCTGATGTTAAGTTTCTCGCTGTTCTCATTTCTACTACTTCTCATTACCTTCGTCTTTCTCCGATTTACTCTCAAACCACACTGTGTACTCATTAGACTGTTCATTCCGTTCAGCAGATCATTTAATTCTTCTTCACTTTCACTCAGGATAGCAATGCCATCAGCGAATCGTATCATTGATATCCTTTCACCTTGTATTTTAATTCCACTCCTGAACCTTTCTTTTATTTCCATCATTGCTTCCTCGATGTACAGATTGAAGAGTAGGGGCGAAAGGTTACAGCCTTGTCTTACACCCTTCTTAATACGAGCACTTCGTTCTTGATCGTCCACTCTTATTATTCCCTCTTGGTTCTTGTACATATAGTATATGACCCGTCTCTCCCTATAGCTTACCCTACTTTTTTTCAGAATCTCGAACAGCTTGCACCATTTTATATTGTCGAACGCTTTTTCCAGGTCGACAAATCCTATGAAAGTGTCTTGATTTTTCTTTAGCCTTGCTTCCATTATTATCCGTAACGTCAGAATTGCCTCTCTCGTCCCTTTACTTTTCAAACACCCTTCTTAATACGAGCACTTCGTTCTTGATCGTCCACTCTTATTATTCCCTCTTGGTTCTTGTACATATTGTATATGACCCGTCTCTCCCTATAGCTTACCCTACTTTTTTTCAGAATCTCGAACAGCTTGCACCATTTTATATTGTCGAACGCTTTTTCCAGGTCGACAAATCCTATGAAAGTGTCTTGATTTTTCTTTAGCCTTGCTTCCATTATTATCCGTAACGTCAGAATTGCCTCTCTCGTCCCTTTACTTTTCCTAAAGCCAAACTGATCGTCACCTAGCGCATTCTCAATTTTCTTTTCCATTCTTCTGTATATTATCATTGTGAGCAGCTTCGATGCATGAGCTGTTAAGCTGATTGTGCGATAATTCTCGCACTTGTCAGCTCTTGCCGTCTTCGGAATTGTGTGGATGATGATTTTCCGAAAGTCAGATGGTATATCGCCAGTTCATGTATTCTACACACCAACGCTAATAGTCGTTTTGTTGCCACTTCCCCCAATGATTTTAGAAATTCTGATGGAATGTTATCTATCCCTTCTGCCTTATTTGACCGTAAGTCCTCCAAAGCTCCTTTAAATTCCGATTCTAATGCTTGATCCCCTATCTCTTCTAAATCGACTCCTGTTTCTTCTTCTATCACATCAGACAAATCTTCACCCTCATAGAGGCTTTCAATGTATTCTTTCCCCCAATCTGCTCTCTCCTCTGCATTTAACAGTGGAATTCCCGTTGCACTCTTAATGTTAACACCGTTGCTATTAATGTCACCTAAGGTTGTTTTGACTTTCCTGTATGCTGAGCCTGTCCTTCCGACAATCATATCTTTTTCGATGTCTTCACATTTTTTCTGCAGCCATTTCGTCTTAGCTTCCCTGCACTTCCTATTTATTTCATTCCTCAGCGACTTGTACTTCTGTATTCCTGATTTTCCCGGAACATGTTTGTACTTCCTCCTTTCATCAATCAACTGAAGTATTTCTTCTGTTACCCATTGTTTCTTCGCAGCTACCTTCTTTGTACCTATGTTTTCCTTCTCAACTTCTGTGATGGCCCTTTTTAGAGATTTCCATTCCTCTTCAACTGTACTGCCTACTGCGCTATGCCTTATTGCTGTATCTATAGCCTTAGAGAACTTCAAACATATCTCGTCATTCCTTAGTACTTCCGTATCCCACCTCTTTGCGTATTGATTCTTCCTGACTAATGTCTTGAACTTCAGCCTACTGTTCATCACTACTATATTGTGATCTGAGTCAATATCTGCTCCTGAGTACATCTTACAATCCAGTATCTGATTTCGGAATCTCTGTCTAACCCGCTATTACTAGCTGAAACTTGTTGCAGAACTCAATTAGTCTTTCTCCTCTTTCATTCATTGTCCCAAGCCCATATTCTCCTGTAACCTTTTCTTCTACTCCTTCCCCTACAACTGCATTCCAGTAGCCCATGACTATTAGTTTTTCGTCCCCCTTTATATACTGCATTACCCTTTCAATATCCTCATACACTTTATCTGTTCATCTTCAGCTTGCGACGTCGGCATGTATACCTGAACTATCGTTGTCGGTGTTGGTCTGCTGTCGATTCTGATTAGAACAACCCGGTCACCGAAATGTTCACAGTAACACACCCTCTGCCCTGCCTTCCTATTCATAACGAATCCTACACCTGTTATACCATTTCCTGCTGCTGTTGATATTATCCGATACTCATCTGACCAGAAATCCTCGTCTTCCTTCCACTTCACTGACCCCTACTATATCTAGATTGAGCCTTTGCATTTCCCTTTTCAGATTTTCTAGTTTCCCTACCACGTTCAAGCTTCTGACATTCCACCCCCCGACTCGTAGATTATTCGTTGATTATTCAATCTTTTTCTCATGGTAACCTCCCCCTTGGCAGTCCCCTCCAGGAGATCCGAATGGGGGACTATTCCGGAATCTTCTGCCAACGGATCATCATGACACTTCTTATGCCGGCAGTCTTCGGCCGCCAATGCTGATTATTAATCAAAATTTAGACAGTGGCGGCGATCGAACCCAGGACCGTAGACGTTTTGATTATGAATCAAAGACGCTACCCCTTTTTTGTTTTTGTTTTTTTGAACGCTTCACGATTTTGCGTGTCATCCTTGCGCAGGGGCCATGCTAATCTTCTCTGTATCGTTCCAATTTTAGTATATGTACCGCCGAAGCGAGTACGGCCCTAGACCAATTTCGTACATTGCGTCAAATCTCAGACCATCCGTCTTTGGTAGCTGAAATAAACTACCCATGTTTGAAACAACCACAACAGACAGTCGAAGAGGCCATGCAGATAATATAAACTAAAATTCCTGCATCTCGAAAACGCTGAATCTGGTCAGCTGTCAGCGTGATAGTGTCGAGAGCATCTACGGAAAGTTGTTGAAGGACGGTAAAACCTCAAGTAGGTGACAAGGTGTAGGATGCCCACGTCTTATCGCAGAACTTGGAGGTGGAGGCATTCCCGCTTCATAAAGCAGGATACGCGGTGATCTGTAATTGATGTGACGAGTAAAATAGTGTAGGCACTAGTGTTTAGGCGACAACTATTGGCGCAACGTATGATAATAACGTGTTTCTATATTTACCCAACGATATCTTCATTTACGATTGCAGTGGGCACGAGATCAGTGAGACTGGACAGTGGATCAATTGAAACGAGTCGGTAGGCTGGACGAACGACGTTTTTTAAAAAACCCTGACGATCGAAATGTCTGGATACGCCTTCATCCAAGCGAGCAGCTGTTCGATACACGCACATCTGCGATGTTCACCAGGGGTTCCACGGAATCCGTGGTAGTAATCGAAAGCACCCTGACAGCTGTGGATTATGTGATCTGCATCCCTCATCGCTTAATGTCTTCCATGGGGACGATAGTATCTTCCTGCAGAATGCTAGTATCATAAGGTCAGAATTGTGCTTCAGCTCTTTGAGGAGCGCGATGCTGCAGACGCGGTGGTTTTTATATATATATTCCACGTGGGAAAAATATATCTAAAAACAAAGATGATGTGACTCACCAAACGAAAGCGCTGGCAGGTCGATAGGCACACAAACAAACACAAACATACACACAAAATTCAAGCTTTCGCAACCAACGGTTGCTTCATCAGGAAAGAGGGAAGGAGAGGGAAAGACGAAAGGATGTGGGTTTTAAGGGAGAGGGTAAGGAGTCATTCCAATCCCGGGAGCGGAAAGACTTACCTTAGGGGGAAAAAAGGACAGGTATACACTCGCACACACCCATATCCAACCGCACATACACAGACACAAGCAGACATTTGTAAAGGCAAACCTTGCTCTTTGTGTACCACAACCAAATCTTCCATTGTATATTACTTTTCTATCTGTTGTCCACTGATGTTGTCTCCTTCTTTCCCTGCATAAAAAAGCAGGAATATATTCAGATGCCAAAATTTTTGGAAAAAGGTGCTGAGGAAAGTAGAATGAGGCAGCTAGTAAAATAATTATCAGTCAGAGTGTTCTAAAACAGGAGCATAGGATCCTTTATTGTTCTCCAATAGGTGTATTCTTTTGCTGGTCACTCATATGAACTGACCTTTATGGGTTTGTGAAATTTCGATAGTTTGTGTACTGAAACTGACACAACGCGTAACTAATTTTACGCCTCCGGTCAAATTTTATGTGCACAAATTTCTTTCGTGTACTTCAGTACTATAACATGGGGTTCACAGATCCCTTCTTATGACGACGGAGACGCTTTAAAGCATATTTCTCGAAGCTACGTCACTTATAAACTACGATTTCGCTTCACAACGAATAAAACGTGCGTATTTTAAGTGTACAAGTAGTGCAAACTTGAATCACTGTACCTTGTAAATGGATAAATAGATCAAGAAATTTTTCAAGGTCTTTGGAGACTAGAGTCTTAGGAGCACATGGTAAAAATTACAGGAATTTGCTGTGCATAGCTCGGTTCTGATACTCGAAACCACGTTTTCCGAGATATCTCAGGAACCGCCCAAAAACTAAGTAGTGTCTCCAGAAGCCCCTTAAGGCTTACCGTTGACTATATGTAATTAAAAATGGAAAAAAAGAATAACCGATACCCTCTATTTGCCTAAGCTGGAGGAAGCATGTAATAATCAGAGATTTTCCCCGTACAGTAGGATAATTACAGTAAGACGATCCTTCCGTTAGGTATGCAAATGGTCCCTGGCCCGGAAGCTATGCGGAACACTTGGTCTTACCTTTCTAACAGAACCATAGGTATGAGCACCGGAAAAATCCCGTGCTTATAAGCGGCGTTTAGGAACATATTGGGAGTCGGTACAGTGTTCCTGAGAAGTGTTCTCGTGTAGCCCGTTGCAGAGGCTCTGCCCGCCGGCTGCGACTGCGCCGGCGCGACGCCCACAGCGGGCGGCGCCCGACGACGCCGGAGTGGCGCTGCGCCGCCTGCTGCCAAAAGGATGCGACGGACGTGCGGCGCGTGACGGCGCGTGCGTTCCCGTGACCCTGATGGCGGCGGTGCCAGCGCGATAAAAGCGGCGCGCCAGGAGGTGTGGCATTCAGTGCCGCCTTCCCAGTGCCGAGTGCTGCGCCATGGCCCGTCCGTCGCCGACCACCGGCGCCCCCAGCGCGCTGCTGCTGCTGCTGCTGTCTCTGCTGCTCGCCTCCTCCTCCTCCTCCTCCTCCTCCACCGCCACGCCGGAAGACCTGCTGAGCTCCGTCGTGGACGAGTGCCTGGGCGCGCGTGGCCTGCCCATGTCCTGCCTGCGCCTCAAGGTGCTCGACTACCTGGACGCCACCACCGGCTCCGGTCCCGCGGCCGCCACCGGCCGCTCCGCCTCCGACATCGACGCCGACGCCGAGCACCTGGACGCCATGATCCTCAGCCGCGCCCAGAGGTTCCTAGAGACGCACCAGTTCAAGCTGCAGCTGCCGGAGTTCGCTTTCGGGCGCGCCGAACTCATCTTCAGGCCCTCCAAGGGACTCGCGGATTTCGACGTCAAGTTCCCCACCGAGAGGTCGGAGTCGGAGAATGAAACTGAGAGGTCGCTATCCGAAGGTATGTAGTGTTGCATTTACGTGGAATTAGTCTGGAGTTTGTTCGCTAACTATCAAATACAGACAACACTCGCAGTAGACACTGCGACTGTTGCAATTAATGTGCAGATAAACAGCTCACATGTCGCGAGCCGTTCGATTTATTTGGCTAATTTCTTTCATCATCCACGACGTTTTTGTGACGATTCTGCTGGGCAGCGCTCGATGACGCACGCGTCTGACAGTTAAAGGTAGTCAAATAAATCAGTCTGCGAAATATGAGGTTTATCTGTACGTTAAACTATCATTACACGTATGAAGCTCATGGCTAGATATGCCAAGCTGCGGTGATTTAGATCATGCATTCTTCTCAAAACAAATATGAACAAACATTCACTTACATGCGCGGCACCAAATAAAACGAAAACAAATATTCTATTCTAATTAATATGATGACATCATAAAATTGAAATCACCAACTTTCTCCTTCGAATCCGAAAATATTTCGTTGGTTCTCACCTACATATGCAGAAATTAGCAATAGAGAAGATTTAAATGTGTGTTTTGTGAGTGTGTAGTGTTATTCGGGATTGGAGCAGTAGGGAAATAGCTTGAATGTGGTTAAGAACCCTGTAACCGACACTCAGTTATGAAATGCAGAGGAATAACCTAGAAGTAGATGAAGATACAAGACATCTAGAAACGGACTATCAACTGCACGCATGCAGATCAGTCACTGCATAGCCCAAAATTTTTGATGACTGATAAGAGTGCTGTGACAGGGACTTCCCGCTGAGTAAGAGCTATGGCTGACTTCGAAATGACTGGTGGATGAATTACGTGCAGTAATTAGTAGGAAAACAATTTCACACTCACAAGAAATTTAGCTACATTTACACCGAAAACCTAGTTCAGTAGCGTTCCACACGTCAGAAGATAACACTTGAATAATGTGGTCTAAAACGCACCTACCCTTTGCTGTGTCCCGCATTACGCCCTGGGTCAGAGTTAGAGAGATTCCGTCAACATATGTCGCACATGCTATTATGAACTGGATGAGGAATGTCTATCACGTTTAGAGCAGGTGTTTAGACGTCTTTGGAGATCCACTGTAAACAGTAACCCACGAAAGAGTAAGCAAAACATTAATTTACAAATAATGATAAGAAAAAATCTTGGCTATAGATCAGAGAAGGTAGCTATGAGAATTTACCAACGACCCAGCAATAAACCATCAGTTTTTTCCTAGGATGCAGGTATCACAAAACCCGAACGCCCTCTCTTGACGAGGTACGAATTGTTTAAAGGTCTCACAATCAGAATAAAAGTTCTCAGTCGTTTGTTAAATGTGAGAACTAATGCGGAAAATTAATATAACAGGAGTAAATTGCGAAGCCAGCTGCGATATTAATAAACGGAACTAAACTAGATGTCCTGTTTCCAATTCAAAAGAATTGTAAATGAATTACTCTCAAGCACGTGAGAAACATTTTCCAATATCCTCTGTAAAAAGATAAGAAGTTGAGCTAGCGAGAAAATATTTACAGAATCATATGCGATTTTCTCTCGTTTCCTGGAGGACAGTACTACCCTTTACTCGTAAATATAGCGTACCCTTCGAAATGTAATATCTAGAGTATCTATTCCGCAACTGTGTTGCACAGAACCTTGGTAGTTGACCACAGAGTATAAATGGTCTATCAGGAGCTTGCACTAAAGATATTTTGAATGGCACAAAATTAATGGAAGTCATTTTGTGAAGTTATTACCAACTTTCAGGGATGATGAACAAAGGTAAATGTATCAGTTTGATGTAGGGCACCTTGGTTTAGAAACGACCGAGTCGTAAGCTGAAGGTGAAAGTCATTCTGTTATCTCTGACAGTGAACCTCTTTATTGCAAGCTCTTTGCTTTCCGTATTTTGAGGCGAGGTACTGTGGACCAAAACAAGAAATAATTGCCTAGTAAAAATGAGTACCAGAATGGATATCTTAAGCATTAGGAGCAATTGATCAGTAGAATACATGAGTTTCACACTAGCAAAGATGAAAGGTGCTCATAATTCTTAAAGAATGTACTTTATAGCCCATGTTTCCTCGACATTTTTTACTGTTTTGTCCACCCTACGTCATCCTAAAATATGGAAAGCAAAGAGCTTGCAGTGGAACAATATTACTGTCAGAGGTATCACAACGATTTTAGACTCAGTTGTAACCGGACCAGGGACCACAAATTGATACGTTTACCCTTCTCCATCACCGCTGAAGCTATAACTCCATCACGGAATTACCCTGTACATTCGCTTACGATCTTCCACCTTTGTATTTATTTTTGTATTTATGGGATAATACCACGACATTACTCGAGAAGAACATTGCCGTTAAGGACTGTATGTATTTACAAATTGAACCTTTCGCTGCACCAGAGTGCACTTTATAATGAAACTTACAACCATGAACTAGACAGCCAACAATGATTAAATATACGAAGTGTAGCGTGAGCCTAGTCAGGAAACAGATCTAGTAAGAAAATCACCTGCAAGAAGGCACAATGAAGGACCAGGTAAAGCTCCAACTCATACATTTAATCTCACAGTTTTAGATGTTGTCTGGTTATATTTTATCATAGATTCCATGAGCAAAAACATTTCGAAACTGATGACTGAGAGACAACCTTTGTGACACAATGGAATGACTGTGTAAATGTACATTGTGTGCTTTCGGTCTCATAATTGTTGTTGTTGTGGTCTTCAGACCGAAGACTGGTTTGCTGAACCTCTCCATACTACTCTATCCTCTAAAAGACTATTCATTCCGAATAACTATACAACCTACGTGTTTCTGCACTTATATTCGTTTCTTGGTGTCCCTTTACGATTTTTACCCCATACGCTTCCCTCCAATGTTAAACTGACGATCCCTTCATGTCTCAGAACGTGTCCTATCAGTGAACCCACCTTCGACTGAGGTTGTGCCACAAATTTCTTTTCTCCCCAATTCTATTCTGTATCTTCACATTAGTTACGTGATCTAGCCATCTAATCTTCAGCATACTTTTGCAGCACCGCATTTCAAAACTCCTATTCTCTTCTTATCTAAAATGTTTATTGCTCATTCTGCACATCCATATATGGCTACACTCCAGGCAAATGCTTTCAGAAAAGACTTCCTAACAATTAACTCTCTATTGGATATTAACAAATTTCTCTTCTCCAGAAATGGTTTTCTTTCCATTGACAGTCTGCCTTTTATATCCTCTCTACTTCGGCCGTTATCGGTTATTTTGCAGCTCAGACATCAAAATTCATCTACTACTTTAAGTATTTCCCAATCTAATTCCCTGAGCATCGCCTGGCTTAATTCAACTACATTACATCGACTATAAAGTGTTGTTCAAATGGTTCAAATGGCTCTGAGCACTATGGGACTTAACATCTGAGGTCATCAGTCCCCTACACTTAGAACTACTTAAGCCTAACTAACCTAAGGACATCACACACATCCATGCCCGAGGCAGGATTCGAACCTGCGACCGTAGCAGCAGCGCGGTTCCGGACTGAAGCGCCTAGAACCGCTCGGCCACAGCGGCCTTCTATCCTTGTTGTGATTTTGTTGATTTTCATCTGATATACTCGTTTCAATACACTGCTTATTCCGTTCAACTGCTCTTCCAAGTCTTTTCTTGTCTCTAGCAGAATTACAATGTCATCGGCAAACCTCGAAGTTTTTATTTCTCCTCCCACAACTGTAATTCCTACTCGATAGTTTTTTTACTGCTTCCTCAGTGTACACATTGAATAACATGGGCGATAGGTTAAAAACCTGTCTCACTCCATTTCATGCCCCTCGAATCTTATAACTACCATCTGCTTCTGTATAAGTTGTAAGTAGCCTTCTGCTCCATTATTTTACCCAGCTACCTTCAGGATTTCAAAGTATTCCAGTCAACATTGGCAAGTCTACAAATGCTATGAGGATCAATGTTGCCTCAGGTGTTCGTACATTTTTCCGAAATCCAAACTGATGTTCTCCGAGGTCTGCTTCCACCAGTTTTCCCGTTGCTCTGATCGTAAAGGTACTAAAAGCAAATACTTGTCTGTGACTGCGTGGTGACACCCTCTTTCAGTTTATTTTTCTATTTCTTCGCAGCCCGTGGCATGCTGAAGAAGAAGTTGCTGATGCCCCTCCTGCTGCTACTGAAGCTGAAGATGAAGGCGCTCACTCCGATCTTCCTTGCGATCATCGGCATCAAGTCGCTGAAGGCGTTCATCATGAGCAAACTGGCGCTGCTGCTGGTAGTGGGCTTCCTGGTGGTGCAGCTGTGCAAAAAGGCGGGCATGATGATGCCCATGCCCATGTCAATGGAACCGGCGCCCGCCCCGCCCATGCCCTACGGGCCTCCGGCCCCGGCTCCGCCACCCACCAACCAGTACGGCCCCCCCACCAACCAGTACGGCCCTCCTAGCAACGAATACGGCCCACCCAGCACGCAGTACGGCGCGCCCACGGGCTGGGACGCGTCCGCTGCCGGAGGCGGAAACGGCAACGGCAATGGCAACGGCAACGGGAACCCGTACGCGCGGGTGTGGGACCCCCAGCAGCTGGCCTATAGCGCGTACTACTCCCAGCAGCAGCCGCAGCCGCAGCAAGCCACGGCCACCACGGCGGGCACCCAGGCACAGTAGTAGGTACCGACCAGCTTCTCTGGACCCCGAATTTCGATAACATGTCTTTTATTTAGGTCTGCAGTCTTCTGTGTTCGTTGTCATCCATGACTGTGCCGCATTCCTGCTCAAATTTCTAGGATAACGTTTCGATCCACCTTCAGGTATCGTCTTCAGGATTCAGTTGGTGTCCCAGGTGGCTAAACAACCAGTGACATAACTTTTCCCCAAAAGTTTCGGGAAAACACCCATTGCAAGTCGAGGGGATGCTGCCGACTTTGTTCAGCCATTTGTGAACACTAGAAGACTCCTGAAGATGTTCCCATCAGAGGGATCGAAACGTCGAACTTTCTAGAAGTTTGAAGAGGAATACAACGTGGCCGAACTAACTGAGAAGATTTTTACCTTCACTGGAGGTGTTTCACAGCAGTGTACACTATGGAGAAACCTGATCGCAGATTAAAACTAGGCATTAAACCTCTACGTTTCTCGCGGACAATGTGCAATAACCTCCGCTATATTTTTCAAAATTTCGCAGAGGGTATACTGTCTCAACATATATTTTTCTGTTTTAATAATGAGCGTGGAACTCACATTTTCATTCCTCGCGTGAACTGTTATTGTTGACTTTGTTATTGTTGCTGTTGCGTTCTTCGACCCGAAGACTGGTATGATGTAGACTTCAAATCAGTCAGCCCAGGACTCATCATCTTTGTAACTTACATTCATCTGAACCTGCTGCCAATGTGTCCACTATGCTGTTCGAAGGGGTTTCTTGCATTTCTGTATTTTCATTTATTGTTAGACCTGCTACTGTATTAGCCGTATTTGATTATGAGCTGATAACCCAGTACTCACTTCAGAAGAAATCGGGCGTGGTAGTCTTGTGGCAAGGCACGTTCGTGGAAACCCAGAGGTCAGAGAACTGAATCGTGGTCGGACCATGGAAATTTTCTGTCCGCATTTCATTTAATCTTCAGCGCTCAGTGTTGTGAAGGATCGCCAGAAACGACATTTGGTTCGGATTCCGCGCTAAACTGTAGATCTCGTTTCCCTGGTTGAATAATTGAGGCTGATTAGCGACACGCAGGTCGTCAAAGAGACTTGCATCCGACCATTGAACTACACATACCAAATGTATGTCAGTGCACGTCGTCTTAAACATTTTTTCCCATGGCCACATTTCCGAAATTGGTAAGCGTCTTAATTCTTTCTTTTAAATGATTAACTGCTGTATAACACTACAAGCCAGACACAGCATTTAAAACATCATTTTCTTGGCTTCACTGATATTTTTCACATCTTCAAATGCTTTCCTTCCCACAGATATCCTACTTCCTATTTCTTCTGAACAGCTTCCCTTCCATCTCATAAAACTCCCCATGTAAATAAAGATTTTAATTGTTCTGTCCATATCCCTTGCAAGAATATGTTAACTGGAGCTCCCTTCTTGCTTATTCTCGTCACTTCTTTTTCCGAATTCATACACCTCACCCCTTCTTGCAGTACTCTTCAACATCTGCTGAATTTCCTCTTCTGATTTCTCCTACCTGTAGCGTTCTCTGTGGCCTTTCCTTCCAGTTCTTCTATGTATAAGATGAACAGCTTCGGATACGGTGAGCGTCTTTACCTTACTCTCCATACAATGTTCATCTCTCAAGTCTTCTGGTTCCATACGATAACTGTCACTTATGGGTTTGCGTACATCTCCTTTATTAACCTATCTTTACAGTCTATACCAACATTTTTAAAATTCTTTGATCAATAATCGTACTGCGTGCTTATCTTATCTGGAGCGTTTCCATGTTCGAACTTCAGCACAGCAAATAATTGGGTCACCTACAGTGTCAGAGTGGCAACGACATGGTAAAAGAAGTACTTTCTCAGGACTTAACGATCAACGTAGATCTCCGATACTGAAATAGTAACACTATCATCAATAATTATTAATTATAATCAATTATATTTAGGAGATTCTTTTACCGTTACGAGAAGTCATCTGTACTTTGATGAGTGGGACAGATTTTAGAAACATTGGATCTTTTACAGACAATGGATTACGAAAATTGTTCAATAAAATAAGCAGTAAGCGTTTTGTGTATGATATAAACAATTTTGTAATTAATTATTGTTTTTTCCAGATTCTTACAAGCTGAGGGAGACTGAAAAAACTCTGCTGAGTTAATGACACCGTATTTATTTATTTGTGTTTTCTTCGACATGAAAAACGAGAAGAATTATGACGTCCACCACTTTGTTTCAGACATACGTCTGAAAACAATGTTGGAAGTATAGGTAGCTGCTGATACTTCCTGCTGCTGACTGAACTCAGGCGTGACGTGAGAACTGTTCCTAGATTCTCAGGATATTAGTCCTAAGGGCGACAGTTTACTTCAGGAAGAAACACATCATGCCAAAGATTTATTTATTAATATTGTATACGTGTCTCAAATGAAACATTATTTATTAATAAAAGACATTGATTGATTGCACGTGAACGTGTCTAAGACATTACCTTCCTTTGCAACAGTACATTAGTAATAAATCCAAGACATTTATTAGGTTGAGAGCTTCAGGGGAATTTATGTTTAACAGTGTGCTTTTAGCTGAATTACAACAGTCAAAACCTATTTGCAATAAACATTGATTGATGAAACAACATCAATATCTATTTATTATGCTACAAATGTACTTAAATATCCTTGTCATGGCTTCTAACCGATCGTATATTCTAATTTTCACCTGCGCAGCGATGCATCATACCGCAATTTGATATCGTCTTTCGTATGCGGGATGATATTAGACAGAAATATTTCCATGCTAGAACATGTTCTCCATTGCCAATTTGTGGGTATTAATGGCACTTAGAAGCGATATGTTCGCCGTAGGGCTCATTAAATAATGTTAGAGGTAAGCAATAGAGGACGAGATAAAGAAATACGTTTACAGTCCGAAACATGGCTGTTAAATCGCCAGTTTCAGTGGCCTATTTTATTTTTCTGTATTTTCATTACCTTTCGAAATTTATGTTGCAGTATTACTATGAAGATGATTCTGTACACATCATTAGCAACAAACACGGACATCATTTGAGTTTTAGTCTGATACAGTTGAAAGAAGCATGCTTTGAGGCACTTCAGGAAGTGCGGGCCCATGAGAGGGCTGACCGCTCCGGAAGAACGGGGTATTTTGTTTTAAAACCTATTCTATTCGCTATTCTGCTGTCAGCTGGTCTGGTCTGGACGGCAATGAAGCGAGGAGGTTTGGTGTCGAATGCAGATTGTCGGAGGGTTTCTATTTGTTGAGTTGGTTTACTTCATTGCGGCTCTCTGTAGGCATCACCTATCTGCAAACTTATTTAATTAATCATTCATGAGATGACTGGATCCCAGGGCTGAAATGTCATTCATTCACGATGCGGAACTACTATGAATACCGCGAGTGGACTTACGTTCCAAGAGCCGTTGCTAATCCATTGTACAGTTGTGTGTTCACGAGGCTTGGTACTGAAGCCAAAGAGTGAGTCTGTCACTTTTTCCTTCAGTTTACCGTATTAAACACTTTATATTGTGATGAAAACTTTATTCAGATGATGAGTATGCACTTGAATTTGTGTCACAAGTGGTATTTCTGGACTCAGAGGACACGTTCTATATTATTTGTCTTATCAATTCAATTACATGCAGCTGTACATAAAAACTCTCACCTTATTTCGCTTTCTCTGGTCGTTTAGTTAGTTCTTAACTGCATTAACAATTAATCTTATGCAATCGTGCATAAATACTCTCACCTTATTTTGTCTTGTGTTTTATTAGTGCTGGACTGCATTAACAGGACCGATATTTTGCAACCATAGTAGAATAGCAGAATACAATACACACGGTGTCCCAGGAGGAATGGTCTGTAATCAGGGTTTTCACGGAAACGATCATTCGAAGCCAAAAATTTCAGTAAACATGGGCTCTGAAATTCATATCTTAAGAGCTATGAGCACTTATTCCTCTTCGATACTGTGAAACAAATCTCTTTTCCTGCAAGCTCTTTGGTTTCAACATTTTGCGAGGAGGTAGTATGAACCAGAATAAGAAATAATTGTGAAGTAAATATGAGTTCTAAAATGAATACCTTAAGACATATGTACTTGTTCAACAGCATAGAAGTGTTTCAAAGTAGCGAAGACGAACAAGTGCTCACAACTTTTCAGATAAGCATTTCCAGCCCATTTCCTCCTTGTTTTGGTCTATTCTACCACCTCTCAAAATATGGAAAGCAAAGAGCTTGCAGTAGAAGATACTTTTCTCACAATATCGAAGGTGGAATGCTCACAGTTTCAAAGGTCCAGAGGTATGCATTTTACGGCCAACGTTAATTAGACTTCTCTGCCTCGAAAGATCGTTCCAGTCATATCACTGAATTCTGACCATTCTTTCTGGGCTATCCCACTGTATATAATTTGACTGAAGTGAGTAATTCATTGTAGCGCTGTTGTATGATACTTCTAAATCAGATACAGCATCACATGAATATCATGTATCCTGTTCTATGCATCTAGTTACAGTATATAAGATGAGTGTGACGCTGGAACAACAAGCAGAGAAGCTATACGTAATTCTATGGAACTGTGTATGTTCAATATTTCGTACTTGACTGTTGTACCCGTAGTTGTAGGTTACATCACTAGCGCTCGGTAACCAACTATGGGTCGAGTTGCTTAAATACATTGATTATTCCTGGAATATTAGAGTCGATTTTTTTGTGATATTCAGATGCTCGATTGCACATGTGAATGTCTAAGTCACTTCCTTTCCAGCAGTACGTTTGTAAACAGTTCTTGAGATCTACTGCCTTAAGATTTCCAGTCTTCTAATTATCGATGCGTTATTGACTTGAGTGTGAACTGCTCCGATAACCTCTATTTCTCGTGCTATAGTCCGACTGCGTACATTAATTAATTATATGGCTCATAGTTTTATACGTGACAGAGTTTCCACGTATTAGGATACAGTAAGAGCCACTTATAATGGTAATCCCACTCTAAACAGAGCAGGTACATTAAAAGTTGTATAATAATTTTGTCGAGCACATGAACAGTTTTGACATGAGTTAAAAAAGTTGTTTCAACTATTTACAAGGAAAGACATTCTGCAGATGTAAATTAACCTCTATGTCCTAGTTTATGACTACAATTACATAACACAATTTTTTTATTTCTTTATCGAAAGTGGCTGCCCCACATTCCACTCACTGTCCCTTCCTCCAGCAAACAGTATCATACTAACGGGACATACGAAATGCCCTAAGCCTGCAGACTTTCGAATATTTGAAAGCTGTATGTACACTTGACATCAAAAAAAGTGGGTCACTGGCCAATACAACCAACATAACGTAGCTGTGTTGCAGGCCCTCTAAACATCAAAATTCCATGGGGTACAGTCGTTTGACTACACACAATGGATACCACAAGAGACTACTAGAGACCAAAGGTCTTTATGGCAGTCAGTCTAAGCGTCAACTAATATCGGCATACAGAACATATTAGAAAACACGTTCTTAGCGATGAGACACCCCATAACACTCATAAACTAACCTTAATTACAACAAGTGACATTCCAAAAGTTCTGAGAAAACGGATTATTTTACATATATCGTACAGTAATCCTTAGTCAAAATTAAATACTTGAGACAATATATGGAGTTACAAAGCTGTACGTCAATTGGTAAAAAGTTTTTCGCTCTCGAAAAGGTTTTCCATCCACGTGCTGAACGTCGCTCAACGGCGAGTGGCTCTGCACACTGTATATTGGACGAACCAGTAAAAAGACGCGATTAACAGCAACAAGCACTCTACAGAAATCTCAACATTAACAGCGAATCACCAGCAATATTGTTCTCGTAACACATCAGCATCTACGTGTACACAAATTTGAACTTTTAATGACATGACCAATGTCGTCGTTCTGGACCAGGATTCAAACCCAGCGCCTACAGCCATTGCTAACTAAGCTAAGTTTTGTTTGTGCCTTATTGAGACCCGATCACTAGGCATAAAGAGACGTGAAATATAGACGTTTGCAGCAGTATCGGTTATCAATTCAGATCCTGAAAATAAAAGACGAAAATGTTTTTACTGAACTGGGAATCTTGTCATAACAGTTACCTTCCAGGGGGCTACCCCCAACGAAGTTTAATATGGTGTTATTCACGAGGAACAAGGTATTCTCATGTTTAAAATTGAAATGCGATTATGTAAAGCTTGTGACAGGGATGCGTACCCAGCACTTAATCGGACTGTTAACGAAGTACATAAAATCAGAATTAAATATTTTCACCAACAGCGAGATGCTGGAGCCTTAAATGGCGATAGAACTCTTTTTGCCTGACTGGGTTTCGAACCCAGCATCTAGCGCTGTCCTTTTATAGCCAGGAAGAGACGATAAACAGCTATTGTTGGTTCACCAGTAGCGAGGTGTGCGGATGTTTAGCTAGACATCAGGCGACGAAAAGTTCTGTGCTGAATGGAATTCAAACCCCGCACACGTGGTCATGAAGACACTTTAACTATCAAATTCTTTTCCAATAATAGCTAGGAGTGGCATGTTTGTACTTTCAATGATGTGATGGAAAATACTCTGCTGGCTAGAAGTTGAATCCACAACATATCGTCATTGGTGATCACAACGAGCACAACGTCAAACCCAAATCCGTTTTCGCCAGTAGGATGGAGAGGAATGTTTGAACTTGAAAAGATGTAAGGAAACGTTTCATCTTGTAATGTTGTGATAAAAAGCTCATCATGTGGCTGTCAGTTGAAACGAACACGTTACAGCTCACAACGCTCGAAGAGACGTTGAAAATGCAACTGTTTTTCACTAGTAGTTCAGAGTGCACATGCTAGGGCTTGAAATGAAATAATGAATATTTTGCGCTAATCAGGATTCGAAACAAGATAGGTGCCTTTCGAGGAGGCCTAGAAGGGATTTTAATCTTGGAAACACAGTGAAATCTAATTCAAATCCCAGTCCAGCACCACAATGTTCAACGTCTCAGTTTCAAATAAAGTAAGAGCCTTGTGAACTTACGTGGCCATTGGTTCATTAAATGAAATACGTTTTCTAGTTTACAACGGATTGCTGGTGACAGAGTCTCTGCCTTCCGGGGTTCCTCCATCTGTCGCAGCTCAAACGAATGCCGCTCTGCCCCAGTCGGCAGCGAAGGTTCAAAATGGCTCTGAGCACTATGGGACTCAACTGCTGTGGTCATCAGTCCCCTAGAACTTAGAACTACTTAAACCTAACTAACTTAAGGACATCACACACATCCATGCCCGAGGCAGGATTCGAACCTGCGACCGTAGCGGTCTCGCGGTTCCAGACTGTAGCGCCTAGAACCGCAGGGCCACTTCGGCCGGCTCGGCAGCGAAGGGATGATACCTTTACTGCGAATAGTGAACTACGGAGCTTACTGGCGTTCTGCACTTGGAGTTACTAGGGGTGAAGAAGTTACTTGTGTGTGTTAGCCGCGCAGGATTAGCCGAGCGGTCTGAGGCGCTGCAGTCATGGACTGTGGGGCTGGTGCCGGCGGAGGTTCGAGTCCTCCCTCGGGCATGGGTGTGTGTGTTTGTCCTTAGGATAATTTAGGTTAAGTAGTGTGTAAGCTTAGGGACTGATGACCTTAATAGTTAAGTCCCTTAAGGTTTCACACACATTTGAACATTTTTTTTAAATTATTAACGTGTCTTCATAACCATGTGTGCGGCGTTCGACTCTCGGTCAGCACAGACGTTTTCGTCGCCTTATTTCTAGTTAAACGTGCGCACATCTCGCTAATGGTGGACTAACATTGCACATTTTTCGTCTGTTCCTGGTTAGACAACGACGGCTGTAGGCGCCTTGTTCGAATCCCGGTCAGGCAATGCAACTTCAGTCGTCATTTAAGGTTACAACCTCACTACTGGTGACAAAGTGTGATATCTACATTCTGATTTTAAGTACGTATTCAACAATCCAATCAGGTGCTGGGTTCGCATCCTTGTCACCAGCATTACATGATGGCATTTCAATTTTAAAAATGTGCATCCTTTGTTCCTTGACAATGCAACAACATCCAACGTCTTTCGAGGTTAATTACCAACAAGGTAATTGTCATGTTATGGTTCCTGGTTTCGCACAAATATTATCGTCATTTACGTTCAAGTTGCGAATTGATAACTGATACTAGTGGAAACGGCAATATTTGACGTCTCTTTCTGCCTAGTGATCGAGTCTCGATAAGGCACAAAGCTTTGCTTGGTTAACAATTGCTTTAGGTTCTGGGTTTGCATCCGGATCCAGAACGAAGACGTTGGTCATATCATTTAAAGTACAACTTTGTGTACAAGTAACTGTCGATGAGTAATGTAAAAAATGATATTACTTGTGATTCGCTGTTAATGTTGGGATTTCCGTAGAGTGCTTGCCGCCGTTAATCACGTTTCCTTTTAACCCCTCAGTATGACATAAAGTTGTCCGCCCCCGGTAGCTGAGTGGTCAGCGAGACAGAATGTCAGTCCTAAGGGCCCGGGATCGATTCCCGGCTGGGTCGGAGATTTTCTCCGCTCAGGGACTGGGTGTTGTGTTGTCCT
The DNA here is from genome assembly GCF_021461395.2 of Schistocerca americana. Lineage (NCBI taxonomy): Eukaryota > Metazoa > Arthropoda > Insecta > Orthoptera > Acrididae > Schistocerca > Schistocerca americana. The sequence continues at coordinate 741,393,524 of NC_060121.1, read as the reverse complement.
AATCATCATCATTTCATCCCCATCGACGCGCAAGCCGCCGAAGTGGCGTCAAATCGAAAGACTTGCACCCGGCGAGCGGTCTGTCTGACGGGAGGCCCTAGTCACACGACATTTCATTACATAAAGTTGATGCGAAACCATTCCCTGTTGAACGTTGAACGACGTTCAGCATGTGTTGAGTAAACCTTTTAGACAGCAAAGAACTTGTTTCCAATTGTAATACAACTTTTTAATTCCATATACTGTATCAAATATTTAATTGTGCCTAAGGGTGACTGAACGATTTATGTGACAAAATTAGTTGTGCCATAACGTTTGAAATGGCACTTATTGTAATTAAGTTTAGTTTACAAACGTTAAGGACTGTCTGATCTCTTCTGTACTATCGTGGTGTTACTTTACATCTGGACGGACTGTCATAAAGGCGATGTTCTCTAGCGGTACCCATTGTGTGTCTTACAATGACTGCACTGTGGTACTGTGGAGGGTTGCGACGATGTGCAACACAGATATGCTATGTTGGTTTCATACATTCAGATGCAGCCTACATGTTGGAATTCAGGCGTGACTCACTTTTTTTGCTGTCGAGTGTACTTCTATCGACAGAATAAATAGCATTGTTGAAACTACATTTCATATAATCGGAAATCTGACAGTGATAATTCTGTTGTTTGCAGAAGTAAGCTGCCGTATATCTGTAACACCTGGAACTCGAATGTACCATAGTCTTACAGCTTTCCGGCACTAAAGTAAAAGCACACGTGTATGTGACGTAAAGTCTCTCTTTTCGGAAAGTTAACCACACTTTTCTAAAAAAGTGCTTGTTTCTGTATATGTTTAAGAAATTCTTTCTTCAGAATGGGCCGGCCGAAGTGGCCGTGCGGTTCTAGGCGCTGCAGTCTGGAACCGCGAGACCGCTACGGTCGCAGGTTCGAATCCTGCCTCGGGCATGGATGTGTGTGATGTCCTTAGGTTTAACTAGTTCTAAGTTCTAGGGGACTAATGACCTCAGGAGCTGAGTCCCATAGGGCTCAGAGCCATTTGAACCATTTTTGTCTTCGGAATGTCACAACATGTCTGTCAAAGGCATAGTAGACATCCTGAACAGATAGAAAAAGGACTGTGGACTTTGACCATTGCACATGGGAAGCCGTCGTACATTTAACAAAAAAAAAACCGGATAACACTGCTCCAGACAAGCTACCTAAGAGACAGTCTCCACCCAATCCAATCTCACTATGTAAGCGTAGACCAGACTTGGTTGAAATTCAAACAGTATCGACGGCAATTGGGAGATATATATCAAATAAATTAATAAGAGATGATACTGATCACCCATCGCATACAAAACAGTTCAGAACACTGTTGCAGAAGCAACGAAAAAAGACGTGCCAAATTTAATAGAACGCAAAATTCCCAAGACTGCGGAAGTTCTACTGAAGCTCGAAATTTAGAACGAACTTCAGTGCGAGAAACTTTTCGTAATTTCCGCAACGAAAATCTGTCTCAAAATCTCCTACAACACCCAAAGACATTCTGGTAGTATGTAAAGTACACAAGATGCAATAAATACCTTCACTGCGGGATGACGACGGTGATGATGCTGATTATAGTGCCACTAAAGCAGAGTTACTAAACGCGGTTTTCCGAAATCTCTACACAAAAGAATGCGTAGTAAATATTCCAGATCTCGAATCAAAAACAATTGCCCACATGTGTAATTTATAAGTAGATGTCCTTGGTGTAATGAAGCAGCTTAAAATATTACAAAAACAAGACTCCGTTCAGATTCTATAACAGTCAAATACCTCTCAGAGTATGCTGATAAAACATCTCCATAATTATCTATCACATATAACCTCTAAAATAGAAGAAAGATCCGTACCCAAAAACTGGAAATGTGCAAAAGTCACACCAATACCCAAGAAAGGAAACAGTAGTAATCAGCAGAATTACAGACCCATTTCGCTAACGTCGTTTTTCAATAGTATTTTGGAACATATACTATGCTCGAACACTATGAATTACCTCGAAGAAAACGATTTATTGACAAACAGCCAACAAGGTTTCAGAAAATATCGTTGTTGTGAAACACAATTACATCTTTATTCTCACGAGGTAATGAGTGCCAAAGACAGGGGACGTCAAATTGATTCCATATTTTTAGATTTTCACAAGACCTCTATTCAGATTCCTTGCCTACAGAATACTTTCTAGGTTGTGCGACAAAATTCGTGATTTCTTGCCAGGGAGATAGTAGTAACTTCAGGAAAGTCATCGAGAGAAGCAGAAGTACTGTCTGGCGTTCCCCAAGAAAGTGTTATAGGACCTCTCATGTTCCTGACATATATAAACGATTTGGGAGACAATCTGAGTAGCCCTCTCAGATTGTTTGCAGATGATGCTCTCATTTATGGTGTTGTAAAGCCATCAAATCATCACAATGAATTACACAACGATATATACAACGTATTTATATAGTTCAAAAGGTGGCAACTGACCTAAATAACGAGAAGTGTCAAGTCATCTACATGAGTACTAAATGGAATCCGATCAATTTCGTTTACACGGTAACCCACACAAATATAAATTCTATAAACTGAAGCAAATACTTAGAGGTTACAATAACGAATATGTTGGAACGATCACATAGATAACGTAGTGTGGAAAGCAAACCAAAGACTGTGATTTATTGGCCATACACTTAGATAATGTAAGAGATCTACTAAGGAGACTGCATAAACTACCCTTGTCTGTCCTCTTCTGCGATAATGCTGTGCTTTGTGGGACCCACATTAGATAGGACTGATGGAGGACATCGAAGAAGTTCAAAGAAGGACAGCTCTTTTTGTATTGTTTAATGTGTTATGTATTGTGCCATGGATATGATACACGGGCGCTTTTCACTGTAGAACCATTTCATTAGATTTCAGTCACCATCTTTTTGCTCAGAGGGGGAAAATATTTTACATCTACATCTACATCTACATTGATACTCCACAAGCCACCCAACGGTGTGTGGCGGAGTGCACTTTACGTGCCACTGTCATTACCTCCCTTTCCTGTTCCAGTCGCGTATGGTTCGCGGGAAGAACGACTGTCTGAAAGCCTCCGTGCGCGCTCTAATCTCTCTAATTTTACATTCGTGATCTCCTCGGGAGGTATAAGTAGAGGGAAGCAATATATTCGATACCTCATCCAGAAACGCACCCTCTCGAAACCTGGCGAGCAAGCTACACCGCGATGCAGAGCGCCTCTCTTGCACAGTCTGCCACTTGAGTTTATTAAACATCTCCGTAACGCTATCACGGTTACCAAATAACCCTGCGACGAAACGCGCCGCTCTTCTTTAGATCTTCTCTGTCTCCTCCGTCAACCCGATCTGGTACGGATCCCACACTGATGAGCAATACTGAAGTATAGGTCGAACGAGTGTTTTGTAAGCCACCTCCTTCGTTGATGGACTACATTTTCTAAGCACTCTCCCAATGAATCTCAACCTGGTACCCGCCTTACCAACAATTAATTTTATATGATCATTCCACTTCAAATCGTTCCGCACGCATACTCCCAGATATTTTACAGAAGTAACTGCTACCAGTGTTTGTTCCGCTATCATATAATCATACAATAAAGGATCCTTCTTTCTATGTATTCGCAATACATTACATTTGTCTATGTTAAGGGTCAGTTGCCACTCCCTGCACCAAGTGCCTATCCGCTGCAGATCTTCCTGCATTTCGCCACAATTTTCTAATGCTGCAACTTCTCTGTATACTACAGCATCATCCGCGAAAAGCCGCATGGAACTTCCGACACTATCTACTAGGTCATTTATATATATTGTGAAAAGCAATGGTCCCATAACACTCCCCTGTGGCACGCCAGAGGTTACTTTAACGTCTGTAGACGTCTCTCCATTGATAACAACATGCTGTGTTCTGTTTGCTAAAAACTCTTCAATCCAGCCACACAGCTGGTCTGATATTCCGTAGGCTCTTACTTTGTTTATCAGGCGAAAGTGCGGAACTGTATCGAACGCCTTCCGGAAGTCAAGAAAAATAGCATCTACCTGGGAGCCTGTATCTAATATTTTCTGGGTCTCATGAAGAAATAAGGCGAGTTGGGTCTCACACGATCGCTGTTTCCGGAATCCATGTTGATTCCTACATAGTAGATTCTGGGTTTCCAGAAATGACATGATACGCGAGCAAAAAACATGTTCTAAAATTCTACAAGAGATCGACGTCAGAGATGTAGGTCTATAGTTTTGCGCATCTGCTCGACGACCCTTCTTGAAGACTGGGACTATCTGTGCTCTTTTCCAATCATTTGGAACCCTCCGTTCCTCTAGAGACTGGCGGTACACGGCTGTTAGAAGGGGGGCAAGTTCTTTCGCGTACTTTGTGTAGAATCGAATTGGTATCCCGTCAGGTCCAGTGGACGTTCCTCTGTTGAGTGATTCCAGTTGCTTTTCTATTGCTTTTGTTGGCACCCATGTACGTATGGAGAAACGATCACAATAATAAAATAAGGGCAATTAGAGCTGGCACGGAAAAAATGAAGTGTTATTTTTTCCGGTGTGCTTTTTGAGAGCACGTTAGAGAGTTAGCTTGAAGGAGTTCGATGAACGCTCTGCCAGGCACTTGATTGTGAACTGCAAAGTAATCACGAAGCTGTACATGTAGATGTACATTTAAAGCGAATGTGAGACAGTGCAGTACATACAGAAGGCTACCTTGCGCCAGGGGAGTCTGCTCTAATACCTTCAAACGGTGCCGGCCGAGGTGGCCGATCGGTTCTAGGCGCTACAGTCTGGAACCGTGTGACCGCTACGGTCGCAGGTTCCAATCCTGCCTCGGGCATGGATGTGTGTGCTGTCCTTAAGTTAGTTAAGTTTAAGTAGTTCTAAGTTCTAGGGGACTGATGACCTCAGAAGTTAAGTCCCATAGGGCTCAGAGCCATTTTTTTTTTTTTTTCAAATGGTATTTGGCGAAAGCATTCAAGGATCGCAATTACTGTTCGTTGAGATAGGAACTCAATTATGATGCTACATTGTTTAGCTACGTAATGATTTCCAAGCATTCTGTATTTAAGTGAAATTAGATTTATTTTCAAACTGGCAACAGTATCCAAGTGGCTATTTTATTTTCGTCAAATCTGAATTACACTTATGAAGAAGAGTCTTTTCTAGGCTATTATTTTTCTGAGGTGTTAGCAGTAGACAAATAATACGCGTGGCTAAGTAAATGAGCAGCTGCACAACCACATTTCGTCGATGCTACTGTTCGGGGCCAAGTACAGTGCGTTGCCAGACATTGCTCAGGAAGTGCTGATCCAGTTCTACAGTGGATGTAACAGGGTAGCATGAAAGGTTTAAGTTTTGTTGCTCGAAATATGATTAATTCCAGGCCCCGTGACGGCTTTCTGACTGCACATTGTTTCACATATCGGTACTGTTTTCATATACTTAAGACCAATTTATCAAATGAAAGGAAAATCTCAAACAAAGGAAACTGCAGGTGGGAATATCAACAACATAGGAAAAGACAGATCGCTGTTTAGCGAAAGAGAAGACATGTCGAGTCGCAGACAGGCACAGTTAAAAAGCTTACATAAGGCTTTCGGCCACTGCCATAGTCAGAGAGACCCACACGCGCCATTCACACCATTTATGTTGGTATGACTACCAACCAGCTACCCACCAGGATGAACGTACACTGTCAAACTATGGCCAAGAACAAAGTAGACCACCCTGTGGCATAACATGAAGCTAAACATAACACACTCGATTTCAATGGTTCCTTCACTATCCAAGGGTTCCTTCACTACCCAAGCCAACTGGATCCTTCTCGCCATCACCAGTTTTTCTAAAATGCGCAAATGGGAATTATATTTACAACACATTCTCAGCTCCCGTAGTTATTCCGGCCTAAACCTGCGGTAACATATTGTCCCCACACCCTCCACCAACAGTTTCCATCGCCTCTGTACTATCATCTCCTCAAAGTCCTCATCTCCAACTCAGTTTATTTGTAGCCCTGTGCCAATGCATCCGCCCAACTTTCCCCACACCTCTCCTTTCTTGCTCCGTTTTTTCCCCAACTCCCTTCCCCACAACTTCTTGACATTCCGTGTGTTGGCAGTCTAGTCGCTGCACACTCCACCAGTCGGCGTTCGTCTCTCTCATCACCCGTACACTACCATCCCTTCCCTACTCCGCCCCCTACAGATTGTTGCGTCTTAAATGATGTCGCATTACAACGCGAGATGCTGGTTTTGGCGGTCGTGTTTGCGTGAGGTGTGCTTGCTTGTGTGTGTGTTTGTGAATGGTGTGTGTGTATGTATGTGTGTGTCTCTTTTACCGACGAAGGCTGTGGCCGAAAGCTTTATGTGAGTGTCTTTGAGTTGTGTCTGTTTGAAGCTTGAAGTGTCTTCTTTATGATAAGTAGCAATCTGTCTGTCCTACATTACTGAATACAAAATGTGTGAGTTAACGAGCATTGAGTTCTCATTTAAAATATATGGCCGAAAGAGTCAGGCGACAGGAAATGTGAAACGAACCCTATCGTCCAGGACCGCGTGCCACAAAGGCGCAGATTCACCAAGAGCTGGAAAAACTCACTGGCGTTTATTACCTATTGAGGCCTAAGCGCTGTAGTGTGCATGTGAGACAGACGAGAACCTACGTCATAGGGAAACCCAGTAGAAGCCGTTTGTGGCCAAGGAGACGTAACAGTGTAAAATATGGTGGTTCTAAGATCGGCCATAAAGGGAAACGTTTATGAAAACTATTTAATTCAGTAGTAATGCAGAGAACCAAGCCATAGTAATTTTAATCTGCCATCGTCCATAAATTTTCATGGTGATCCCAATAAAAATTGAATATTGATCATATCTATAATAGTTTAGCCTTTATTGAAACTAAGAAGTCTTGTAACAAAGACCGGAATGCTAAAATCTGAACGCTTTGGTCGATCTTAACGATCGACATTTCATACAGAAGCTCGTCATTAAAATGACACACATTCTAAATATCAACTCTGTAACTTTATTTATTTAAAAGGTATAGTAAATTTAAATTATCAGTATTTACAGTTAAGTATCTGGTCATCATTGCCTCCACACAAAACACATTGAACGATGACAGCATGACACCTTATTGAATCATTATGTAATAAGACAATTGTAAAGTTTAGCGGATAATAGCTACTTTTGTTCTTTATTTATTTATCAAAAAGCACATTGGTACAAGGGTACTGGCCGTGGCATTCAAAGCTAAGAAGGAAATCGTATCGGTTTCATGTAAAAGAATTTAACATTTATTATGTAATGGATATTATTGTTCCTTTTTTAGAACTCGAAAGTGGTCAAGTTTTGATTATTTAAATATGTTAAAATGTAAAATAATGTAGAATAAGCCGTAGCCAATCAGATGGTCGGCTTCAGGAAAGGGAACTGCCCTAGTCAGTTGAGCGAGGATATTCGGTGCGTGAGAAACGGGGCTGGGGACGGAGAGAGGGACAGTGCTGCTGCAGACGCGAAATCGGATAGATCGATTGGAGGCACCAAAGGGACAGTTCGGATTGAGACGCGAAAGCGGACAGTCGGTCTTTAGGCAGTTAGGAAGTGAAACGTCTTTGAAAATTTCGTGTTGTGTGGTATCGCAGGACTTAGTCTCTGAGCGGTGAGCAGCCACGCACCAGGTGTGAAATCTAACTTCTCGCCTAGATAACTTGTATTACGCGATGACATTTTGAATGATCGAACTGTGTCAAATGGATATGCTCTCGAGTGTAATACTAGCTCTAAATATGACCACTTTCGCTATTAGTTTGGCCGGCCGGAGTAGCCGAGCGGTTCTAGGCACTTTAGTCCGGAACCGCGCTGCTGCTACTGTCCCAGGTTCGAATCCTGCCTCGGGTACGGATGTGTGTGATGCCCTTAGGTTAGTTAGGTTTAAGTAATTCTAAGTCTAGGGGACTGATGACCTCAGATGTTAAGTCCCATAATGCTCAGAGCCATTTGAACCATTATTCTAACCATTATTCTAACCAAATCGCAACTGTGTGGCCTACATCATTTATGGGTCGAAATTTAGTTCCCGATACTATTATTATTGTTTTTATATGTTATGTTAACTTTGTATATCGCAAACTTGCCATCATCCAGACAATTTTGCCAACGAATCACAAGTGGGTAATTTATGGAGAGTAATGTGACATGTGCGGTTCAACCCCTAGACGAGCTTGATCCAAGACATTTCGACAAAGAGGAACTGCATGTGAGCCCGAACATGTTTTGGATGTTAGATCGCAAATGTTGTTAGATCTCTGTGCTTGCATGATACTATTTTCTTGGCTGATCCTGATCTTTTCCTATACGAAGCTGCCTATTTCTATGAATCTCTTTCAGTGTACTGTTTACTACAACGCCTGATACGCGTGTTGTACACTGCAGCGTCCAACTAACACCACACTATGCTGTAACTAAACTTAACTTGGTTATTTCATCTTTAGGACGAAGTGGTAATCCAATGAAACAATGTTACCCCTTTCCTCGCACCTATCTAGCCAGTAACTTCACACTGTTTTTAAGCTCCTCTGATGCTGCATTGCCTCACTAATTCTATGTAGGCAACAGAAGTATGAACACTCGTTTATACACTCATGACAGACAAAAATTAATTATCATAATGATAATAATAATAATAATAACAATAATACACTACCGCATTTAGTTGATGTAAGTATATGCTATTTTCCATTTAATGTCTGAATTTAATGCAAAAATGCCACACAGTAATTTCAGTACGTGTTGATTTATTGTTATTTCATACACTATTTTTTGCACCCCATCCAATGAAGGCAGCGGTGGTGTAGCTGTAGCGTCTTCGATTAGTAATCAAAATGTTCTCAGTCCCGCCACCGCTTCAATTTTTATTAATAATCAGCATTAGTGTCCGAAGTCTCCGGGTACAAGAAGTCGCTCTCAGACATGGAGGAGGAGACAGAGGGTCAGGACATTCTTCTGTACTTGGGATGGGCAGCAACTGCGCCTAAAGGCGGAAGATCAACGGTAGGAGGATGCAGAAGTCAATGAAAACCACAGCATTAAAGACACGTAACGTACACACCAGAGGACATGTGGCATGTAATTGAAGAAAAAGTGTCATGTTGGCCTCTCCATTGCCAAACGATTCCGGAATTGTCCCCCACTCAGATCTCCAGGAGGGGTATACCAAGGGGGAGATTACAATGAGAAGAAGATTGAATAATCAGCGAAAGGTTAACGTTCTACGAGTTGGAACGTGGAATGTCAGAAGCCTGAAGGTGGTAGGGAAGCTAGACAATTTTGAAAAGAGAAATGCTAAGGCTCAAAGGGATCAGTGAATTGAAATGGAAAGAAAACATGATGTCTAGTCACATGAGTGTAGGATAACATCAACAGTAGCAGAACATTGTATAACAGGAGTAGTATCCGTTACGAGTAGGAACGTAGGGCAGAAGGTGTGTTACTATGAACGGTTCAGTAATAGTGTTGTTCCAATCGCAATCGACAGCAAACAACACCGACACCGATATTTCAGGTGTACATGCCAACGTCTTAAGCTGAAGATAAATAGACAGAGGATGTATGTGAGGATATTGAACCGGTACTACAGTACATAAGGAGAGATGAAATACTATTAGTCACGGGGGACTGAAATGCAGATGTAGAGGAAGGAGTAGAATAAAAAGTTGCAGGAGAGTATGAGCTTGGGACAAGGAATGAGAGAGGAGAACGTTCTGAGTTTTGTAATAAATTTCAGCTAGTTAAAGCGACTACTCTGCTCAGGAATCACAAGAGGAGGAATACTTGGAAAAGGCTGGATGATATTGGTAGAATTCAGTCAGAATACGTATGGTCAGATAGAGATTCCGAAATCAGATACTGGAATGTAATGTGTACCCAGGAGCAGACATTGACTCAGATCACAATGTAGTGATGGTGAAGAGTAGGTTCAAGTTTAAGAGATTAGACAGGAAGAATTAATATGCAAGTAAGTCGTATACGCAAGTACTAAGGAATGACAAGATGCGCTTGAAGTTCTCTGAGGCGATAAAATGGTTCAAATGGCTCTGAGCACTATGGGACTCAACTGCTGTGGTCATAAATCCCCTAGAACTTAGAACTACTTAAACCTAACTAACCTAAGGACATCACACACAGCCATGCCCGAGGCAGGATTCGAACCTGCGACCGTAGCGGTCGTGCGGTTCCAGACTGTAGCGAGGCGATAAATAGAGCAACAAGAAGTAGCTTAGTAGGCAGTAGAGTTGAAGAGGAGGAGGATATTAGTGTTTAACGTCCAGTCGACAACGAGGTCATTAGAGACGGAGCGCAAGCTCGGGTGAGGGAAGGATGGGGAGGGAAATCGGCCGTGCCCTTTCAAAGGAACCATCCCGGCATTTGCCTGAAGCGATTTAGGGAAATCACGGAAAACCTAAATCAGGATGGCCGGAGACGGGATTGAACCGTCGTCCTCCCGAATGCGAGCCCAGTGTGCTAACCACTGCGCCACCTCGCTCGGTAGTTGAAGAGGAATGGACATCTCTGAAAAGGTCATCCACAGAGGTTGGAAAGCAAAGCATAGGTAGAAAGAAGGTAACTGCGAAGAAACCATGGACAACCGGCGAATAACGCCAGTTGATCGACGACAGAAGGAAGTACAAAAATGTTCAGGGAAATTCAAGAATAGAAACACCAAGGAATGACATAAATAAAAAGTGCAGCGAAGCTTAGATGAAATCGCTACATGAAATATGTGAAGAAATCGAAAATGAAGATTGTCGGGGTGGCTGACTCAGCATACAACAAAGTCAAAACTACCTTCGGTGAAACTAAGAGCAAGGGTGGTAACATTAAGGTGCAACCAGAATTCCATTCTGAAATGCGAAGAGAGAGCGATTATATGGAAAGAGTACGTTGAAGGCTTCTGTGAGGGGGAAGATTTGTCTGATATAAGTTGCAGCATTAGAAAATTGTAGCGAAAAGCAGGAAGATCTGCAGCGGATAGGCACTTGGTGCAGGGAGTGGCAACTGACCCTTAACATAGACAAATGTAATGTATTGCGAATACATAGAAAGAAGGATCCTTTATTGTATGATTATATGATAGCGGAACAAACACTGGTAGCAGTTACTTCTGTAAAATATCTGGGAGTATGCGTGCGGAACGATTTGAAGTGGAATGATCATATAAAATTAATTGTTGGTAAGGCGGGTACCAGGTTGAGATTCATTGGGAGAGTCCTTAGAAAATGTAGTCCATCAACAAAGGAGGTGGCTTACAAAACACTCGTTCGACCAATGCTTGAGTATTGCTCATCAGTGTGGGATCCGTACCAGATTGGGTTGACGGAGGAGATAGAGAAGATCCAAAGAAGAGCGGCGCGTTTCGTCACAGGGTTATTTGGTAACTGTGATAGCGTTACGGAGATGTTTAAGAAACTCAAGTGGCAGACTCTGCAAGAGAGGCGCTCTGCATCGCGGTGTAGCTTGCTCGCCAGGTTTCGAGAGGGTGCGTTTCTGGATGAGGTATCGAATATATTGCTTCTCCCTACTTTACCTCCCGAGGAGATCACGAATGTAAAATTAGAGAGATAAGAGCGCGCACGGAGGCTTTCAGACAGTCGTTCTTCCCGCCAACCATACGCGACTGGAACAGGAAAGGAAGGTAATGACAGTGGCACGTAAAGTTCCCTCCGCCACACACCGTTGGGTGGCTTGCGGAGTATAAATGTAGATGTAGATGTAGATGTTAGAAGAAGAAACAGGAATTTATTTAGCTGAGATAGGGAGTCCAGTATTAGAGCTTTGGAGGACTTAAGGTCAAATAAGGCAGAAGGGATTGAAAACATTCCATCAGAATATCTAAAATATTGGCGGAAGTAGCAACAAAACGACTGTTCTCCTAGGTGTGTAGAATATATGAGTGTGACGACATACCATCTGACGTTCAGAAAAATATCATCGACATAAATTCGAAGACTGCAATAGCTGCAAAGTGCAATTATTATGACACAATCAGCTTAACAGCTCATGTATCCAAGTTGCTGACAAGAATAATGAACAGAAGAGTGGAAAAGAAAATTCATAATGTGTTTTGCTTTAGGATATGCAACAGCGGCAGAGAGGCGGTACTGAAGTAGCGGTTGATAGTGGAAGCAAAACTAAAAAAAAACTCTACACACATTCATAGGATTTCTGAACATGGAAAAAGCGTTCGAGAATGTAAAATGTTCGAAAGTCTGAGTAAAATAGGCGTAAGCTATAGGGAGAGGCGGGTAGTACACAATATGTACAAGAGCCAAGAGGGACGACCAAAAATGAATTGCTCAGATTAAAAAGAGAGAGGGAACTAGTCTTTCGCCCCTATTATTTAAGCTGTACAATGAAGAATCAATGATGGAAATTAAAGAATGGGTCAGCAGTGGAACGAAAATTCAAGGTGAAAGGGTATCAGTGAAAGTGAAGAAGAATTACATGATCTGCTGAATGGAATGAACAGTCTAATAAGTACAGAATATGGATTGAGAATAAATCGAAGAAAGACGAAAGTAATGAGTAACAGCAGCAATGAGAAGAACGAGAGACTTAATATCAGAATTAATGGTCACGAAGTAGACGAAGTTAAGGAATTCTGCTACCTAGACAGCAAAATAACCAATGATGGGCAGAGCAGGGAGGACAACAAAAGCAGACTATCACTGGCAAAAGGGGCATTCCTGGCCAAGAGAAGTCTACTAGTATCTAACATAGGCCTTAATTTGAGGAAGAAATTTCTGAGAATGTATGTTTGAAGCATAGCGTTGTATGGTAGTGAAACATTGACTCTAGGAAAACCGGAACAAAAAAGAATAGAAGCGTTTGAAATGTGGTGCTACAGACGAATGTTGAAAATTAGGTGGACTGATCAGGTAAGGAATGAGGAGGTTCTACGCAGAATGGGACAGGAAAGATACATGTGGAAAATACTGACAATAAGAAATGACAGGATAATAGTACTTCTGTTAAGACAACAGGTAATGACTTCCATGGTACTAGAAGGAGCTGCAGAGGCCAAAAAACTGTAGAATACATCCAGCAAATAAAGTTACATCCAGAAAATAGTTGAGGACGCAAGTTGCAAGTACTACTCTGAGACGAAGAGGTTGGCAAAGCAGAGGAATTCGTGGCGGGCCGCATCAAACCAGTCAGAAGACTGATGACTCAAAAAAAGAAAGAGAAATGAAGTAAGCGTCTATCCACACTTACAGGACTCAAGCAGGGATGTGTGCTCTCTCTATTTACTTGTTAAACTTTTTGGATTTACTTATCAGTGTATTTAAGTTGGTCCGTAAGATACCTCCAGCTAATGTAGTGGTTCATATTTCCGTTGTACTAATGATCGTGGTAACTTATAAACGTTCTATGAGAGTAGCATTGTCCGACCTGATGTCCGTATATGCTTTATTGAGACTCTCAAGTTTTCTACTTTACTATGTATTTTCGTAGAAAGATTCCTGATCTTTCATTTATTGTGTCCATATGGAGTTCGTTATGTTGTTTGGTTCGTTGATTTGGGGCAGGGGCAAACATCGAAATCATCGCTCCCATCGGATGAAGGATGGAATGGGAAAGAAAGCGGCTGTTCTTTTTCAAAGGAATCCATCCTGGCATTTGTCTTAAGTGATTTAGGGAAATCACGGAAAACGTAAAGTAGGATGGCTAGATGCGGGATTGAACCATCGTTCTCCCGAATGCGAGTACGATGTGCTAAGTTTTGTTATGTAGATCAACGATTCTGGTGTAACGGCTAGCACCAAGTATCCATCGGAGTATGATATTATTTGTATTACTTGGAGGCAATTCATCTGTAATTGCTAACCATACCCCAAACAGAGTTGCCATACAATATTTTTGGAAGGACTGTGCCTTTATGCAGTCATAACTTGGCTGTGGTTCTTAGGTCAGAACTGTTAGAAGAGGCAAAAGTTTCTTAGTTATTCCTGTGGCTTTGTTTCTAAAATCTTCTATATGTTTATGGAGGAAAAAGTTTTTGTTCAGGGTACCACTACGTATGTCTCCTTAGTACTCCATGGAATGTCTTGTCCATTCAGTCTCAGTGTAAAAGGCATTTGCGAGCGTTTTTCAATGAAGTAAATGTCAGTCGTCTTAGCCAGCTTTACCTGCACTTAGTTAATCTTGCGCCATGTCGCTGTAGCGTCGACTTGTTCTTGCAATTGTCTGATTTAGGCCTCGCTTTATACCGCGCGACTGCTACGGTCGCAGGTTCGAATCCTGCCTTGGGCATGGATGTGTGTGATGTCCTTAGGTTAGTTAGGTGTAAGTAGTTCGAAGTTCTAGGGGACTGATCACCACATATGTTAAGTCTCATAACGCTCAGAGCCATTTGAACCTCTATTTATCTTCCGCTAGTAAAGCAGGCCGTATCATCAGCAAAGTGTGCTATTTGTACTCCAACGACTGTTGGCATATTGTTGACATATATATTGAGTAATAGGGGTGATAGAACCGATCTTTGATGCAGCCCCGCTCTTACCGGACGGGCGTCGGGTGATTGGTCTTCGATTGTTACCATCGTTTTTCTATCTGTCAGGTTATCAGCAATGAGTCTGATATAAGTAATCTGTATTCGCGTTTGTTCTCCCGTTTTACGGTGATAGACTGCGAGAGAAACTGCACTGCCTCTCTGTTCTACTAACGTCGGCTTACCTATCGTAACCTTGAGTGAACTCTCGAGCTTTTAGCCTGCAAGTTAAATTAATTTTTTTACTTCATTTCCTACTACGCATAGATAGTTTGAGGTTCCATTAAATCCATTGTATAAACTGATTTAGTGACGATCGCGACGTATGGAGTCATAACAAGTACATTTTTGTTATTGTTTTGCGGCTACTGTAAAGATGTATTTAAAGAAGATCCTACCCTTGAACCGAGATACTCGTAGTTGGCTGTGGCTACGGCTGGCTGCTATATTTCATGTCTCTCTCTGCCGTGGTTGATCAGCTTTGTCAGGTGGGTAAATGGTGACGTCTCCTCTACAAATTTTAATAAAATTTTGCTGAAAATTAATGAACCGAAGATTTCACTCCACACAAAAGTTAGGTGAAAACTGAATGTCTTGGGTAATCCAGGGAAAATTTCAGGATAGATATAATTGAAGTGTCCTGGTAACAAACTAAAGCTATATTCTAACAATAAGTACCCAAACTATTATTATATTTTCTCTGGGAAGTGCATATTTATTAATACTTCGCTTGAACAAATCCCGATGTCTGCAGTTCTTTTCTCCTTTCTTGAGAAACGCCTTCAGTACACTATTTCTGTTCTCTCTACCACATTCTCGTATTTTCATCTGCCATCCAGAAGTGTTTATACAGTCTTAAGGACTACATAACGATGTTGCAGGGTACAGTTCGTTAGCTCGTACTAAAATAAGGCCGTTATCGCCCGTGACAGGTGACAACACTCTTCATTACCTTGGCCATATCATAAGATAACTTAACTTCAGTTCCTCCTCGTTACATTATTTCCTTCCACACTCTTTATACACATCACAGTCTATACATTACTTGAAAATACTTCCTCTTAACCGCATTACATCCCTGTCCGCACTGTAACGAATTTCCATCTGTCACACTTCTACTCTTAAGTATCACTCGTCACTCACACCAAATACAAAATAAAGATACTAATTTTGACCTAATTGGTATAGTATTTGACGACATATATTGCTAAAACTTACATGGCAAAAAGTTTTTTGGAAATAAATACACCTAAAAATAAATTTTCGTAGAGCATGATACAGTCATCAATATTTTATATTTCTGTGAACGATACCGGTAAATAAACATGCAGCAGCTTTGCACTAGAAACTAAGATAATTAACAAGTACCGATCAGTTAACAAATACAAATTACGTAAAACGATATCTCCATCGCAGACTCTGAAGAAGACAACAGTGCTTTAGCTTAGATATGTACATATACCATTTCTTGCACGAAAATACAGAGCAAAAGTATTCAATTTTCAGATATAAAAGATAATCCGTCCAGGACTGTGTGCTACATAGCACCATGTTCAGTCACAGGGCGACGCAATTTGTAGTCAACTGACATGACTGTACTTAAATGTCACAAAGAGGGATCATGAAGACTGCCATTGTTCAGTCCTAGGCTGTTAAATGTCAGCCAATGTCGTCCAATTTTAGGGCGGTTTTCATAGATTCTCATGTACTTCGGTTCATATATTGTCTCAGGGCTACAGTATGCTTAATCCACAAAAAGAATGTAGCTTTAAAAACATATTTTTTCAGTTTACTTAAGCTGCTCAACTTTAAGAAGATAGTGACAAAGAAAGCAGTGCAATAAATCCATTAACGTCACCATATATGAGATTTTTTGAAGCAAACTGTTTGGATGGCATTGAAGTTGAATAAGGTTTTCTACAAGTTTCCTCAGTGTTTCTTCACTTCGAACGGTGGTAATGTGGTACTTTGTGTCAGCTGTTTTTGTTGTTATCCAAATTATCTCAAGTTTACAGATATTTTTACTTCGTATAATTAATTGTCAGTTACAACTTAAGTTTATTTGAATACGAATAACGTCCTTGTGAATATTTTCTAGCTTTATTGTACGACACCCTGGTTATAGTCAATGAGGATTCAATTTCTAACAGCTGAATCAGAAAAGATTGCGTCCATATCCATGTTAATAACAAAGAAAGTGTTAGACCACCTAAAAGTAGATTTAGAACTAGTGCCTTAGAGAAAGATATAGCTACAAACGTACAACATACAGAAGAAACTAAGCAGGTGCAGCAGCAGAATTAACACTAACTTCAGTATGGGGAGAACAATGAGTTCTTAGTCACAAAGAAACTTTAAACAGGATTGAAAGCAGTAACATGATTGTGACTAGAGCAGGTAAAGGAGGGACTTAAACGCTGTTAAAAAAAAATAAAAAACAACAACAGATTATACACACAAAGTGCAAGAAATTTGGCATTCAGTTCACCTACTGAAACTACAGAGATATCCAACAGGTAAAACAGTGAGGAAGTTAAACAGTTCGCAAATAAGTGCTCCAATATTTTTTCTGAATGTATTTGTGAGAGTATTCTTCAAATAAATCCTACAGCTGGACAAACCAGAAGAGCCAAGCAGATCAGTGCTGTCTGTAATACAGGCAACAGGGTAAAATACCACCAGGAGCATCAACTTCACCATCAAGAAATAACTGAACTTCATTGGGAAATACAGCATTAAGAAAAGTTGAAATTTAGTAAACAAGTTAAAAGACGTTAAGATTCCAACAAATGCAGTCTCGTTTGGCATACATAGCTTGGTTTCAAGCATTCCTGTGAAAGAGTGTGGAACGTCCCCTTAGAAAAATTATACATGACAGTGCTTAAACTGACAGATAATATTTTTAGCGCAACGCAATCTGACTTTTAATAATCCATAGAAAAGAATGGCCTAACATTAACCTATACCTTTCACAAATCACTTACCTCACAAAAATCTTCGTTACTCGAACTACTGCAATACGGCGAGCGCCACTACTGCCAGCTAAATAAAAGATTCAAACTACTGAAGGCACTAACTACTGATAGGCATAGTTAGCAAATGAAAGACTTTGATAGAGAACAAACAATGTATTTACCTTAATAGTGTTCAAAAGTCACAATATATATAGCAGTTCATGACATCCATTCTTACAAATGTACGGTTTCTGATGGACACACGTCGAAACCATCCGCTCTCAGAAATCCGCCATCTCACTTCCCACATCCACCACTGCTGGCGGCTCATCTCCAACTGCACAACGATACGCGCTGGTAACAGCCAACTGCCCAACACTACAATAGCGAATATTACAACAATGCCACCCAGCCACAGACTGCACGCAGCACAGCCAGTGATTTTCATACAGAGCGCTACGTGGCTGTGGCGTTACCAATATAAAAACCTAAACAGCCTAGCCTACTTACAAGTGTATAGATGTTGGGTCGGAGTCATTTTACGTATATAACATTAACCCAGAAGGACAGTAGAACATAGTTAGCATACTAGAATGTAGTTTAAATCAAAATTGTTTCGCCTATCAACAAAACTATTTTAAGTAAGTAGATGGACAGACAGAAAGTTCACTTTCACACCCATAGCTAGTAAAAATGTGAGTGAACTAATGGGAGACTGATCTTTTTAAGAGGTGGAAAGGTTCTACTACACAACTTTCTAATTTTTTGGAAAATATGAATCAGCGACATACTAACATAAAGGTCAGAATGAAGTTAGGGGGTTCCACCATTAATTACCTAGACATCACCTTACCGACAGAAAATAGCTAACATAGATTTAAAATATACTTGACAGACTCCCGTATTGATACATTGGTCCCACTTTTCTTTCAGCATTCAACAGCCTACAATTATATAAGCTTCCACTACACTATCCACTGTGTCCTTTCTATCCCCAAACCCCAGGAAGACTATGACCATGAACGGAACACAATAAAACCATTAACTAAAAATAATGTATTTTCATCCAACTTTACTGACAACATACTCAATAAAAAATTGAAAAAGCGAGCCAGATCGCCACTGTCACCGCTGAACGATGTACACAAACCTAAAAGGAGAGTGCATAGCTTTCCGTTTGTAGCTAAAGTTTCTAAAAGGATACGCAACATTTTTAGGCCAAAGATTCGTTTGTGTTTTTCTGTACCCCACAGACACTACGTAGATGATTTTTCAGACTAAAAGGTAAAGAACAGGTTATCATGAAAAGTAGAGTTCGTAAGATAATCCGCCAGGGGCGTTAGACCTGCGACAATGGAGGGACTGGGAGGTCAATCTGAACGAGGCTCAGAGAACGCCACAGAAGCTGGAGATCAAAGAGAGCGGGAGGCGGGTTTTCCCATGGGTGAACTACGCCTGAATCAAAACCACAGATACGTAATCAGTGTAGATGTCTTACACATAAATGGAACGAAAGCAAAGCTCACGCACCTGTAAAGACTGGTAATGAAAAGAAAACACGTGTGTGTGTGTCTCACATATACTACCAAATTAGCAAACTCATTTCAGTTTTTCACCCCTTAGAGACATTGTTACAACCTCTACATAGGACAAGACCCTTGCTGCCTTCACTCATCAACAGATAACTACAAAAAATTCCTGTAACTGTGCACCTAGTTCAGCTCACGCGTATTTTTTTCGTAGTAGTTGTACTTGGTATCAGAACGAGTGTTGTAGTATACAAATGTAACTGAGTCAAAACTGTTAACAGAGATAACTTTTAAACGTGAAGTCAAGAATCGATAAAATAAGAAATGAGGTGTTCATCTTTGCTCGGTTGCCATCTATGGGATCAGTTGAATTCCAAGAAATAGACATATTATCTGAAATCTAGGTCGTAAAATAATACAAGGTAAAAGGGTTTCCCTTAATTAATACAATAAAAAGATGAAGCTTATACCTAATATTGAAATAGATACACGGAAAGAATATCAGCGTCAAGAAGGTGTTGCACGACGTAAAGGAAAATTGCTAGGGGTGTTTCTTAACCTGATAGACGATGTTTTTTCAAATTTAGCGCTAGTCGCATAAGAATGGCGCTAGTAGACCACTAAGATGATTCAAATCGAGTTTGCGTTAAATACACACTTTAGTTAGCCTTGATATTGGACGTGATGAACTGATGTTTGTTAAGGGCACCTTTAAGGTGACAAAATCGACAGCTCACTAGGTGAACGAAGTCACGTAATGGGGCTACGAGAAGCTGAATGGTTCCTTCTGCGACACTGCAGGAATGTAGCCGCTGTACATGGTTGCTGGCAGCGATGTACGGTATCAAAAAGACCGTGCTGGAGGCGACCACGTGACACTAACCAGAGGGAAGACCATCGTTTTCGACATATGGTTCAAATGGCTCTGAGTACTATGGGACTCAACATCTGTGGTCATAAGTCCCCTAGAACTTAGAACTACTTAAACCTAACTAACCTAAGGACATCACACACATCCATGCCCGAGGCAGGATTCGAACCTGCGACCGCAGCAGTCGCGTGGTTCCTGAATGAGCGCCTAGAACCGCTATTTCGACATGTGGTTGGGGTGCATCTCACTGAATCTACAGTAGCAATCTGAG
Source organism: Schistocerca americana (assembly GCF_021461395.2). NCBI lineage: Eukaryota > Metazoa > Arthropoda > Insecta > Orthoptera > Acrididae > Schistocerca > Schistocerca americana. Next base: position 741,373,324 of record NC_060121.1, on the reverse strand, counting down.
CACTAACTGTCACCATACTGAGACATCAAACTGTAAAAAATCGTTTACTTCAGAGACATCAACTAACCAGATGCCTTGGAGCGCGCATTCCACTCACCCCAGAACATCGCCAAGCGAAAGCTCAGTGGAAGGTAGGACAGAGATGTGTTTTCTGATAAAAGCTGTTTCTGCCTGGGTGCCAGTAGTGGCCGTATCTTTGTTAGGAAGACGTCAGTTGAGCCTCTGCACACAACCTGTCTGTATGCTAGACACAGTGGTCCCACACATGAAGTTGTAGTCTGGGATGAGATTTTCGAATGACAATCGGATCACTCTCGTGGTCACCCCACGCATCCTGACTACAAATCTGTAGGTAAATTTGGTGATTCGACCTGTTGTACTGCCATTCATGCGCAGTATTTCAGGGGTTGTTTACAAACAGGATAACTCTCGCCCAGGTACCATTGTTGTAACCCAACATGCTCTACGGCGTGTCGAAATGTTGCGTTGGCATGCTCGGTCACCATATCTGTCTCCAATCGAGCATCTACGGGATATCATCGGACGACAACTTCAGCGCCATCCGCAAACAGCATTAACCGTCCCTTTATTGGCCGACTTCGTGCAATAGGGCTGGAACTCCATCCCACAAACTGACACCCTGCACAGTCCATACTCGTTTGCATGCTTGCATTCAACATTCTGGCGGTTACACCGTTTATTATATACCAGGATTTCATATTTGCAATGGATTATCTCGCGCTGTGATCTTGCAATGTTAATCACTTACGTATGTTAATTGGTTAACTGGCAGAAAATCCAAGGAGTTCTGGTGGTATGTAAAGTACGCTAGCGGTAAGACGCAGTGAACACCTTCTCTACGCGATAGCAATGGAAATACTATCGATGACAGTGCTACCAAAGCAGAGTTACTAAAATCAGTGTTCCGAAATTTCTTAACAAATAAGACGAAGTAAATATTCCAGAGTTCGAATCAACAGCTGCTATCATAAGTTAAAAGTAAATATTCTCGGAGTAGCGAATCAGCGTAAATCACTAAGTAAAAGCAAGTTTCCCGACACAGACTGTATAATGATTAGGTTTCTCTCAGAATATGCTGGCGCAATAGCTCCATACTGAACGATCATATGCAACCGCTCGCTCGACGAAAGATCAGTACCCGATGGCTGGGAAGATGCACAGGTCACACCAATATTCAAGAAAGGTAATAGGAGTAATCACTAAATTGCAGGCCCATGTCATTAACGTCGATATGCAGCAGGATTTTGGAACGTATATTGTGTTCGAACAGTATGAATTACCTTGAAGAGAAAGGCTTATTGACACCGTAGTCAACATCGTTCTTGTGAGACACAATTAGCTCTTCACTCACACGAATTGTTGAGTGGTATCGACAAGGGATTTCAGATTGATTCAGTATTTCTAGATTTTCAGAAAGCTTTTGACACCGTACCTTACAAGCAGCTTGTAATCAAATTACGTGCTTATGGAATATTGTCTTAGTTATGCCACTGCATTCGTGATTTCCTGTGAGAGAGGTCACAGTTCGTAGTAAATAACGGAAAGTCGACGAGCAAAACAGAAGCGATTTCTGGCATTCCCCAAGGTAGAGTTACAAGGCCCTGCTGTTCCTTATCTACATAAACGATTTAGGAGACTATCTGAGCAGCTGTCTTAGGTTGTATGGAGATAATGCTGTCCTTTATAGTCTATTAAAGTCATGTGAAGATCAAAACAGGTTGCAAAGCTATTTAGATAAGGTATCTGAATGATGCGTAAATTGGCAGTTGACCCTAAATAATGAAAAGTGTGAGGTCATCCACATGAGTGCTAAAAGCAATCCGTTACACTTCGGTTACACGATAAATCAGTTGAATCTAAAGGAAATAAATTCAACTAAATACCTAGGAATTACCATAACGAACAACTCAAATTGGAAAGAACACACAGAAAATGTTGTGTGGAAGGCAAACCAAAGACTGCATTTTACTGGCGAACACGTAGGAAATGTAACAAATCTACTAAAGAGACTGCCTACACTTCGTTTGTCCTTCCTCTTCTTGGGTAATGTCGAGCGTTTTGGGATTCTTACCAGATAGGATTAACGGAGTACATCAAGAAAGTTCAAAGATGAGCAGCACATTTTGTTTTATTGCGAAATAGGGGAGAGAGTGTCGCTGACATGGTACAGGATTTTGGTTGGACACCACTAAAACAAGGCGTTTTTCGTTGCGGCGGAATGTTTTCACGAAACTTCAATCATCAACTTTCTCCTTCGAATGCGAAAATATTTTGTTGACGCCGAGCTACATAGGGAGAAACTACCATCATAATAAAATACGGGAAACCAGAACTCACATGGAAAAATGTAGGTGTTCGGTTTTCCACACGCTATTCGGGAGTGGAATAATAGAGAATTATTGTGAAGGTGGTTCGACGAACCCTCCGCCACGCATTTCAGTGTAGTGTCCTCGGAGTTTTTCGCTTCGGCATACATGAATATAACGTTCTCGGTTTTCCAGCCGCGTCAATTCGAATAATATGCTCGAGCTTTCGATGGCCATCTCCGCCATCGTCGTCAGGAGTTCACTGGCTGCCGGGGCTGTTACGGTCTCTTGCTTTTATAGGTATGCCCTCAGCAGGGCATGGGGACTGGTGTTGGACATCGAAAGTAAGCAGAGACAAATGCGCGACGCGCGAGCGGCAGTTTCAAACGTGGCGCCTTCCACTGGCGCCACCTGACGTCACCGGTGCTGCCACGAGCTGCCCGGGTCGACTTACGCGCGCGCGCCACATTGGATCGATCTGATTGGTTGCTGATAATGTCATCATGCCTATATAAGCGAGAGACCGTAACAGCCCCGGCAGTCAGTGAACTCCTGAGGACGATGGCGGAGATGGCCATCGAAAGCTCGAGCATATTATTCGAATTGACGCGGCTGGAAAACCGAGAACGTTTTATCCACTTCAGTGTGGTTTTCAGAGTATCCTCGCAGATGTAGATGTATTCGCGAAATTTCATTTTCAAATATACCGAATCAGTTACGCCAAAAGTGGTGTTTTGAAGACACATTACCTGTGGGGAAAATCCTGTGCATGTAGTGTGCGTAGGCCACATTAATTATTTCCGAAATAATGTAGCTGTACACGATGCATATCTCACGCCGCCCAGTCCACGTCAAGTTCTCTGGTCTGTACGAACCAAAGACTAACAAGCCAGGTCCAAGCGGATGACGAGCATAGTACCGTCCCGTCGAGACACGGCCAGTGGGATCTTATACACTGGTGTGCAAAACGTAAGACGACAGTAACTTTGGCATGATGGGTCTTTGCCAAGTAATATAGCTGACGAAATTTGGACCTTACATAGAAAGAACTGTTACAGTATAGTACAGAAGGCAACTGATAAAGCCCGCAGAGAGGCGAAAAAACTACAAAGAAGATAACTGCACTGAAGTCAAAGCGAGTTTTGATTGTTCCCTTGACATTAGTAAGGGTGAGACATGTTTATTAACGATGCGTATGACCCCCACGGACGGCACTGCATGCTCTGCAACTTGCTCCCCTACCGATCGGAACGTTGTAGCAGGGCGCTCCATTCCTCCTCCATCGCAGCTTACAACTGCCGGATGGTTCTCTCAAGTGGGCGTGTTGCAGTACGTCTTCCCAAGGCATCCCACACGTGCGCGATTGAATTTAAGTCAGGGGAACGGGAAAGTAAATCCAGCCACTGAATATTCTTTCGTTTCAAGAGCTTCCCCACTTGCTTAGTTCAATGCGGTGACTTATAGTCAGCCTTAAAATTGCAGTTGGAACGAAATGTACAACTGAAAAGTCTCACATGGGGACGGAGTTTGGTGTCGCAATAATGCTGACAGCTGAAAGTACCGGCCATGTAACTTTATGCATCCAGCACCATAATTCCTGGACCACAAAAACCATCATCTTGGGACTGTCAATTGGGAAAAAACTTATGTAGTTTCAACCCTTTGTACAGTGGTGGGAGGGGGTACACATACCAACATACTAAAATTTCTGAAACAGCAGGTGCAGTTCGTGGTAGCGGTGTTAGTTGTAGAGACATATGGAGCTGAAAGTGCGCTTGAAGGTCACTTTTGTATGTTTTTATTGAATGATTCGAAAACCGCTGGCTTTAGCATACACGCATCTCTTACAAATTTAAACTACAGGGGATGCAAAAAAATAAGAAAAACCAAAAACTTAGCACATCACCATCCCTGATACGGTATGGGAAAACTGTTGAAATTCAAAACAGCCTGAGAATGGATAAATACAGATCTCGAAACTGATAAATATGGATAATTTATCGTTTTCAAGAAAATTTTATATCATATATCCTGAAAAACAATGGAAAGTTCCGGTAACGATGATAGAGGCGGCTACTGGTCACACCCTTCTCTCCAAAGCAGAGCAAAATGCCTCCATAATATTGAGATATGGTGACTGTCGTAGGCAGGGGAGAAGCGGAAGGTCATAAAACGAGGAGTGAGTGATGCGAGTTGTGTAAACAAGGACCCTGTTGTCTTCGAACACAGTATCACCACTTGTCAATAAACGTTGTAGCATGATCTGATCCTGATCAGTCAAACTGGCTTCATAATCCTTGACCAAAATGCGACTATACAGAGTAATCATGATGCATGTGGAATACCATGATGTGGTTGCCCAAATTATCACCCAGCCCCTGACATCTTTCACTCTTCGCACGTTAGCTCGGCCAGAAGTTGGGAACAGTGTGCAAGAACACTCATATGACTAGACGACTGACTTCCATCGCCGCAAAGTGTAGGTTTTATTGCTTTGGCATCACATTTTCTTGTTATAGGTATTTGCATCAGTGATCGCTGGCTTTGGAAGTCCAGATCTGCTTGTAGTTTACTACTTATGGCTCTCCATTCCATTTGTTTCTGTGATAACAGGGTTCACGAGTGCGACATTCAGTTCTGCAGTGACATTTTCAGCTGTCATCTTCTTACTTTTAACAACAATCCTCTTCAGTGACGGTCCATCACCATTATGCAGCACATATTTTCGTTCGAGTTGTGACTTATGGAATGTTTTCCTGCTTTCCCTGTATGTGGTAGATATCTTGGCAATGGTGCCTCTTCCCACCAGACGAGCGCCTACAGCTACCCACGTTCAAAACCACGGCGCTCCCACACAACGCACTCACGACTACACTGAACACTGTTCTCGCCACAATCGACACTTGCCGCATATTGAGGACACTACACAGATGACGTTCGTGGTCAAATACATACGCGAAACCTGAACGCTTGGCTAGAAACGGCATTAATGTTGAAGTGTACATTTTCGTCTATATTTACATATTTTGTTCAATCCTCATTCATTGAGTTCTCTACAGAGAAATGTACTATTCATTTTTTTCATTTTTTTCTCTAGGGCTAGCAGTTTTCGCAAAGGGAGCGAGAGCGAGAGTGAGAGAGTGTTGAAATCCTCGTGCGATGCGCTAGTCCTGTACCTTAAGCGGTTTTCGTAGGTCAGTTTGAGACAGTTTACCGGCTTAATAGCCCACAAGTGTCCTATATCAAAACTTTTTGCCTGGACATCCCCTTCACCACTGTGGTAAATTGGAAGCAGTTATCATTTACACTTTGGATTCCTTATCTCCTGTGAGCGTAGCCAAGTTCCACAGGTGCCCTCTCATACTGTTCTTTCTTCTGATTAATATTTCAGATTTATTCATATCCTCGCTGATTCTACGCAGAATCTTCTCATCTTTCCTATAAGTCCACTTCAATGACTCAAATCCACGGCGAAATGCAGTAAGAGTGTCAGGATTTCGTACAGTTGACTGTCAAAGTAATTTAACGTACTACACTTAAATAAGCTGCAAAATCTATTACTGTTCGTTTACACTATTGGCTATCAATTACTGGAAAAAATAACGAGTGTAAAAAAATCTGTCAGAAACCGTCTGGAGTGACCTGAAGCTGAGCGACTACAGAAAACTAGTTTTATGAAAACCAGATGCCAGGATTTGTTGGCATAATCCTAAGAGAAGGTAAGTCATCTGTTCTACCAATTCTGGAATTTTACTTGTAAGTATGGGGCCCTTACTATGTAGAATTCATTTTGGACAGAGCATTAAGGTGAGTTCGTCGCATTCCATTGGCAGATGCTGTAAGATAGAAGTCGTGCGTCACAGAGAGATCAGTTGTTAGAATTACGAGGATGAAGAGCAATAACAACGATAAGGTAATGCTGAAGCACTGTGCACTTAAATGTCCTTGAAAAGTGTGAAGTGTGCAAGATTTCTCATAGTTCAAAGAATTACGACGTTGACCTTGGTCAAAACCCTGACCTTGACTGACATCATGTAACCATCAAATGATTCAGAAAAAGTTATGTATGATTCTTCAATGACCTTGAATTCATCATGTCATCTATCAACTACATCAATCAATCTATCAGTTAGTCAATAATTAGAAATGAGAAACTCTTCCCATCCCATTCCCCACACCTCAATGTCCCCTTACCCTACCTATCTCCAGCCGACCATGGTACAGTATTAAATATGGAAGAGCGAACGAGAAATCCAAGAGGGTGGAAATACTGCAATTCTGTTAGTGGAAAATTTAAAAAACTCTCCTTTCTCCTGTCCCCAACCAATCACACGGCAGTACTCCTTATCTGCAGCCAATTGTAGTGTGAAAAATTCAAGATGGTACAGTCCAATCGCATCGGTGGAAAAAATTAGAAAACCCCTCCCTCCCCCTATATTCAACCAATCACACAGTCCATTACCCCTATCTCCAACCAGTTGTAGCGGTTCGCCTACTTTATTTATTTCTTCGTTTCTCCTCGGTGTCGACGTAATACATTGCTACACTGGCTGAAAAATGGGCTGTGTATTCCGATGGTGACTACTGTAAATAACGTAGCCGACAGGTGCACAGTTTTGTTTCACATTACTTTAATTTCATTGTTGCGTTGCGTTGCTACACTGGCTGAAAAATGGGTTGTGGATTCCGATACTGACTACCGATTATAATGTAGAGGACAGGTGCACAGTTTTGTTTCACAGTAGTTTAATTTCACTGTTCAAAACTCCCTAATAATACACAGTTATATGGCCAGTGCACTATTGTTTAACTTTAGATAAGCCTCATTAATCGTTTGCAGGCAACCCTCCTCATACTGTTACAATAGTTTACTATTGAACATCTATGAACAGTAAAAAACTAAACAAAAAGTTCACAGTTCTTGAAGAATAAACAGGTACGCATGGAAACAGCCACTGCCATTGCTTTTACACACGGCCTATTTATTTGACACTTCTTCACAGTTAATTTGAAGCATTATTCTTCTAACCAACACAGGTTTCTCGTCTGACAATCGGCCGTGGACTGACTGTCCGTGACCAAAAATCGGCCCCTTGTATATCACCACAATAATTCGCGCTGAAACGATACATTGTTCGAAGTTAAATCTACAGAAATTTCAATAAAAATTTCAATCATTACATTAACTGATTATATCGAAAAATTGTGTTTTTTAACAGTTTTTTCTACTGCAAGAGTTTGGCCAAATTAATTGTTTAAATCACGAAATTAACAAATATCGTTAGGCAAATAACATCTTTGACAAAACTGTTAATTACTTTGGAATTAATTAAGGGCTGACTTTGCTAACATGTTTTCAAATAGAACAAAATAAGTACTTTAAGATGACTAATATTTCGTCTTCCAAATGTTTATAATTAGTATAGAATTTATATTTACTTACATGTAAACAATAGAGTTTAAGTTCCGAAACAATTACTGATTTTACCATATAATGAAAAATACTAACCAGTAATAGTTGACATAAATTATAGAATCAATTACGTACATAAACTAAGCACAAAATTAGATCTGGTGTTATATTCTTTAAAACTGAGGGCCAACCTTTCTATTTTATGAAAATGCAGATTATATTCACGTATGTTAATGGTAAATTGTTGAAAGTGAAGAAAAGAATTTAAGGAGGTAGATGGCAAAACAAGAGGGGAATTAAAATTATCCCAGCTCGCTTCGTCACACAGTCGTAAGGTAGTAGTCCAAGTTGATGGGAATAGAACAAATGTGTGTGTTGTACATCGCACCTCTTCTCTTTTTCCAGCCAATCAGAATTAAAATGATATGTAACAATGGTGTCAAATTGCATCTTTTCCAGTGTACAGTTCCCTGTCTCCAACAAGTCAGAATGTAGCACTAAAAATAGAAACAAATATACAGTAAAATATTAAAAAAATTAATAACACACAGATTAAAGTCAAGAATATTCATTACATCCAAAGTATATATACCTCTGGCCTAAAAAGTAGTATAAATTACATTATTTACATAAAAATAGGTGAAGAAGGAGAACAGGGCGTTGTGTGAGATTGAAGAGGGTTTTTCATTTCTTAATATTAATTGACTAACTGATAACATCTTGAGATAAAGGTCATCGATGACAAGATGTTGGTGATGGCTGCGGACAGTGAAAAGGTGAAAGTCAAGATGAAAGTAGAAATGTTATTGACTTAGGAACTCTGGCGAACTTAGCCCTTTTCATGGCTATTTAAGTGTGAAGTACGCCATGATCACCCCATATTACTACGAAGAGTCCCGTTACATATCACTTCTTCCCACATATACATGCCAAAATGACCACGATGGAAAGATCATAGAAATTGTAGCCCCTATACAGGGTGCTCATTTTTGCTGAAGACATTGAAATATCTCGAAAACTACACATCGGATGAAGAACAGATACAGTTCCAATTTGTCTGTCGGGGATGAGGTCATCCAACGATACCATACTAGATCAGTCACACCAATCCGTGCGTGGTGGGCGGGCGGCAACTTTGAAATGTTCAATGAGAACTCCCGTTTTGTATTGCAGATTACGATTCTACGAGAATTATCTACATCCGTTTGGCTGGAACATTCATTTCGTCACAGAGGGTGCTGTAATCAGTGGAATAGAAATCGGGATACAATCATAATTTATGACATGCTACTCAATGGCCTTGGAATATCCAGTGGCACATAGGACCACGCCTCCATTCTGCAAGGGTAGGACAGGTCAGTATTTCATAACTTCTAATTGTAAACCCCGTTCTCAACGTTGTATTCCTCGGCATATCGAACAGGGAGTACTAGAAAATATGGTTCAAATGGCTCTAAGCAATATGGGACTTAACATCTGAGGTCATCAGTCTCCTAGACTTAGAAGTACCTAAACCTAACTAACCTAAAGACATCACACACATCCATGCCCGAGGCAGGATTCGAACCTGAGACCGTAACAGGCGCACGGTTTCGGACTGAAGCACCTAGAATCGCTCGGCCACAGCGGCCGGCGTGAGAGTACTCGACTCGCCACCGTGGTCGTGTACGCAACTAACGTATCATAACAGGTAGTACACTACGACCAGAGCTGACGTATCGTGCAGACGAAGAACAGATAGCGGCTAAAACATCACAATTCTTACATAGTGTTTATTGCCTGCAGGCCTTCCTATCATTTGGAGAACAGACATGGAAGTGGACCATGAAAGTTACAATCCCAGAAGAAGAAATTGGATGATCCTTATCTGTGGAGACGGCCTTGTATGCCGAGCACTTCCCAGAGAGAGCTCGCTCTCGTTCGTTCTTGGCAGCGTGCAGACCGGCAAAAGGAGACGAAGCAAATGTATTACAGGAGCGGCTAATGAAATAGCTGTAATAACATCAGTGCACCACAACCCACTTATAAGCGCCCAGCAATTACACCGCGATTCCGGTATGTCCGCATCGTCATTAAGTGCCATCTGTACCAATTGTTAGTGCATCACGAAACTTATGGCGCCGATTTCCATAGTCAGGTAGTGTTTTGTGAATGGGAACGTCAACAAATGCAAACTACCACCATGTTTTTTGCCGACGTACTATTTTCTGATGAGTCTACATTCGCAAACCATGATAGCGTTAGCCGGCCGCGGTGGCCGTGTCGTCCTAGGCGCTCCAGTCCGGAGCCGCGCTGTTGCTACGGTCGCAGGTTCGAATCCTGCCTCGGGCATGGGTGTATGTGATGTCCTTCGGTTATTTAGGTTTAAGTAGCTCTAGGTTCTAGGGGACTGATGACCACAGCAGTTGAGTCCCATAGTGCTCAGAGCCATTTGAACCATGATAGCGTTAACAGTCATAACGCGAACTTCTTGAGCGTAGACAATCTCCACAGGTTACGGCAGGCTGCCCATTAACGTACTTGGTTAACGTGTGGTGTGTCATCGTGGGTACAAACTCATTAGTCCGTATTGTTTCGACGGCACGTTGAATAGACGCATATTTCGAACGTTTTTGGAAGAGGAACTGCCGGCGTTAATGCAGGATGTTGCCCTGGACGTTCGACAATGTATGTGTTTTCAGCGTGATTGCCCAACACATTATGGAACTGAAGCACACGAAGTATAAGACCGTGTTTACACCGGTCGGTGGATCGGCAGAGGTGGCTCTATTAAATAGTCCTCTAGGTCGCCTGATTTGATGCCGCTGGATTTCTCTCTGTGGGGATATTTAGAAGACAAGGTATACCAGCAAGTGCCAACAGGCCGTGAAGACGTGGTAGATTGCATCAGAACCGCCTATGGTGATATTCCTGCAGATACGAGTATACTCCTGTCCTGTGTACGGTCATTTGAAAAGCGGATCACTTCAACTACTGAAGTCGTACTACGTTTGAACACTTACTCCAATCGGTACAATAGAGGAGCGTACTCCCTTGGACGATATGTCAGAGGAATACAACGATGGACATGGGGTTTCCAATTACAAGTTATGAAGTACTTGCCTGTTCTACTGTCACAACATGGAGGTATGGTCCCACGTGCAACTGGATATTCAATGGTCATTAAGTAGCACGTCGTATATTACAATTGTGTGCTCTTTTCTATTCCTCTGATTATAGTGCCACCTCTGTCGAAACGAAGAAAATGTTTAAGACGAAACGCATTTAGATTTTGCAGTAGAATCGTAATCTGCGATAAAGTTTGGAGCTTCCAGTAGAAGATTTCAAAGTTTCCCCCCACTATTGAAACACTATATCTTTTTTTGATCCATTATGTTGTTTTAGAGATATTTCAACGTCTTCAGTTAAAATGAACACCCTGTACACCGAAGGTGGTCCGCCGATCCCGCACTCTCAGCGTCTCGCTCCTGCCCCCACTGCTTTCCGTGAAAGGACCAGGAAGCGGAGAAATGGCAGTGGCGTAGAAAGTACACTCTACCGCACACAGTAAAGTGGGTTGTGGGGTAAATGTAGAATTTACATTGGGAAATGCAGTTATTAGGGTAGTAGTAGGTCAAAAATCAGCGGAGACTGTTTGTAAAAAGATGACCAGCTTCCAGGTAAGCAGCTTATTTTTGTGTTGTGAATATCCCAGTCATGATAAATGGTGCTCCTCGTAGCATGCCGGCCCCCCTCACTGAGTAAATATTCAGGGCATACCGCTCAGCTGCATACATTCGTTTGTCAGCCTATTGAAAGACTCATCGCCTCACAGGCAGGGGAAGCTGAGGAGGAGGAGGCGGAGATTAACGCTTAACGTCCCGTCCAGAACGAGATCAGGAGCACGGATTAGGGAAGGATGGAGAAGGAAATTGGCAGTGCCCTTTCGAGGGAAACATCCCAGGATTTTCAAAATCGATTTAGGGAAATTACGGAAAACCAGGATGGCCAGAAGCGGGTTTGAACTTTCGTCCTCCCGAATGCGAGTTCAGTGTGCCAACCTCTGCGCTACCCCGCACTGTTACAGTATCATTCCCAAATATAAATGGTTGTCAAATATTTATCAATGAAGGCAAAACATACTTGATCACCAATTTATAAAACTGAATAAGCTATTTAATTATTATGGAAATATGAATTAAAATCTTAAATCCTTTGTATTAATGAACACTATATTGTAACAGATCACTGAGAAAGTAGACTACATTTGTAATCCAGCAGATATGTTTCTCGTTGGTTCATCGATGCTACCGTTGCGACTTGTAAAGTACTATATCATTTTGGATTGGTTGGTTGTCGTGGGGAAGGAGACCAGACAGCGAGGTCATCGGTCTCAGTCGGCCGTGCCCTTTGAAAGGAACCATCCCGGCATTTACCTGGAGCGATTTAGGGAAATCACGGAAAACCTAAATCAGGATGGCCGGACGCGGGATTGAACCGTCGTCCTCCCGAATGCAAGTCCAGTGTCTAACCACTGCGCCACCTCGCTCGGTCATTTTGGGTTGCTCGTGTTTATTCGAGAGTGTTTTCTACGTATGAAAATATTGATTATGACATGGATGAGGTTAGCGCTTGGAAGTAACACGTATTGACGCCTTTCACAGCAACATGTATACCTGTAGCCAGTTAGGCCCCTGGACTGATTGTGTTGTTTGATTTGGTTGTGTTGTCGTGTTCTATAATTGCACTGCATGTTTTGGTTTGCGCTGGTGGTAAAACTGAATGGACACACTGTTTTACTTTGCTGTGACTGCTGTATATACGTCGTTGTTTTTGTGGTAGCAGCATTCGTGTATGCTGAATTATATTTTCCGAATATAGATTAAAATGCGCGGATCTATAGTAAAAAGTTCATGTGGAGGGTTTGTTGTGACTGTCGGGACAGAGGACAGATTACGTTCAGGGGAGACTATGAACATTTGTTTTCTTTACATGAGAAGGTACACAAGGACATTTGTAGGGCAACAGAAGAGTGACGTATCGTACGACTTTGAAAGCGTTAAGAACTCCCTTGCGCAGTGACAAAACTTAATGGTAAAAACAGAAATAACTGAACCCATTCAGTTATTTCTGTTTTTACCATTAATGGTGAACTATTATTATAAATGGTCTTCAAGATCTACGTGAAGGAAGAAATACACGCTCTTCTACCAACAGTCACGTGATTTGAATACAGAAAGCAGTGACTTGGGTTCACAATGGTTCCTTCGCTTTTATTATGCACACTGCGAAGTTTTTTGGTGACGTTTACAAAATTAGCTCACAAGAGTGACGTCAAGATTCTGTTTTGCCATAATGATCCTCTGATGCATTGCAGTGTATTGCTGTGTAGCGCACATAGTAGAAGGTCTATAATCGAGACGTCCGACAAAGAGTGTCCCATAGGCAGTAGTGCGATAAAATGCCCTTGTTTGAGACAGTAAAAACGAGGCTGAAACACGAATTAATGAAGGCAAACTGGACAGGTAGGTCTCAAGATGTAAACAATATGCTTGGATGTTTTCGGGAGATGAATTGCAACCAGTTACTTGCTACTCACAGCTCTTCCATTCTTCAGCATACGTTTAGTCACGAACGAAACTCAATGGTAACGCGGTTCATTCCACGCCGCCACCGAACATGTGTAACGAAGAGTGTTTACCATTAAGAATTACTAGTTTTTTTAATGTTAAAGATGTTTTTCGGTTTTGTTATTTTCCTCTCTTTCACAGCTGTTTCAGTCATATATTTTTCTCAGTTGGTTTGTAATTATATCCTAAATAAATACGGTAGATATTAAACTTCCTGGTGTTCTGGAAACAGTAGACATTAGGTGTAGAATTCTGCTTTCGTCAGTTTTTGTTGACGTTCAAGACTTTATTGTGAAAAATTTAAAAACGTTTACCACTTGAATTACTAGCCATCGCTGCAAACTACTTTCTCACATCTTTGAGGCAGAATACGAATCCCACGGCAGAAGAACTGTACATTTTTTGAGGAGATCCGTGCATCGATCCTGTTTTGCTCTTGTTCATACCACCGGAAGTATTGGTCAGCCTGGCCATATGCTACTGATCGAAGAAGGTGGTAGTCAAAGGGACTAGTTTCTGGAGAATACTAAGAGTGTGCTAGTAATTCCCACATCAACGTTTCCATGTATCTCTTGAAGAGTTTTCCGACATGGAGTCGAGCAGCGTCACTCTGAAAAATCGACTTTTTGTGTCCATCACTGTACTGCGGCCGTTTGTCTATCAGTGTTCGGCTCAAACGCATCAAATCATTTTGATAACAATCTCCTGTGACTGTTTCCGTCGGTTACAGTAGCTTCGGAAACCTTTTCTCTTCCACCGTCGTGCCAGTCTACGAAGTCGTAATCACTGTTCTTGAAACGATGAAACCATTCTCTGCACGCTCTGTCCGTAATGCGTGCCTCACCACAGGTCTTACCCTGCTTATTACGAGCCTCTACCGCAAATGTCATGTTAAAGCAGAAAAAATTTCAGAAAATTACGAGAATCGGGCTCGTAAACTTACATATTCAACCTAATGATTCAATCACACATCAATTAATACTTTGCTGGCGTTGTGTTTACAAATGTCTAAGCTTACTGTGTAACACTTGCGACCTACCACCTGAACCACTACTAGCAAAGTTATAGTCCTAATAAATTCAAGACTGTGGTGCACAATAATTTGTTGTTTTCCTCTCACTGCACTCACTGTGTGTTTGTCATCTTTATTCCTAGTAACAGCGATTAGGCGGGATACAGTGTGTGTGTGACGGTTACTACTGGAGACGGAAGCACTCTATGCCTCTGGCCATCCAAGAATATTTAGTATTACATCCACTGTGAGCGAGCAAGTCTGTACGCTTGTAAAGAGGTGGATTCGTTCTCCATAGATGTACGGGACTCGTTCGAGGTCGTACAACTGTGACTGGCATTACACTTTATAGGTAAACAGTAGTAAAGAATAGCATCATATGTCCAAGGCAGTACATTAGAGAAGCTACGCCTAATAGAATTAAAACGGAAAATCAGTAATAAAGAACGAAAGACGAAATCTTACACTTGTTGGAAGAAATATAAGAAAATAAAACAGAAATGGGAATCTTTGTGCTAGCTGTTCTGTTGAAATCCTGCTGGGAAAATTTAGAGAGCCGATGTTAGAACTACGCTGACAGTTGTAATCCACACATCCTAAATCTAACTCAGGTATCTTGACAATAATGTAAGTAAGTTTAGTATACAACATTGTTTCGGATTCCCCACCTAGCCGATCCGAAGGAAAAGTCAGAGATACTCAGGATTCGCAGCACAGTGACAACTCGCTCCCACGGAGAGAACCACTGCCGCCGGCAAGTTACGTGCGCCAGTTCACTAAGGCGGGAGCACCCGTTAACAGCGCGGCTCCGCACTTTTCCTTCACTTCTTTCCTATAGCCTGAAGCCTTCGGTACAAGCCTCTCAACGTCAAATATACACGGAGCTGGTCAGGGGAATAGTAATTTACTGTTGTCAGATAATATAATCAATTTTAAACAGACGAATTTCGTTACAGTAATATCTAGCAAGTGGTAAGAAATACAACTACAACACAGGTAACCAGTAAGACAGAATGAGATTTTCACTCTGCAGCGGAGTGTGCGCTGATATGAAACTTCCTGGCAGATTAAAACTGTGTGCCCGACCGAGACTCGAACTCGGGACCTTTGCCTTTCGCGGGCAAGTGCTCTACCATCTGAGCTACGGAAGCACGACTCACGCCCGGTACTCACAGCTTTACATCTGCCAGTATCCCGAGTTCGAGTCTCGGTCGGGCACACAGTTTTAATCTGCCGGGAAGTTTCATACCAGTAAGACCTTTATGCATGGGTTGGTGGCCCTTGTAATTATTACGCAAAGTCAAGTATTGCAAAGAAAATATATCACAATTCTACTAACACTTAAATACCCACTTCAGTAGCAATCCAGAAAATGACCATACAGTTCGACAAACTTATTAGCCTTCAAACGCTCAACTTGAACACGTGAGGGGAGGCACCCAACCTTTAAGAACTATTTGGCGAAGTGACAAAAATTATTACAATTTTTCTGATTCGCGGTTTTGACAGGAAGCGAAAAGAAAAGGCACCAGATATAATGTGCAAGACAAGATCAAAATGAAAAGCATTCAGTATAGATTACTTAGATGTACATGTTGCCCACAGTTCCTCAAATTACAGATTTGCATAATTCACAAGTTAATGACAATAAGAGAAACCAGTTAGTTTTCACAGTTTACCATGATGAAATCTAAATACAAAATCTCTGCGTGTATAGAGGCCAATTTTAATGCTAATTTTAGCGGTAAAATACAACACTGTAGAGTGAACAAAATGGCCTGGCGTGAGTGGGACTCGCTCACAGAGCGCTCCGTGCAAGTTTAATTACGTATACAGACAGTTCATCCATCCATGGAATCGAGAATTTAGACGATTCTTGCCTTTTATTGACATCGATACTGGTAAAATATCAGCCCTGGGAATTTCAAGACTTTCGAGAACGTTTCAGTTTTAATTTTGATGTCGGTTGACAAATAACAAAAATAAATCGTTTGCATGTGACATTATTAGAAATCAAGAATTTCATGTTACTAGGTAAACGATAAGTACCCTATCGGTTTTAATGAGTGAGTTTCCGAGTATCAAATTATGTGACAGAAATGGCTGTATCTTTTGACTGAATTGACTTAAAAGCTTCAATATTTTGCGCCTCCAAAAGACAGTAGACTTCAGTACGTGACATAAATTTCAACTTGACACGTCTACTCTTTTCTGATGAAAATGGTATTTTACAGTCGGACAGACAGACAGAAAGACAACAAACTGATCTGGTAAGGGTTCCGTTCCTACCTTTGAGGTTACAGAAATAGACATGTTGAATACCAAACACTTCGTTACAGCGTAATAAAAGAATTAAATAGTTCTCACCCACAAGAGCTACTACTTACCGAAAAAGTAAAGCTTCATAGCTGCAGCTTCAGTACCGAGCAAGTTTAGAATATTACAAATGGAAACGACTAGCAACTTACACCAAAAACAGACAGAACAGAGAAATACGGCCAAGCGCAAATCTTAGTTTAAATGTTTAAATGGATTAAGTAAAACAAGTGTACAGCAAATGAAAATAAGACATCATATAAAGCAGCTGGCCAGCTAAGCATACTCATGAATATAAATATAGCTAATGGTACAGTATCTCCAAGCACATCAAATCATTCGTGAACATGAACATGAATAACTGGGTATATGAAAATGCCGTGTGGCTAGGGCCTGCCGTCGGGTATATTGGTGCAAGTCTTTCGAGTTGACGCCACTTAGGCGACTTGCGTGTCGATGGTGTCGATGAGGATGAAACGATGATGATAAGGACAACACAACACCCAGTCACTGAGCGGAGGAAATCTCCGACCCAGCCGGGAATCGAACCCGGGCCGTTAGGCATGATATTCCGTCGCGCTGACCACTCAGCTACCAGAGACGGACAGGATACAATATCATACATGAACAACCCACTCATTATAGTGATTCTAATTACTGCCTGCAACACAATAAACTTCGTTAGTACACTTCAAACTCACATAAGCTTGCGTATCACGTAACTTGAATGGTCTATAAATAAAGATGGAAACCAAATTAAGTGGAGTTTACTTGTGAAACTTTTGATAAATAAGTACCAGCGTTCCACACACCCGACACAGGTCTTAACAGCTGCTCTGTAGACGCTTTAAACGAAATAGGAAGCATAGAAACACGAAACAGAAAGGTAAATTCTACATCTTACGCGCAAATGCCCGAGTACTAGCTTATCGACGCGTCTGTTACGAAATAACACCCACACACTACATACTACTAACGGAAATTACAAACTAAACACACCCGATACGCAAATAGCGCAAGTACCAGGCTGTCGGGATCCCCTAGAATAGCAATCGGCAGCCGCGCTGTAGGATGTAACTAACAATGTAAATATGTCCTCCAGCGTTGTCTGGTGAAACGTTGTTGTAATGCCTTGTGTAAGGAGGGGAAATGCGTACCATCACGTTTCCAACTTTGATAAAGGTCGGATTATAGCCTATCGCGATTGCGGTTTATCGTATCGCGACAATGCTGCCCGCGTTGCTCGAGATCCAATGACTGTTAGCAGAATACGGAATCGGTGGGTTCAGGAGGGTAATACGGAGCGCCGTGCTGGATCCCAACGGCCTCGTATAACTAGCAGTCGAGATGACAGGCATTTTATCCGCATGGATATAACGGATCGTGCAGCCACGTCTCGATACCTGAGTCAACAGATGGGGACGTTTGCAAGACAACAACCACCTGCACGAACAGTTCGACGACGTTTGCAGCAGCATGCACTATTAGCTCGGAGACCATGGCTGCGGTTACCCTTGACTCAGCATCACAGACATGAGCGCCTGCGATGGTAGTCAACGACGAACCTGGGTGTATGAATGAACGTAATTTTTTCGGATGAATCCAGGTTCTGTTTACAGCATCTACATCTACATCCATACTCCGCAAGCCACCTGACGGTGTGTGACGGAGGGTACCTTGAGTACCTCTATCGGTTCTCCCTTCTAATCCAGTGTCGTATCGTTCGTGGAAAGAAGGATTGTCGGTATGCCTCTGTGTGGGCTCTAATCTCTCTGATTTTATCCTCGTGGTCTCTTCGCGAGATATACGTAGGAGGGAGCAATATACTGCTTGACTCTTCGGTGAGGGTATGTTCTCGAAACTTCCACAAAAGCCCGTACCGAGCTACTGAGCGTCTCTCCTGCAGAGTCTTCCACTGGAGTTTATCTATCATCTCCGTAACGCTTTCGCGATTACTAAATGATCCTGTAACGTAGCGTGCTGCTCTCCGTTGGATCTTCTCTATCTCTTCTATCAACCCTATCTGGTACGGATCCCACACTGCTGAACAGTATTCAAGCAGTGGGCGAACAAGCGTACTGTAATCTACTTTGTTTGTTTTCGGATTGCATTTCCTTAGGATTCTTCCAACGAATCTCAGTCTGGCATCTGCTTTACCAACGATCAACTTTATATGATCATTCCATTTTAAATCACTCCTAATTCGCACTCCCAGATAATTTATGGAATTAACTGCTTTCAGTTGCTTACCTGCTATTTTGTAGCTAAATGATAAGGGATCTAACTTTCTATGTATTCGTAGTACATTACACTTGTCTACATTGAGATTCAATTGCCATTCCCTGCACCATGCGTCAATTCGATGCAGATCCTCCTGCATTTCAGTACAATTTTCCATTGTTACAACCTCTCGATATACCACAGCATCATCCGCAAAAAGCCTCAGTGAACATCCGATGTCATCCACAAGGTCATTTATGTATGTTGTGAATAGCAACGGTCCTACGACACTCCCCTGCGGCACACCTGAAATCACTCTTACTTCGGAAGATTTCTATCCATTGAGAATGACATGTTGCGTTCTGTTATCTAGGAACTCTTCAATCCAATCACACAATTGTTCATTAAACGACTGTGAGGAACTGTATCGAACGGCTTGCGGAAGTCAAGAAACACGGCATCTACCTGTGAACCCGTGTCTATGGCCCTCTGAGTCTCGTGGACGAATAGCGCGAGCTGGGTTTCACACGACCGTCTATTTCGAAACCCATGCTGATTCCTACAGAGTAGATTTCTAGTCTCCAGAAAAGTCATTATACTCGAACATAATACGTGTTCCAAAATTCTACAACTGATCGACGTTAGAGATATAGGTCTATAGTTCTGTACATCTGTTCGACGTCCCTTCTTGAAAACGGGGATGACCTGTGCCCTTTTCCAATCCTTTGGAACGCTACGCTCTTCTAGAAACCTACGGTACACCGCTGCAAGAAGGGGAGCAAGTTCCTTCGCGTACTCTGTGTAAAATCGAACTGGTATCCCATCAGGTCCAGCGGCCTTTCCTCTTTTGAGGGATTTTAATTGTTTCTCTATCACTCTGTCGTCTATTTCGATATCTACAATTTTGTCATCTGTGCGACAATCTAGAGAAGGAACTACAGTGCAGTCTTCCTCTGTGAAACAGCTTTGGAAAAAGACACTTAGTATTTCGGCCTTTAGTCTGTTATCCTCTGTTTCAGTACCATTTTGGTCACAGAGTGTCTGGACATTTTGTTTTGATCCACCTACCGCTTTGACATACGACCAAAATTTCTTAGGATTTTCTGCCAAATCAGTACATAGAACTTTACTTTCGAATTCATTAAACGCCTCTCGCATAGCCCTCCTCACACGACATTTCGCTTCGCGTAATTTTTGTTTGTCTGCAAGGCTTTGGCTATGTTTATGTTTGCTGTGAAGTTCCCTTTGTTTCCGCAGCAGTTTTCTAACTCGGTTGTTGTACCACGGTGGCTCTTTTCCATCTCTTACGATCTTGCTTGGCACATACTCATCTAACGCATATTTTACGATGGTTTTGAACCTTGTGCACTGATCCTCAACACTATCTGTACTTGAGACAAAACTTTTGTGTTGATCCGTCAGGTACTCTGTAATCTGCTTTTTGTCACTTTTGCTAAACAGAAAAATCTTCCTACCTTTTTTAATATTTCTATTTACGGCTGAAATCATCGATGCAGTAACCGCTTTATGATCGCTGATTCCCTGTTCTGCGTTAACTGTTTCAAATAGTTCGGGTCTGTCACCAGAAGGTCTAATATGTTATCGCCACGAGTCGGTTCTCTGTTTAACTGCTTAGTTTTCAGATAAAGCACTTAAAAAATTTTCACTGGATTCTTTGTCCCTGCCACCCGTTATGAACGTTTGAGTCTCCCAGTCTATATCCGGCAAATTAAAATCTCCACCTAGAACTATAACATGAAGGGGAAATCTACTCGAAATATTTTCCAAATTATCCTTCACGTGCTGAGCCACAACAGCTGCTGAGCCAGGGGGCCTATAGAGGCATCCAATTACCATGTCTGAGCCTGCTTTAACCGTGACCTTCACCCAAATTATTTCACATTTCGGATCTCCGTCAATTTCCTTCGATACTATTGCACTTCTTATTGCTATAAACACGCCTCCCCCTTCACTGTCCAGCCTGTCTCTGCGGTATACATTCCAATCAGAGTTTAGGATTTCATTACGGTTTACGTCTGGTTTCAGCCAACTTTCTGTCCCTAGTACTATATGGTTGCATCCGTGTTTGGCGACATCGCGGTGAACGCACATTGGAAGGGTGTATTCGTCATCGCCATACTGGCGTATCACACGGCGTGGTGGTATGGGGTGCCATTGGTTACAAGTCTCGGTCACCTCTTGTTGGCATTGACGGCACATTGAACAGTGGACATCACATTTCAGATGTGTTACGACTCGTGGCTCTACCCTTCGTTCGATCCCTGCGAAACCCCATATTTCAGCAGGATAATGCACGACCGCATGTTGCAGGTCCTGTACGGGCCTTTCTGGATACAGAAAATGTTCGACTGCTGCCCTGGCCAGCACATTCTCCATATCTCTCAGCAACTGAAAACGTCTGGTCAATGGTGGCCGAGCAACTGGCTCGTCACAATACGCCAATCACTACTCTTTATGAATTGTGGTATCGTGTTGAATCTGCATGGGCAGCTGTACCTGCACACGTCATCCAAGCTCAGTTCGACTCAATGCCCAGGCATATCAAGGCCGTTATTACAGCCAGAGGTGGTTGTTCTGGGTACTGATTTCTCAGTATCTATGCACCCAAATTGTGTGAAAATGTAATCACATGTCAGTTCTAATATAATATATTTGTCCAATGAATATCCGTTTATTATCTGCATTTCTTCTTGGCGTAGCAATTTTAATGGCCAGTAGTGTATATAGTTCTTCTTCTGTGCAGATCCACACATATTCCTCGACCTCTTACGGGACTTGGAAAGAATGTCTTCCACGAGTAATGAGTGTGTTGGGGTGGGACACTATGGACGTAGTGTGTGGATATACAAGGTGAGAATGCGAGTCTCGTGGGAGGAGTGCGCGAGATAGTCCTTGCAGTCGCACTATCCTCTGTGCCCTCGGTGGCTCAGATGGATAGAGCGTCTGCCATGTAAGCAAGAGATCCCGGGTTCGAGTCCCGGTCGTGGCACACATTTTCACGTGTCCCCGTTGATATAAATCAACGCCCATGAGCAGCTGACGGTATTAATATAATTCTAATTTCGCTCAGAGGAATGGTCCTTCCCTGTCTGATGGATTGAGATCTCGGAAATCAGTCCATACAGGGAATAATTCAAAAAAATAGCATCTAATCAATGGTACTAACATACTGATAGCTGTCGTATCGGCAGAAAGGATTCGAGTATAAGTATTAAGCGGCGAAAAATGTTACTAAACACTCTAAGCTAATATTCACTCGACAGGTGGGCGAACGTGGAACATGTGTTCGCTTTTCAAGAGCACGTGAACTGCTAGATTCGAGGCTTTTTTCCGTAAAAAACTCGGTCTCGCAATTATTATTCAATATAGCACTGCACGCTTAGAAAAGGAGGCACAAACCTCCATAACGCACGAGAACAGAGGCAAGGTAATGTACCTGCAGCTCAGTCCTGTCGACTGGATGTAGATTCTAAACAGTTACTCATAAGATACAATACTGAAGCTGGAAGTCACGGTACAGCAACCGACTGAGGGAGCAGACTTCACCAAGCAACTGTACAGAATGTAGTGAATAGGTAAAGAGTAACTGAAAAATCCTTTTCAACATGGAAGATTACTGGCGCGTATTGAAACATGAATAATTAGACACAATCTGGGGCCAAATTCTAATTAAATACGACTCTTACTGATTAGTTTATAAATACGAAAGCGAAGTTTTGGAAATGTTATGGAACAAAAAACTGAGAATGAAAATAGTTACAATATATCAACGCCTCATAATTAAAACACATGGAGAGGAAGGTTCTTACCTCAGAGGATGCGTCCCAGGCGTCGAGCGCGCTTTCAGAATTGCGTATATGAACTGCGGGACAAGTGATTATTTTAACTTCAGCTGCTGGGAAAAATTTTCTCTCTGACCCCTAGACATTAGTGACTCTCGTTCGCAACATTTCGTTATACGTCGACGTTGATAGTATATTCTGGGACAATTGCTGCCTGTCAAACTATGGGAAACAAACTAGTAGAGGAGGAGATAAACAAAACCCTACTGTGCCGGCCGCGCGTGGTAGCCTCGCGATATCAGGCGCCTTGCGACGGTTCGCGTGGCTCCCCCCTTTGGAGGTTAGAGTCCTCCCTCGGGCATGTGTGTGTGAGTTGTCGTCAGCATAAGTTAATATAAGTCAGAGTTAGTAATGTGTAACCTTAGGGACCGATGACCTCAGCCGTTTAGTCCCATAGGAACTTACCACAAACTTCCACCGTGTCACACTGTTTGAAAATATTTTGACATTTACGTAGGCGAGACATAACATCATGGTGGCTCTCCTATACCTGCAAACATGTACAAATGAACAAATGGAGCACAAAACTGCTTAGAAAGGGAAATCTTTTCAGTAGCCTTTTGGGGCTTTATAAACTTTATACATGGTGTCCCAGGAGGAAGTACTCAGCGATATGACGAACGACGACTCGAAACAAAAATGTCTAGGAAACAGGGGCTCTGAAATACATACCATTTGAGATATGAGCACTTATTCATCTTTACTACTGTGAAACATATTTCATCTATTGAACAAGTGCTCATAGCTCTTAAGATATGCATTTTAGAGCCCATGTATACCAGACATTACAGGCAAAGTAGCATTTTTTATTTATTTTCTTGTTTCAAAGAAATAATTTTTTTGGAGTAGATATACACTGAAGCGCCAAAGGAACTTGTATAGTCTTGCATATTCAAATACAGCGATATGTAAACAGGCAGAATACGGCTCTGCGTTCGGCAACGCCTGTACAAGACAACAAGCTTATAGCGCACTTGTTAGATCAGTTACTGCGGCTATCAAGATTTAAGTGAGTTTGAACGTGGGGTTATAGTCGGCGTCAAGAGCCATGGGGCACAACATCTCCGAGGTAGCGCTGAAGTGGGGATTTTCCCGTACGACCATTTCACGAGTGTACCGTGAATATCAGGAGCAGGGTAAAACATCAAATTTACGACATCACTGAGGCCGGAAAAAGATCCAGCAAGAACGGGACCAACGACGACTGAAGAGAATCGTTCATTGTGACAGAAGCGCAACCCTTCCACAAACTGCTGCAGATTTCAATGCTGGGTCATCAACAACTGTCAGCTTGCGAACCATTCAACGAAACATCATCCATACGGACTATTGGAGCCGAAGGCCCATTCGTGTATCCTTGATGACAGCACGACACGAAGCTTTACGCCTCGTCTGGGCCCTTCGACACTGGATTGATGATGACTGGAAACATGTTGCGTGATCGGACGAGTCTCTTTTCAAATTGTATCGAGCGGAATCCATGGACCCTGCATCTCAGCAGGTGACTGCTAAAACAGGCGGAGGCTCTGTAATGGTGTGGGACGTGTGCAACTGGAGTGATATGAGACCCCTGATACGTCTACATACGACTCTGACAGGTGACACATAAGTTAAGCATCCTGTCTGACTAACTGCACCCATTCATGTCCATTGTGCATTCCGACGGACTTGGGCAATTCCAGCAGGATACTGCGACACCCCATACCTTCACAATTGCTACAGAGTGGCTCCAGGAACACTCTTCTGAGTTTAAATACTTCCGCTGACTCCCCAGACATGAACAGTACTGAGCATATCTGGGATGCCTTGCAACGTGCTGTTCAGAAGAGAACTCCATCCCCTCGTACTCTTACGGATTTATTGACAGCCGTGCACTACTTCAGACTTTAGTCGAGTCCATTCCACGTCGTTTTGCGGCACTTCAGCGTGCTCGAGGGGGGGGGGGGGGGGGTGCTGGGTGCTACACGATATTAGGCACGTGTAGCAGCAGTTTTGACTCTTCAGTGTTCAGTGTAATGGTATGTTACCTATAATAAGAAAAGAACGTATAAATTTAGAACATAAAAAATCATAAAATGGAATCGATAAAACTTCGAAAGGAATGGAGGGAGTAGCGAGAACAGCTGTGTAAAACTAATATTCGTCTTTTGCCTGGTAACATTCACCTGCCACTTCCTTGTTCACCTTTCTTGCTTCTAGTTTGTGTTGTTAAAACGTGTAGGTTGAAGCAAAATAACCATAAAATTGATTTCGGTATGTTCTATAACACTTTATTATTTCGCACTTGTAATATCCCTTGTATCCTATTAATAGGTTTTCTTTTTTAGCGCTAAGAAGGGTGACTGTTAGATTGTACGAACTGCAATAACCAACTCGGGGGAAGTTTGTTTGGCAGCCATTCCTACCGTATGATTGAGATAGCTACGAATTGTAGTAATTATTCAGAACCTGTTTGTTATTTAACTTACGAAGCCCGATTTGTAAGAGTGAACAATACTGATGAGTTTGAGATAAAACTTACAGTCGCGAAGATATAAAACCGAGCCAGTTATTCTACTAACAATATTTCGTAGTATTTCATTATTTTCGGTTACTCGTCAATTTACCTCTCAGGTTTTTGGAGAGTTAAACCATTTTCGCTTCGAAATATCGTTCCTATTATATCCGTGAATATTGACCTTCTGAGATGCCTAATGTAATTGACGACAAAAGAATTACAGTCACGTTCCAAAATTATCACTTCTGACAGATGGTTTTATCTGAAGAATTGCAACGATCTACACTCCTGGAAATGGAAAAAAGAACACATTGACACCGGTGTGTCAGACCCACCATACTTGCTCCAGACACTGCGAGAGGGCTGTACAAGCAATGATCACACGCACGGCACAGCGGACACACCAGGAACCGCGGTGTTGGCCGTCGAATGGCGCTAGCTGCGCAGCATTTGTGCACCGCCGCCGTCAGTGTCAGCCAGTTTGCCGTGGCATACGGAGCTCCATCGCAGTCTTTAACACTGGTAGCATGCCGCGACAGTGTGGACGTGAACCGTATGTGCAGTTGACGGACTTTGAGCGAGGGCGTATAGTGGGCATGCGGGAGGCCGGGTGGACGTACCGCCGAATTGCTCAACACGTGGGGCGTGAGGTCTCCACAGTACATCGATGTTGTCGCCAGTGGTCGGCGGAAGGTGCACGTGCCCGTCGACCTGGGACCGGACCGCAGCGACGCAAGGATGCACGCCAAGACCGTAGGATCCTACGCAGTGCCGTAGGGGACCGCACCGCCACTTCCCAGCAAATTAGGGACACTGTTGCTCCTGGGGTATCGGCGAGGACCATTCGCAACCGTCTCCATGAAGCTGGGCTACGGTCCCGCACACCGTTAGGCCGTCTTCCGCTCACGCCCCAACATCGTGCAGCCCGCCTCCAGTGGTGTCGCGACAGGCGTGAATGGAGGGACGAATGGAGACGTGTCGTCTTCAGCGATGAGAGTCGCTTCTGCCTTGGTGCCAATGATGGTCGTATGCGTGTTTGGCGCCCTGCAGGTGAGCGCCACAATCAGGACTGCATACGACCGAGGCACACAGGGCCAACACCCGGCATCATGGTGTGGGGAGCGATCTCCTACACTGGCCGTACACCACTGGTGATCGTCGAGGGGACACTGAATAGTGCACGGTACATCCAAACCGTCATCGAACCCATCGTTCTACCATTCCTAGACCGGCATGGGAACTTGCTGTTCCAACAGGACAATGCACGTCCGCATGTATCCCGTGCCACCCAACGTGCTCTAGAAGGTGTAAGTCAACTACCCTGGCCAGCAAGATCTCCGGATCTGTCCCCCATTGAGCATGTTTGGGACTGGATGAAGCGTCGTCTCACGCGGTCTGCACGTCCAGCACGAACGCTGGTCCAACTGAGGCGCCAGGTGGAAATGGCATGGCAAGCCGTTCCACAGGACTACATCCAGCATCTCTACGATCGTCTCCATGGGAGAATAGCAGCCTGCATTGCTGCGAAAGGTGGATATACACTGTACTAGTGCCGACATTGTGCGTGCTCTGTTGCCTGTGTCTATGTGCCTGTGGTTCTGTCAGTGTGATCATGTGATGTATCTGACCCCAGGAATGTGTCAATAAAGTTTCCCCTTCCTGGGACAATGAATTCACGGTGTTCTTATTTCAATTTCCAGGAGTGTATATCTCCAACCCTGTCTAGTTAAAAAGAATTTTTATGATATATTTGCCGTGGTGCGCGACTGTATTCAGCCCTTATGTCTCAATGATGCTATCTACAACTCAAAGAGGACATATATTGCAAAACAGTTTTCTAAAGCAAAAAATGTAGAAAATTTGTAGAAGTCTTAGATGTAAACATTGTCTACATGATCTTCATATGTCTAAAAACAATAGTGGTCACTTTAAATGCTAATATCATAACTGAAATACTGCGATCGCGTTGCTGTCAGTAGATCAGTTTTGTCTCGATCGCAACGCATTTTTACTAACAAAAAATGGTTCAAATGGCTCTGAGCACTATGGGACTCAACTGCTGAGGTCATTAGTCCCCTAGAACTTAGAACTAGTTAAACCTAACTAACCTAAGGACATCACAAACATCCACGCCCGAGGCAGGATTCGAACCTGCGACCGTAGCGGTCTTGCGGTTCCAGACTGCAGCGCCTTTAACCGCACGGCCACTTCGGCCGGCTTTTATTAACATATAACTAGTTTTACTTCCCTATGCACAACCGCCAGTTGTAACACGCTTGGCTACGAATAACACGTTAGTGTGAACTGCAGTGTCACAACGCACTGGAACTGAAAATATGCTGGTACAAAATTTTGCTATCGAGATAGAAACAAAAATTGTGTTACTAACAGGCATTACCTATGATTGTTTAACGTCAATTCTATTTTTTTTAATAAAAGAGAGCACATCATAACAATGTATTACATTAGTAAATGTATATGTTTATTTAATACTGTTCAAGTTAAAGCCCGTATCTACGACATACAGGAGTGTTGAAACAGGCAGGAATTTCTAAGTGTGTCTGTCACATTGAGTGCTATGTAGTTCATTAATAAGAATCGGACAATTAACTAGCTGATTTTCACATGCTACTCACTGAAATGGAAATGAGCATACGGCATTGTGGGCTGGGAGTCCCTCATTCAGGGAAGTTCGGCCGCCGAGGGAAAGTACTTATTGCATTTGGCGCCACATTGTGCGACTTTCGCGTCGGAGATGGGGATGAAATGATGATGAGGACAATACAACACCCAGTGCCTGAGCAGTAAAAACCTCCTGCTCCACCCGGGAATCAAACCCGAGCCACATGGCATGGCACTCCGCGGCGCTGACCAGATGCGAGGCAAAGAAAGAATAAGGAAATTGAATTTTTTATTTCTCGAATTGTGCTCTCTCTAATTACGATAGAAACAACGTACACAAAGTTTAATAAAACATATTTTACATTAGTAAACTATTAATCATGAAATGACATGGCGGTGATTAAATGCACTTAGAAAACATCTTCATCAGAAGTCCACTCGTATTTTTAATACGTAAACTAGTATTTAATGTTAATGGCACGATGTTGTGTGAAGCCCAGAGACATAGTGGCTTTTACAGAAAGTCTTTATCAGAAACGACTGCATAATTTGCCACGTGTTGCCCAAACAGAATATAACGTTCGTTTATAAGCTACTACTTGTCCTATCTGCAGGAAATATTCATACGTATATCTGACCTTATCGTAATCCAAAAATGAAGTTAATTTTTGAAAAGAATAACCTACTCCGAAGTGCAGTTTCAGCTTAGAGAAAGAAGCTTTACCCTGGTATACAGATTTAATAAGTGAACCCACCAGCTAGAATTATAATGTGTCGTGAATTTCTTTCAGTTACTGAAAATGATTAGTTAGTTAGTTAATTATTGATCTTTGATATTAATGACTGGGTTAAATGAATTTATTTACGTTGATGCAGTTAAATTCAACTCAGCGTCATTTATTCATGCCTGAATGACAGACTCACAGCACCTTTACATGTGCTCGACCAGTCTACACAAAGTAGGATTTTGCTATGTGAATATCATTAAATTTTTCATTCATTCTAGAGACTCGAAAATAAAAGCCTACGGAGCCCTACATTCCTGTACGAGTAGTATATTTGGAATCACGCACGCGCACCAGAAGAGATTAAAGCTGTGCCAAGTATGAAGTCGCAATTTAATCTATTATATCGCCCCCAATGGAAACAAACTTTATTTAAAACATAAAGAAGTATGGCACCATTCTATTCCGCTCACTTTTACAGATTAGAATGTCTTTTCAATATCTGGGCGTAACGTTGCGAAGCGATATGAAACACAAGGATCGTATAAGGATTTCGGTTTATTGGAAGAACTATTCCTGAGTACTGCTCGAGTGTTTGGTATCCGAACCAAATCAGATTAAAGGAAAACATCGAAGCAGTTCAGAAGCGGGCTGCTTAGTGCTAGGTTCGAACAAACTCAAATATTATGGAGATGATTCAGGAACTCGGGTGGGAATCCCTGGAGGGAAGGCGATACTCTTTCTGAGGAACACTATTGAGATAATTTAGAGAATCGGCCTCTGAAGCTGACTGCAGAACGGTTCTGTTGCCTCAATACATTGTGCGTTAAGGAGCACGAAAATGAGATGCGAGAAATTTGGACTCATAGGGAGGTACATAGACAGTCATTTTTCTCTCGTTCTGTTTTCTAGCGAAATAGGAAAGAAAATTACTAGCAATGGTACGTAATACTCTCCACCACGCGCCGGAAGGTGGACTGCGGAGTATCGATGGAGATGTAAATAACATTACCTTTCTGAAAATGCAACAAGGTTTGAACAGTAAAGATTAATTTATAACTGTACTTACTCCAGCCAACAGATCTGACCACCTATTCATGACCTTGTACCATTCTTTCCATATCACTGTTTATTTTACGTAATCTTGTCTCCATATTTCTGTTTCATATAAATCTATAGGTTTCAGGTATACATTAGATTAGGTAACTCTATTTCTATATCACACTTCACATTCGTCCATGGACTGAAATCCTGCGCTTAATCTATTCAATTCAGTTGTCTTGTGTAGAAATACACATATTCAAATATATATGGTACAATGATATACAAATGTTTATATACAGTTCATTTCCACTTTTAGACTATGTACGACATACTCATAAATCATTATCCAAAACGCACACACACACACACACACACACACACACACACACACACACAGTGTGAATGAACATTAACAAAACTGTCAAACCGCAAGGACGGATTCCTGATTGGAAATGGAGGGAAAATAGGTCCGTAGCACATGTTTCAGGAAATGGACGGTGTACTTGCAACGAAAACAAATCGTCCCGGAACACAGTACATTGCTACATCGCACCCACGTCACAACAGATTTTCAAAGTGGTGGTTTCCACGTAATATACACGTAATCGTACTTTGACTTACACCATGTTGGCGGGCTACTTGCCTGGAGCTTGTACTAGGGTTCGTCTCAATATCCGGCAAAATCTGGTGTACGCACAGTCTGCCGCGCCGTTGCACGTTCATGTGACTGAAAGGACCCATGATCACACAAACGCCCAAAAACAGGTTTGAAATAATATGTGTCAGTGAGGGTACTTGTTTTGGTATAGTCATAATGCCTCTCAACCGTTCCCATCTGCTTGGCCGTATAGAAACACCATGTCGACTTGTTCCCGACATGAATACCGGACCATTCTGTTGATTATAATACGTTGTGTCGATAACATACAATAAACAGACTGCACAGATTTTGATTCGTCAGCGCCAGTGGCAACGATGCATTTCCGAACACGTCTTCATTGTACCTTTTTCCATCCATTTCCAGTAAGGAATCCATTCTTGCAGTTTGTCGGGTTTATATACATGGCATTTTACGAAAAGAAAAAGAAATGATGTTCTAAGTGAAAAGTTAATATTAGTAGAGGGAACATTTGTCTGTGCTGCAACTGGACACCTCCTAATCGCCCTCCCCCCCACTTGCATGGGCGTGGTCAGCTTGGTATTTTGAAAGAGATATCCCCAATTTTATTGCATATTCAGATTCCATAAAAAAATAATTGCGGTTTACTCAGACTGTTGTTTTCGCTTCGTGGTAAATGGCGCTGTAATCGACAAATATCCATTGCGCCTTTTTTGCGACTAAGAACTAAGGCAATGATTTTATCTTGGAACTCTTCCATTTGGTCAGTGTTTGCATAGAAAACAGTAGTATCAGAAAACTGAGTCCTCCTTATTACAAAGCACCTTTTTGTTCGTTTATTTCTTTATTCTTCCAAACTAGTTTCGGCAACAAATATCACCATCATCAGTGGTTTTTTTTAAATCTAAAACATGCAGAAAATAGCATGGTTATACAAACACAGAGGCACGTTATTACATTTTTACTATTCATTTTTTGAAATATAGTTTTCTAAGGACACTTTTATACTTCTTTATTTATTGTATGTTAGAGCATGTTTTAGAGACTTATTGTTGCTGTGTGCGACATATTTTCTAAGCACTTTTTTTCTGTTCCGGTTTTTACTTAGCGAACATCATGTCATCTGCAACCATATGAGCGGCTGTTAATAAACATAATACTAAAGGGTGAACTTCGTGTGTCAGCAATTTATACTTGGGGTTGTGATAGTGTTGGTGAAAACCTGTTATTTGGTGTGTACTGACCTGTTACTTAGCTATTCGTGTACTCACGTTCGTTGGATGGTATGTGGCTACTTTTTTTTTTTTTTTTTTTTTGTTATCAGTCTACTGACTGGTTTGATGCGGCCCACCACGAATTCCTTTCCTGTGCTAACCTCTTCATCTCAGAGTAGCACTTGCAACCTACGTCCTCAATTATTTGCTTCACGTATTCCAATCTCTGTCTTCCTCTACAGTTTTTGCCCTCTGCAGCTCCCTCTAGTACCATGGAAGTCATTCCCTCATGTCTTAGCAGATGTCCTATCATCCTGTCCCTTCTCCTTATCAGTGTTTTCCACATATTCATTTCCTCTCCGATTCTGCGTAGAACCTCCTCCTTCCTTACCTTATCAGTCCACCTAATTTTCAACATTCGTCTATAGCACCACATCTCAAATGCTTCGATTCTCTTCTGTTCCGGTTTTCTCACAGTCCATGCTTCACTACCATACAATGCTGTACTCCAGACGTACATCTTAAGAAATTTCTTCCTCAAAATTAAGGCCGGTATTTGATATTAGTAGACTTCTCTTGGCCAGAAATTCCTTTTTTGCCATAGCGAGTCTGCTTTTGATGTCCTCCTTGCTCCGTCCGTCATTGGTTATTTTACTGCCTAGGTAGCAGAATTCCTTAACTTCATTGACTTCGTGACCATCAATCCTGATGTTAAGTTTC
The DNA here is from genome assembly GCF_021461395.2 of Schistocerca americana. Taxonomy (NCBI): domain Eukaryota; kingdom Metazoa; phylum Arthropoda; class Insecta; order Orthoptera; family Acrididae; genus Schistocerca; species Schistocerca americana. The sequence goes on along the minus strand of NC_060121.1, from coordinate 741,341,123 downwards.
TCGGTGTTCTCATTTCTACTACTTCTCATTACCTTGGTCTTTCTCCGATTTACTCTCAAACCATACTGTGTACTCATTAGACTGTTCATTCCGTTCAGCAGATCATTTAATTCTTCTTCACTTTCACTCAGGATAGCAATGTCATCAGCGAATCGTATCATTGATATCCTTTCACCTTGTATTTTAATTCCACTCCTGAACCTTTCTTTTATTTCCATCATTGCTTCCTCGATGTACAGATTGAAGAGTAGGGGCAAAAGGCTACAGCCTTGTCTTACCCCCTTCTTAATACGAGCACGTCGTTCTTGACTGTCCACTCTTATTATTCCCTCTTGGTTGTTGTACATATTGTATATGACCCGTCTCTCCCTATAGCTTACCCCTACTTTTTTCAGAATCTCGAACAGCTTGCACCATTTTATATTGTCGAACGATTTTTCCAGATCGACAAATCGTATGAAAGTGTCTTGATTTTTCTTTAGCCTTGCTTCCATTATTATCCGTAACGTCAGAATTGCCTCTCTCGTCCCTTTACTTTTCCTAAAGCCTAACTGATCGTCACCTAGCGCATTCTCAGTTTTCTTTTCCATTCTTCTGTATTTAATCCTTGTAAGCAGCTTCGATGCAATGAGCTGTTAAGCTGATTGTGCGATAATTCTCGCACTTGTCAGCTCTTGCCGTCTTCCGAATTGTGTGGATGACGCTTTTCCGAAAGTCAGATGGTATATCGCCAGACTCATATATTCTACACACCAACATGAATAGTCGTTTTGTTGCCACTTCCCCCAATGCTTTTATAAACAGAAAAACAAAACTTTCGCACTCTGTTTCTGATCCAGAACCTTACGCCATCTTGCTGTTCGCGTGTGTCGTGAGAGGTGTATCGCATGTGGCGAGAAAGGCTATGAAAAACTGTAGCGCGAATTACGACGACTTCTGTTCATGTTTATGTATCTGTGTGTGATGGGGAAGTGGATCTTTTGCGTGTGTGTGCTTACTGTTCTGTGCCCTTGGTCACTTGTCTCAGAGCGGTAAAGAGTGTGTTGTTACGAAGTGTTGTGTTTTCGTTTATTACATTTTTCCCTTCGACAATAGCCGGCCGGAGTGGCCTAGCGGTTCTAGGCGCTACAGTCTGGAACCGAGCGACCTCTACGGTCGCAGGTTCGAATCCTGCCTCGGACATGGATGTGTGTGATGTCCTTTGGTTAGGTAGGTTCAAGTAGTTCTAAGTTCTAGGGGACTGATGACCTCAGATGTTATGTGCTCAGAGCCTTTTGAACCCTTCGACAATAGCCTTTTGTATGTAGTAATTTTCTTCTGTTGTTAGTTGTCGGTATTGACTGTTGCTGTTTCTCAGAATGTGTAGATCGTTTTCGATGTTAGTGGGGTTATGGTTTTTGTACATTAGATGTTCTGCAAAAGTTGAATGTGTGCTGTAAGTCTTTAGAGCTCTCATGTGCTCTGTGTATATCGTTCGGAGTTTATGCTTGTTTGTCCTATGTATTGGGCCTGACAGCAGTTGCAAGTGAGTTGATATATTCTAGCATTGATGAATTTGTCTGAGGTTTTTCCGACTGGTCTTAGTTTTTTCTGAACTGTATTGTTTGTTCTGAATGTTACTGGGATCCCTTGCATTTTCAAGATGTTTCCTATTCTATGTGATATTTCGTTATTGTATGCTAGTGTGTACCATCTCTCTCTTTTTTCTGAAGTGGTGTGGTCTGCTGTGATCTCTGTGTGTACTGCATGTTTCCGTTTTACCTTGTTGTTAAGTTTCTTTATTATGTCTGTTTTGTAGTCGTTTTCAACAGAAATTTGTTTGATTATTTTTAGTTCCTGTGTGTAGTTTTCTGGCTTAAGAGGTGTTCTGTTTATCCTGTGGAGCATGTGTGTGAAAATGCCATATTTGTGCACTGTCGGGGGATTGGAGGAACTGTGGAAACAGTGCTTGTGGATGTGGGCTTTCTGTAGATGTAGAATTTATGTTGGTGGTTACTTCTTGTGACTGTAAGATCCAAGAAATGTAGTTTCTTGTTGTTTTCTACTTTCATTGTGAAGTTGATTTGTGGGTGTACTGTGTTGATATTACTGAGTAGCTCTTCTATCCCGTTATGTGTTTCATCTACAAGACTGATTATGTCACCCACATATCGGTACCAGTAGATTATTTTGTACCCTCCTTGTTTTACAATGTTATTGAATATTGTGTTCTCTATATGGTCCAAGAAAGTGTTGGCTCATGTTCCACCTATGGGGGACCCCATGGGAAACCCCTCTTTTGCAAGTAGAAGTTGTTCTTGAAAGTGAGGTAGTTTAGTTCTGTGATTAGCCTAAGAATGGATGAGATTTCATTTATCTGGGATTTTCTTGCATTTTAGCTGTTGTTCTATAATGTTTATAGTTTCTTCTGTGGGTATGTTCGTGTACATGCCTGTTATGTCAAAAGGTACCAGTTTTGCTGTTGAGAGGATGTTGACATTCCTAATTTTCTCTATTATGTCTCCTGTGTTTTTGAGGCTTCTGTTGTTTGGGTGTGTTTGTATTTTTCCTGTAGGAATGTGTGCATGTGTCTCCGTAGAAGGTAAGATGGGGCTTTTCTGAAGTCAACCACTGGCCTGACTGGGATGAGGGGTTTGTGGACCTTTGGCAGGCTTGTTAAGAGTGGAGACTTAGGGTTCTTTTGTGACATTCTTTTCGTCTGGTTCTGTCAAGGTGTGTGTGATGCTTTTTAAGAGAGTCTTTATGTTTCTTTGTTATCTTTGTGTTGGGTCACTGGTCAGCTTGCTTATTTCTTTCTCAGCCAGAAATTTTTCTGTTTTCTCAATATATTCTGCCTCTGTTATTAAGACTTCATTTCCTTTGTCTGCCTTGGTGATGAGAGCATTGTGTTGTTTTAGTTTTCTGTGTATCCTGTTCATGGTTTCCTCATCAGATGTTTTTTTTTTTATTTGTGTTTATGGATGGTTTGTTATTTCTGATGATTTGGTTCATTTCCTCTGTCACTAGTTCTCTTCTTAGGCCTGGTTTGAAGTCTCGAGTGTTAGTTTTTTCATGTTGTCCTACGATGTATTCACTCTCAGTAATAAGATTTTCTATGGTCTTATGTGTTATGTGGAAGTTCAAATTGTATTTTGGGACTTTCTCAAGCAGCTGTTGTTCTTCTTTTGTGAGTATTTTGTCACTAAAATTAATCAAGCGTTCATGGAATGTGTGTTGTGTGTGTGTGTCTCGGATTTAGAGCAGTTTTTGTTTATGAGTTTATTTATTTTCTGTTCTTGTTTCTGCCATTCCTTTTATATTATTGACTGTGAGTAGTGATTTAGTCTTTTTATTGTGTCCTACAGCACTGAGGAGCTGGAGATTTGGTTTGCTAATTCTAGGTGTAATTTGTATAAGCTGACATCCAGTTCTTGTTTTTTTTTTTAGTATAGGGAGTAATTACTGCATGGGCATTTTATCTCATTACGACGGTTGGGTTTTTTATTTCGCGGGTAGCCGATTTGCAGCCCCAGCGGGCGAGTTACAGTGGTCGGACGGAAACACACACTGAAACCAGTCACCCTAATGGCGAGATTCCATGGTGGCCGCAGAAATCAAGCATTCAGATAGTTTGGGGACTCACTACAATGATCCCTGTACGGAACAAAAAACTGCGTTATCACACAAGTAGGTTATTTGCCAGAAATTTCAGTGTCTAGGCTTATTATGTTACTGTAGAATTACATTCGCAACACCCAAGTATATTTAAATATCAGTATCAACTGTTATAATATAAAGGTATACATTCACATCGTAAATGAAATATAGAACCCAAGTATATTTAAATAAAGTTTTAATCTGCCAGGAAGTTCCATATCAACGCACACTCCGCTGCAGAGTGAAAATCTCATTTTGGAAACATCCCCCAGGCTGTGGCTAAGCCATGTCTCCGCAGTATCCTTTCTTTCAGGAGTGCTAGTTCTGCAAGGTTCGCAGGAGAGTTTCTGTAAAGTTTGGAAGGTAGGAGGCGAGATACTGGCAGAAGTAAAGCTGTGAGAACCGGGCGTGAGTCGTGCTTCGGTAGCTCAGATGGTAGAGCACTTGCCCGCGAAAGGCAAAGGTCCCGAGTTCGAGTCTAGGTCGGGCACACAGTCTTAATCTGCCAGGAAGTTTCAAATTAAAAATTCTTTTATCAATTTTAGTGTCTTATTATGTAATCTAATTATCTCGTTATTTAATTCGACTACATTCCATTACCTTTATTTTTGTATCTTTGTATCTTTCAACTTTTTCATAAGACATTCCATTTAACTGCTCTCCCAAGTTCTTTGCCTTGTCATAGAATCAGCAAACTTGAAATTTTTAATTTACACATCTTGAACTTTAATTCCATCTCTTAGTTTTTCATTAGTTTTCACCACACATAACGACAGAGATAGGACGCGTTTCTACTTTACTTCCACATCAACTAATGCTTCTTTTTCAAGACCTTCGACTCTTATTCGTATAACTGCAGTTTGGTTTCTGTATATGTTATGAAGAGCCTTTTGTTCCCTGTCCGTTATTTCTGATGTCTTCAGAATTTGTCTATTTCAATCAACGTTGTGAATAGTGCTCTCTAAATCTACAAATGCTATAAACGTATATTTCTGTTTCTTAAGCATATCGTCTAAGACATATGTAGGGTCAGTATTGCCATGCTTGTTTCTACATTTCTCTGAAACCCATACCCACTGCACCCAATGTCTGACTTTAACAGTAATTTGTTTGAGTATTCTGCGGTCATGACTTATTAAACTGACTATTCGGTATAATTCAGACCTGATATCTTTGGGTGTGTCGTCTATTCCATACACCAAGTTTCCATCCAGATATGTGAGTGTTCCGTCAAATTCTTCAACAGTATTATGTCTCATAGCATGTTCACCTACTTCGCCTTCACTTGAGGTTACTTTACATAGCCTTTCTGCACATTCTCTCCTCCCTCCCCCTTTTTTAGCTTTTCCTTCTTTGCTCAGTACTGGCTTGCAATTTGAATTCTTTATACTCATAAAGGTGTTATCCTCTAGTTTACCGTATTGTACTCTCTGTCAATCTCATTGTTAAAAAATGATTTAATGCCATCTTCACTTCAAATATTTTCTTAATTTAGTGAGCGATTTTTCAGCTTTAGTCACAGAACATTATCAAGAATCATCGCTGGGAGATCATTCCACTCTAGTCACTGCAGTGGCTTATATTGAAGTAATGAGTGCTGCCATTGTGTTTAGGAATGATGGAGTCGTTCTTTTCATGGATTATCGTACTCCGTTGACACGTTATGGTATCACAATGTTTTGAGACTTCCGTATTTGCGTTCGCTAGCTTTGTTTTCAGCATTTTTGTATGTTCTTCTATTGGCATGCAAGGATCTATTCTGTCTTTTTCACCTATTTTACAGTCTTCTGACTTTATTATTTCATCTTTCGAATGTTCCCATTCGCCTTCTAGTCCACTACCAGCACTGTTTCCTAGTGCTTTATTTAAATAATTAAAAGATCCTATTTATTTCAGTTTATACAGATCCCAATTCGTTAATTTGCTCGATTTCTGGAATTTCTTCAGTTTCAATATGTATATGTAATCTATCTGAAACATGCCAGTGTCTGCCACGTATACACTCATCTATCATGTTTCTTAAACGAAGTGTTAGCGATGATTAAAAAGTGCTTTGTGTAATATTCTACCTGGCAGTCCCCCTTTTCATTTCTTTTCCCCCTGACCATGTTTCCCTACTGGTATTATTCTTACTTTCACGTTCTACCAAAATTTAATCGCTCACTTAAATTCAAATTTCATATCCGTTAAAAACCTGAATAATATTATCTATCTCGTGAGACATTTTTCAGTCTTTCAGTCAGCTATACAGCCAGTGGGTTTAGAAACTTGCTCTTGTGGTGGGTGTTGGCTCTGTGTCTACTAAACATCAATAACACAGCAAGCGAATTTCGCAGTAAAATGTTAAATGCCGCCATGGGCACTTCGTACGTGGTTCGCGAGTAAGGAAGACAGACACAGTGGCGCCATGTTAGTGGTGGACGAGACCAAAGGGCTCTCCAGAGGAAACTTGTCAGTTGTGGCTCTGTGAAGTACGGCCATTGCCCGCGGCCTGTCCCTTAACAGGCTGCGGGAAGGCCCTTACCTGTCACAAGGAGTCTACCTACAGCAGGTCTGAAATTACTTCTCCAAGAGGACGCTACCTCAAGCACACTTTAGAAACAGCGAACAGCACTTTCGAGGGGTTTGCGAGCCTAAGAAATTTCGGTAAATATGGGTTCCAAGAGTAACCGAAAGTAGTTTAACATTTTTTCTAAATGCAGTATGTAACATATACACTAAGTCATTATGTGCAATCAAAATGTTTTTTCAAATTTAGGTCTCTTAACTTCAAAAATATGAAATAGAAGTAATCTCAATTCTGAAAAGTATTATATAAAGTAATTAATTTCCAGGCTTTGTTTAAGAACGTCCTTTTATTTTCACTAATGAAAAACAGCGTCCTGTGAGCCGTTAATTACGGTCTGTGTATCAGAAGCTGAAATTCATCTCAGACGCTGAGCACGATACGGACGCAATGTTTCATCACAGCGAACTATTTAATAGTGACTGAACCTTTTTAAAACGAGTGAACAATCGTGAAAGACGAGGACAGTACAGGACGTAAGCCATATCCACTGCCGATGACAAAGTTACCTGATTATGCACAGCCAAGACGTGAACGTTGATGAAAAGGCGACGAAAAGCAAGTTGTAAATGGTTCTACTTATCACAACATCCAAAACAACGTAAAGATTGTGTGATCTGTGCGACATTCGTCCCAACGCATCTTGACGAGGAACACAAATTTGTTCGTGTGTGAATCTGTGAGTAGATTAAGATGAAATGTTCTTAGTTTTTGAAACGAATCATCACTGAGGATAAAAAATTAGATTCATCTCATTGAATCCGAGAGCAAAAACCAGAGCATGAAATGAAAACCACTTCTTTCTCCATCGAAAATGCAATTCCAGAGTGAAGCCTCCGCAGGAAAAGTGATGTTCAGTTATTATTTCTGTTTTCGGCGTTGGATGTGTGTGGGCCGGCTGGGGTTGGGGGGGGGGGGGGGGGGGGAAGGGTGGAAGTTAGGACCGCACGAGGCCCAATTCTGGATTATTACCTAGAACAGGGGTCACTTGTAAACAGTCAACTTTACACGGATAAGCTTCGCAAGGAGTTGAAACCGACAGTAATTTCGAAACATGCGTAGAGGGCTACTTTAAAACCACGTTCCGTTTTTACATGATAATGCGGAACAGCATGTCACTTCTCACATAGTTCTAACTCTTCGAATATGCATTTCGAGATATCACTCCGTCAGGATTCCATATGTCTGTTCTAGTTAAAGAGGCTTCAAGGGTCGAATCACCTCCAACAAAATGTTGAGTAAGTGGCTTACCGTTCAAGAGAAACATTTTTTTCCTGAAGTATGGGAAACCTTGCGTAACTATGGACCAGGTGCACTGAGCATCAGCGCGATTATTTTGAAAAATTGTTTCACTGTAAATTTTTTACTGTTGTTTTAATAAATTAGAAAAATGTGCAAACATTCTAACGTAATAAAAATAATACCGCCTAGTTCATCCAGAATTCGATTTTAGATTATCTTGATAATCTTGTATTTACTACATTAGAGGAGGCTGCGATAAGGCAAGATATACTTGCGAGTGTTAAATTTCGATGACTGTGTCTGCTGGCCTGAATTTCGATGCTACCATTAAAAATGCGAAAGTGTGTTGGTTACATTTTCACAACTAAACCACTGAACCAATTTCGGTGAAATTTTGTTTGGAGGTAGCGTAGACTTCTTTAGAAGCTTTAAAAAAATTGAAACAGGCCAAAACATGGAGAATCAAGGAACTTAAAAAAATGTTAACAATGATTAATTCTGATGCATAATGCACTTGTTGTACAATGTATAGATAGTTCACTAGTACAATGGATAGATGCGTCCTCCTGCACGTATCGCTCGGCAGCGACGCTGTGCGTGCCACTGCATCATATGTAAGGCGCAGGGAGGCACTCACATCACAGACTGTGTTTATCCAAACAGGCAGACGTGTGAGAGCAGCTGACGTTATTGCACTTCCAATATCTTACACACCCACCAAACCTCAACACAACAAAACACTGATATGCAAGCAACAGCTAGTGAAGCTATCAAAGGCTTTGAAATCGATTTCAAATAAAGTAAACATCGAACACACCTGAACGGAAAATTAGTAACAAATTAGTCTGTGTGCTCCCAAACAAAATAGTTTATGGCTGAAGTCCCCATTATCCAGCGTCATGGAAGCAAGAAGTTTATTCAAGAATAGAGTAATACATAAACAAGTAAGGAATCGCACATTTGTGGATGGTATAGCCCGTAAGACCACTTTGTTAAGGATGTTAGATTGTTAATTCTCTGCGTAACGATGGAACAGTGCAGAAGCTACTTGACACTTTTACAATACAGGAGCTTTAGCTTAATGGTATTTTCCTCTAACTTAAGAATTAAAAAAATTATCTATGTTTCAAGAAGGTGATACAAAAGTACTGGCTGTATGCTCAAGAATCTGTTATTATAATCCTACAGTGTAAAAAGGTAAAAATAGCTGTCTAAGTAAATAAAGAAGTTACAGAGCTAATTGATGAGTTTTTGTATTGAAAACAGCAGCATGGGGAAAACGCATATTACACATTGTTTCTTTACACTAAGCCTCTGACAAGTTTTTGAAGTTTACAGTCAAAGTGCATTGTCAGAATTGAATCCCCCTAAAAAAAACTCGGGTTTGCTCACCGAGCATGGAGGGATGGAAGTTGGGGCTTCTAGGACAGGCAGGGAATAAAAATAAATGTTGCATCTTACTTTATAGTCAGTACTGACGTCGAAGAAAACAAAACTGATTCCGCTCCATCAGGTACAGTCATAAAAAGAAACAAAAATAAAGAAAATAAATAAATTGCCACTTCAAAAACACAACCGTGATTTTTATGGGATAGTGTTATGGGAATGTGTAAAACCAATAAAACCAAGTGAATGGATGCTGAAATCCAATACTTAAGCAGATCCTTGCAAAAAGTAACGCATGGAAAGTCAAGAAAACCGTTTATCAACAGAAAGCTGGTGATGACGATGATTATGATTTTGCAATAAAACCATGTAATTGCAGTAATAAAGCCTGTGCAAAGAGACAGTTAAGATACGTGTATATTTGTTATACGAAAATTACTTTGAGAAAATCTGAAAACGTAGCGTCAGATGACACCTCAAGCGATAAAATATGCCTTTTCTACTTACGTTTGACGAGTGTGACCTTACAGCCTATAGCTAGGTGCTCAGAGAATAAAACTAGGATGTGCATCTTTTGAAATATATTACTAGCCTTCAAATTATGTATATAGAAAGAAAGTGAGTTCTACAACAATAAGCAGAGATGTGACACACTTCCCGAGACACTTCGAGAACAGTGTCGTCGAAAATTCTTAGAATTGTCTATACTCCTCGTCACTTTATGAACAGTGGTCAAAATAAATGTTGCAATAACTGTATTGACAGTACTGAACGTAAGACGTAACAAAACTGACTTCGTTCTATCATGTACAGTCATAAGAAAACAAAAAAAAAAAAAGAAAATGAACACATTTCCACTTCACAGACACAAACAAAGAAACAAAATCTTACAAGGGACTCCACTGCAGAGACTGCAGTTTCTTCTCACCGTCCTTTTGCGTAAAACGTTGTTTATGAAGCAATTGACCTTCACGTAATTGGAGATACTTCCGAATGCAGTCTATATAAGCCAGACTATCTATATGAGCCTGTGGAGTACTGTCTCATTCCTTCACAGCGGCCACTGTGATGTCCTGCAAGGCCTCAGGTGGGGCAGGACATTGCAAACCGCTCGCTTTAGCATGACCCACGCATTCTCAATGCAGCTGAGAGCTGGAGAATTTGGGGACACTCCATACAACTGACTCTATACTCAAATAGTTAAGTGTTCACAGTAATGCGACGATGGGGCCGTGTGTTGTCGTCCGTCAGCTTGAATGCCACTCCAATACGTTCACCAAATGAAGGCACAATACGTGCAAGGAAGTCGCCCGGATACGGCTATACATGATTCAACGGCAAACGTCACTGAACCGCCTTGAAAAAGGTGGTGCTCTACGATAGAGTGAGAGTTAAGATCTGTCCCCTCTGCCTGCTCACACGAATATCAGTATTGTCGGGTGGAGACAGATACGGCTATCATCAAAAAAGAGCGTTGTGTACCAGTGCTGCCTGGTCCACCTAGAGTGATTTCGTGCCCAAGTGCCACGAGACCCCTCTTCAAGTCCGAGTGTTCTGGCACGTAGTCCTTGCTCATGGGGCCTATATCGTATCGTTTATGGTTAAACCGGCATTCATATAGCTGTCTGGAACTGAGACCGTAATTAAGAGTGACCCCGTCCGACATGCAGGAACTAACTGAGATAGGCGGAGTCACAGGGTTTTGCCGTTTCTAGTAACTCATGCTTGGACTTTGTTGCTGAGTTTCAAAATTCAACAGCGTAAAGATGGATTTTGGACTCGGCTTTGCAGTACAGAATCATTGGCAATCACGAAGCAGCCTCAAAAGCGTTGAATGTGCCCCCAAATTTATTTCCAATTTTTTGACATCAATTCAGAAACATGACTTCAGAACAGAATTGAAATTGGGACAATTAGTTCACAGACGAATCCCACGACATTTATTAATTGGTTTCCTAGTTAGAAGTTCCATAGGTCATTTGAACTATTCTTTTATCGAAATGTTGTGGAACGAGTAAATTTACAGGATATGAACACATGATTAGTGTTAACAATAATGAACATTGATCTTTAGTCCCTATCACGCAATTTTCTATTTTTTTCAGGTTAAAGTTGTGTAAAGAGAAATTTTTCCGTGCAATAGAAGGTTCAAATGGCTCTGAGAACTATGGGACTTAACTTCTAAGGTCATCAGTCCCCTATAACTTAAAACTACTTAAACCTAACTAACCTAAGGGCATCACACACATCCACGTCCGAGGCAGGATTCGAACCTGCGACCGTAGCGGTCTCGCGGTTCCAGACTGTAGGGCCTAGAACCGCTCGGCCACATCGGCAGGCGCAACAGAAGGAAATAATTTTTTCTTAAATTTAAAACTTGGTCTTCTACCTGTAGTACATTTTATGTTATTGGAAAAATGATGAAAAATCTTTGTTTCTGCGTATTGAGTTCCCTTCTGGGCCACTGCCAGCTTTGACCATGCATCGCAAAAGTCATATTTTCCTCTATGGTTGTAGGTATGGACATCACTATTCTTCCCTAATTCTGATGGATTATTTATGACGAATATATGTAGTGTGATGATACAGTTAAAGTATCTAACTCATTGAAAAGAAACCCACAGGACAACTGCAGGTGAATACCACGTATTATTCTTTCTGTTCGCTTTTTTTGTAATCAGTATTTTCTAAGCGACAAATTACTCCAGAAAATTATTTCATAAGACGCTAATGAGTGGAAATATGCAAAATAAGCCAAAAGACTGATTCGTTTGTTTCCAAGATCAGCAGTTACATGAAGAACACGTTCCTAAACTTAACTGTTTGAGCAGCTCAGTAATAATCTTCTTCCACTTCAAGATTTCATCGATATTTACATCCAAAAATTTGGAAACGTCTGTCCTTTTTACTGAACCCTGTTCACATGCTCCGTCAGTTTTTGATATGTCTGTATCTGTCGTACAGAACTGAAAATACGTCAATTATTAATATGACTTCGTTGTAAGAATACAGTAGACGAGAACCACATAAACATTCATTGAAAAACATCATGAGCACTCTCTTCTGTTGCTTCCTCTCTCATGGTATTTATTGTAACGCTAGTACAGATTGCAGAAAGACCATTTCTGCTTGTTGAATATTAAATGGAATGCCTTTCAAATATAAAAGGTTAGGAGAGGATTCAAAATTCAGTTGCATGGGATGTATTTAGAGATTTCTCCACAGTCACTACAATTTTTTTCTTTCCAAAATCCTTTGAATTATTCAGAACAAAGTTGTTCAATATATTTGTTAAGTGTGATTCAAACTAATTGTGTGTAAAGCCATTTAGTCCATAAAACTTGAGTTTTTCGATGAGTACAATGTTATCTACTAAATCAAATGCCTTGGAAAGATCACAAAAAATGCCAAGTGAGTATATTTTCTTATTTAAGGCTTGTAATATTTGCTTGGTGAATGTATAAGCAGGGCTCACATTCGAGCAACTCTTCTGGAGTCCAAATTTGAGTCTGATAAGTAAATTGTTTCTACTTAAATATGAGACTACTATTGAGTAAATTAATTTTTTCGGATAGTTTGGAATAAATGCCAGTAAGGTTACTGGGCGATAATTATTTAAGCCTTTTTTGTCAACTTTCTTATAATTAGGTTTAATAATTGCGACTTTCAATCTGTCTGAAGCAGTTCCCTGTGCCAGTACAGTATACAACAGACACTCGAAATCTCTGCGAAAGTGTGGCAGAACTGCTTGCGCCGTCGCAATACGTGCATCGAGAACGGCAATCGTCGCTTTGGACAATTACTATGAAGTACGATGTTGTCATGCGTTGTACACTGCGTATGTCCATAAAGCAAAAATTATGCGTTTCCGACCACTGGTTCCCTATTTCAGTACAGTCGGTTGTGGACCCACTATCACTTATTTCAATTTGAACCAAGAGGTCTGAGACATCCTGTATGTCATTGTGACATTACTTATTAGGTTCAAACAATATGCTGTATTCTGCTTGATATTCCATCAACGCCATATGAACCCTTGTTTTACAGAATTTTTATAATTCTGTTAAGTTCAGTGAAGAGTGTTGGTGCTGTTTCTAGTTGCTTACAATTTTATAGAATGACGTGTATAATATAGTATATTGATTCTTCAAGTAAACAGTTTAATCCTACTTTCGCTACTTTGTTTTGAAAGTGATTGTTAAACGTACTTGCAAATTGTGAATTATCAGTCACACAATTGTCATCTATTTTAAATGTTAAGGGAAATTTACACGGACTGAGCGTCTTGTCTCCCATTTAACATTGTCCCATATAGCTTTAATTGTATTATTTGCATTACTAATTCCTGTCAGTATAGGTATCTTTCTGGACATTCTAATTACTTTCCTTAAAATATTGCAGTACTCTTTGAACAATGCAAATAATGTCAGATCTCTACTTATTCTGACCTTTAGTAAATTTCCTCTTCTTCTTACATGGGATTTTAAGTTGCTTAATTACCCATGGCATTCATATTTTTGGATTTTCTGGATAACTTCTTAGGAAAGCTTCTTTCAAATATTGACACAAATTAATAACGGAATAAACTGGATCTTTTAATTCAGCACCTCTCTCTCTCTCTCTCTCTCTGTCTTTCTCTCTTTTTGCCGTACTGCGTTAGTGAAGTGGGGCCGAGGCTGTGTCCCAGATAAGTTATTGCAATATGACGATGTATTACCATATTATAGTTTTTAGGTTTTGACGTTGTCCATTATGGACAACTCGTAGTTCCTTTTATTCTGAATAAGGTTGGGTTATCCCAACTGAAACCTAGGTAAATCTAGGTAAACATTGCAACTGAGGCTGTTGTTAATTTAAAATTAATATTTATACAGTTGCTGACAGGACCGCGAAATGTTAAAATTATTGGTCAATTGACAACTGAAATTGGGTTGAAACACTCACATAATGGTTCCTGTTTATTTTTTCTGTCTGTATCTTTTAATAAATTTATGCTGAAATCTCTGCAGTCAAGTTACTATTTTGTTCTTGTCTGAAAGGTAGCCTAGTACTGCCTCTAGATTTCCCAAAAATAGCTGAAAGTTTACTAGAGTGAGTCTCTAGATTTTTGCGACTATCACTAACAATTCGCAAGCACGTGCCTCTAGGTTCTAACCCATACAAAAACAGATATTTTAATGCTTTTTGACTTTTTACGACTTCCTGATTGTTAATTCTTCCCGAAAATGAGGCTAGCCTTTAATCCCTGACATTTAATTTCTCCATCCATGTGGTTACATCGTGTTCAGGACACAGAACATTCATTAATTCAAAACTTACCACAGATTTTAGAATACCTGTTCTAATGAAACAAACTGACTATATCTGTCGGGAAACCGTAACATATTTTATTGTCTTGTTAAATTCAAATTTTCATCTACAATATCTGCCCGTAGCCTGACTTTAACGTGAAAGGATGTGTCCCTCCGACTCCAGTACACACAGGAATTTTACGTTGTGTGCTTGTGGCCACTTTCTACAAGACGTTCATTTAATCTGTCCCTCCACCACCTATTGAGACACACGTCAAGAATTTATTATGTATCCCCATCTCCCAATTGCGGTAACAGATACAGTAGAGATACGAGGCTTTGTATCAATCAAAAGCAGTCCACTCAGCTCTCTGTTTATGCGGCTGACAACCAAGGGTTCCTAATGCGCCTGTAAAATCTCCGCAAACAGTACACGAATGTGTGCTGCTGCTGTACCTGTTTCCTCCAGGTAATGCTTAAAACTACATTCTGAGTTGCTAGTCGGGCTGTTTCCATTAGTAACTGACCCTCTTCAGCAGAATCGCAACACAAAGCCCCTAGATTTTCCTGTAGTTACTGCGGTAGGTATTTGGCCTACACCTCCCCCGTCACTGCTACGTAGCGGTAGTACTCTTATGTTTCTACTTCAGTTTTCTGTTGACCTATTCTTGAAGTTGTTCCTACGGGTCTGGTGTACCATACTTTGCTCAGAAACAGTCAGAGGCTCTTCTCTTCAAATCTGAAATATGATATGAGATGTTTTCTCCATTTGCTAATTTCTTGTAATCTTTCCCCAGCTCCCATTAACGCTCTCCTAACATCGGCTAGCTAATTCACAATATGCCATTTCTATTTCGGCTCAAGACCACAAATTTTCTTCCCTGTTCCTGATTCTTTTCTCTCGACTACATAATCATGAACTCCATTGGAGAGCCTCACCGGCCTTTACTAGCTTCTCTGCTTCATTCATCCCAGTGAAACCTCAGCCAACCGTCCTGACGAGTTTATCCGAAAACTAACTTACCTACGGCTACATTCATATGACACATGGCGCTGTCTATACCATAAACTAAAAAGAAGTAACATACATAAACTATAACAAAGTAAGAATTAGTGAAACGTTTCCCTCGGTGAGTTGCGCAACTGACTTCTAGGCGGCAGGCCTACGTAAAATACCACACAGGTATTCGATGAATTTCAGTTTTAGTCATCAAAAGACACAAAATAAATAAAAAATAAAAAGAATGAATTTTTGACAACAATCTTAAACAGGCATTGTCAATAGCACTGTACTGTATCCAAACAACATGTAACGAGACTAGACGATCGGCAGACTTTAACATTAGAATGTAAACACCTCTCATACATTCTCTGAACGTGTACAGTATATCTCCTGACTAATCGTCAGAATGCTGTGCCGAACATCTAAGACAGACGCCTTCCTCTTAGCGTCAGAAACGCCAACCTACCGAGGGAACGTAGATTCGTCACAATTTCGGATCGCAACCTAAAGACATGATGCTTCCGCACAAACCGACCAGACATCTGCTTCAGTATCTTAGCCATCAAAGAGGGAAGCGGGAAAAGTTGTGCGATGTAAGACGCCTTGCGCAACACATATGTATCCAAAATTTGTACCTTCTGAAGAACAACGTTCACGTTCTAGTAGTGCCCTCGCCGACTACGACTGCCAGCAAGTCAGACACCCTTCAATTTACCGCCCTCGTCTCTCTATTACCCTCAGAATTCAGTGGACGAAAATTATCGACAGTATTACGACAAGGATGTTTAGGTATCAACATAACTTTCCCGACCTTGAATTTAGCCGGCACAACTGTCCCTCTGATCACCTCGTTCAGCATGGACGTAGATTTGAAGGCCGAGAGGGTCCAAAAATGCACATAAAATTCCTTGGGGAGCCCATTCATACCTGGTGATTTGTAAGAGGCAGAAGTACACTACTGGCCATTAAAATTGCTACACCAAGAAGAAATGCAGATGATAAACTGGTATTCATAGGACATATATATTATACTAGAACTGACATGTGATTACATTTTCACAAAATTTGGGTGCATAGATCCTGAGAAATTAGTACCCAGAACAACCACCTGTGGCCGTAATAACGGCCTTGATACGCCTGGGTATTGAGTCAAACACAACTTGGATGGCGTGTACAGATACAGTTGCCCATGCAGCTTCAACACGATACCACAGTTCATCAAGAGTAGTGACTGGCGTATAGTGACGAGCCCGTTGCTCGGCCACCATTGACCAGACGTTTTCAGTTGGTGAGAGATCTGGAGAATGTGCAACCAGGGCAGCAGTCGAACATTTTCTGTATCCAGAAAGGCCCGTAAAGGACCTACAACATGCCGTCGTGCATTATCCTGCTGAAATGTAGAGTTTCGCAAGGATTGAATGAAGGGTAACGTCCACTGTTCAAAGTGCCGTCAATGCGAACAAGAGGTGACCGAGACGTGTAACCAATGACACCCCATACCATCACGCCAGGTGATACGCCAGTATGGCGATGACGAATACACACTTCAAATCTGCGTTCACCGCGATGTCGCCAAACACGTATGCGACCGTCATGATGCTGTAAACAGAACCTGGATTCATCCGAAAAATGACGTTTTGCCATTCGTGCACCAAGGTTCGTCGTTGAGTACACCATCATAGGCGCTCCTGTCTGTGATGTAGCGTCAAGGGTAACCGCAGCCATGGTCTCGGAGCTGATAGTCCATGCTGCTGCAAACGTCGTCGAAATGTTCGATCAGATGGTTGTTGTCTTGCAAACGTCCCCATCTCTTGACTCAGGGATCGAGACGTGGCTGCACGATCCGTTACAGCCATGCGGATAAGATGCCTGTCATCTCGACTGCTAGAGATACGAGGCCGTTGGGATCCAGCACGGCGTTCCGTATAACCCTCCTGAACCCACCGATTCCCTATTCTGCTAACAGTCATTGGATCTCGACCAACGCGAGCAGCAATGTCGCGATACGATAAACCGCAATCGCGGTAGGCTACAATACGACCTTTATGAAAGTCGGAAACGTGATGGAACGCATTTCTCCTCCTTACGCGAGGCATCACAAAAACGTTTCACCAGACAACACCGGTCAACTGCTGTTCGTGTATGAGAAATCGGTTGGAAACTTTCCTCATGTCAGCACGTTGTAGGTGTCGCCACCGGCGCCAACCTTGTGTGAATGCTCAGAAAATCTAATCATTTGCATATCACAGCATCTTCTTCGTGTCAGTTAAATTTCGCGTCTGTAGCACGTCATGTTCGTGGTGTAGCAATTTTAATGGCCAGTAGTGTAACAATAAGATCGTGTTCATCACTTGGGTGAAAGGCGGGCAAGAATTCGGTGTTCTACTCAGGCGTGAGTGGAGTACCCAGGGTCTCAATAGCTGGGTCTAAGGGAAACTTGACAGGTGTACTCATCTCGTAAGGATCCACACAGTATTGACGAAAGGCGTAAAGTACATCAGCTGCTGTAAAAGAAGTAATACAAGAGCGGCGATGCCGAGCTACATGTCGAAGCAAATGGTATTACGAAGCCAATTCTCCGCCATTACTGATCGTGGTTTCGATTGTACCTTCAAACTTTCCACCCGCCGCCGCTTCAGCTGCATCAGTGTTGTTTTTATACATCGTACATATGCAATCCACAGGGGGGCGCGATCCTCACCGTCATACAAATGGCGCATGAGAGAATAATAAGATGTTTGAGTTCTCCGAAAATCCCTCGCCCGAGCAGCACAATAAATAATAATAGTTTGACGGAATTTCGGGTTATCCAAGGCAGTCCACCATTCCAGAGTGGTGGAGTACCTCCCAGCGGATCGAAGACTACGTTCCCAAACATTGTGTATCGCATCATCGAGGGAAGGATCCGCCAAGTGAGCGACATTTAACACGGGGAACGGATTAGTTTCACCGATCAGGTTGGGGAACGGCGGTCGAAGCTAAGTGATAAGAAAGGTAGCAGGGATAACGTCGACTGCAAGAATGCGATCGAGAATCCAATCCGATGTATTCTATCGGTCAGTCCTGCTCTTAGAAGTCGCAGTAAAATGCATACATTTAACCATCTTCTGATATTCACACTCCCAAATATCTTTTACGTGCATCGAGCGTATCATTTCCTTTAAATATTGACAATAATTAAAAGGGGAGACCGATCAACAGGACGCAGAACGCTGTTAAAATCACCACCAAACAACAGTCCCCGAGGAATCCTAGGTAAACCAAAAATAATATCTTCTTTATAAAAAAGTGAACGTTCCACAGTCTGACCAGAACCAGTTAGAGCAAGTAAAACAACCAAAGTGAGGACAGAAAGTCTACTGCCTTTTCCTCTAACAGTCTGAAGAACCTGTATCTCATCAATGGGAATGCCTTCTCGAAACAATAAGATAACCGCCGAAAATTCAGGTGCCACATTAAAACCAGTGCGAAATTCAGGAAGTGGGAAAATGGTAAATTGAACCTCTCGCATTAACATCAAATCTCCACAGGAGTCATATACAAACTAACGCAGCGAAATTTAGCACAGCTTTGAAACCACTCTGTTAATAATGTGACAAATATATGCGCCTTAGTCATCAGTAAAAGCAGAAAAGCAAAGGAAGAACAACAGAGTAGCATGACTTTTCCACCAATTTTCCGGCACAGTCCATCGCGGAGGCCAATGACTAATCTGAGAGGGAGGCGGGGCAACTGAAATTTTACCCTTGACTATTTTTCACGCCGCTGTACGTTCCGGCTGTACACGTTGTTTTAAGACGACTGCGACACGTCTGCAGTAGGCGGCGTAAGCGGATCTTGCAACACATCCATGTCAATCTGTGACTGCCCAAGATCCGAGACCGGCCCCATCTGTAAGGCATGCCTATTTCCTAATTGACGGCCAATCAGAGTAAATCTCAGAGACTGCGCGATGCAACTCTGGGGTAACAGCTTCCGCAACGAGAATCACAATAAGCGGCGAAGCACTACCTCCATGGCCGAGAGCAAACAGAGGAACAGGAAGATACTGCTGTATCATCGGCTGCACCTGTGGTGGAGACTGCAAAGGAGACGAGTCCGACAAGCACTCGCTGCTGGGCGTCGCCATGGGAGCCACCTCTGCAGCAGCAGGAACAGCCGATAACGCCCCTCCCCGACCAGCACCTCGCCAGCGTCAAATGATACCACACCACTGGTAGGCGTGACGCAGTGACATGACTCAGGGGAAGGTGGGACAGCGGTAGGCACATTTAATTCACCATCGTCTCGAGTACGGCGCCGCTTAATATGAATCGCGCGCGCCGCCCTCCAAGTAGTAGCAGGAATGGGGCAGGCTTTGTTTATAGCGGCGGAAAATCGCCTGCAGTGACAGTGGCAACTGTTGGGTGATCCCCAGAAACGATGTAATATATAGCCTCAAGTTCGTGAGTAGAGGGTACTAGGTCAGCAACCGTTAACTTGCGGCGCTGCTCCAAGCAAGATCGTAAAACAAAAACTCTTAGCCGCCAGTTAGTTCGGAGATCGCCACTTTCCTTGCACAGAAAACAGGTCCCCACCTGTCCGCTGTACGTAACATGAATACCATCAAGCGCCCCCTTTGGAAAAGTATATATGCTGTGCTGGTAAACCTCATACGTTATTTGCTTTTCAAACAGCTGAGCAAAACTGAACGTACTCAGACATTTCTCTCTTTACTTATTCTGATCATCACTAAACTGACACACAATATTTTTAGCGCAAAGCAGTCTGACTTTCAACAATCCCCACAAAAGAATGGCCCTGACTAACATTAACCTATACCATTCACGAATCACTTACCTCACAAAAATCTTCGTTACTCCAACTACTGAAATACAGCGAGTGCCAACACTGCCAGCTAAACAAAAGATTCTAACTACTGAGGGCACTAACTACTGCTAGGCATAGTTGGCAAATGAAATATTTTGATAGAAAATAAACAATGTATTTACCTTACCAGTGTTGAAAAGTCATCATATATATATCTATCAATTCGTGACATCCATCTTTACAAATTTCCGTTTTCTGGCGGACACACGTTCAGATCGTCCGTTCTTAAAACTCTGCCATCTCTCTCTCCACATCCAGCACTGCTGGCCGCTCACCTCCAACTGCACAACGCTACACGCTGTTCACATCTGACTGCCCAACACTACACAAGCCAATATTCCAACCATGCTAACTAGCCCGAGACTGCACTCGGCACTGTCAGCAATTTTCATATAGAGCGCTACGTGGCGTTACCAACATATAAACCTAAACAGCCTACTTACAACTTGCAAATGAGACGGAGTGTTCTTTTTGATTTGTATTTCCACCTAACGTATGCCGCTATGCCTCTCACGTCTTTAAGGTAAATATCCTCAACCTCAGGAGGAAGACAGAATATTCGAACGTTCGTGTATTCAATTGCCGCATTCGCAAGCTGCACCGTACTGACCGAAACATCTCTATGCCGGAAGGTAACCTGAGTACCATGCTTGAACAGGAGCTTGTCTTCTTGTAGAGAATCGACAAAATTCATAAACAACACATCATTCTCAGTATCTAATAGGTGGCATGCACTTGTTCCGTAGTTAAAAGTATCAACTACCAGTATGAAGTCTAAAGTACCAGGCTACACTTTATGTGTCGATTAGTCAAACGAATAACTCACATTACCTTTCCGTGGAACACTATTGGAGTCCATGAGAAACAAACAGTAGCGGACTAGGTGGCTGTCAGACACACACCGAACGGGACAAGGACGACGTCACAGACACAAAGGGACAAACACCACTGAAGCGATAACCTCCCAAACACTTGCGACGCTGCGCCGGAGAGAATACATAAACAGCCTGCTCGCTCGGCGCACAAGGCAGAACTGGAAGACAGAACTGCACGCTAGGCTACTTAATAGAGTAATGACCCCTAGACCAGTGACTTGTAAGCTTAAATCCTTTGCACCGCCAGCAGAATGTAGACATAAATTTCAGTGTGCTACCGCTGCCATTTTAGGGGTCTTAACAGTTGAGCAGGCAGACAGAAGGACAACAAAGTAGTCCAGTAAGAGCTTCATTTCTAGCGGTTGAGGCACGGAACTCTAATTAACACCATATTTTTGACAACAACGTAAAGCAGATACTATCAGGAAATTATGAAAAGTACAGCAATGTATCCAGAGGAACATGTAGCGTTCCACGAATGCTAGCGATGATGTCAGCGCTTAGCTAGTGCTACTGTCCGACACGACTGACCACTGCCAACATCAGCATGACACCTACCGCAAAGTCATCTGGAGTGAGCGAACATATCTGTAGCAACATCGTGGAAAGAGACTGATATGGGAAGTTACTGAGCTTCACAACCTCATTGGTAATAGAACTACTGTTAACAAACGAAAGAAAACCCACGTGGTTCTGAATATATTCTGTCGGGCTGTTATGTCTGAATCACGTAGGCTGTGTCTGGCACACATTAGGGAGACGAATAACAGACCGTCAACCATCAGCAACAAAGATTCCGCTCGGGATGCCTATATGGAAATAGAGACTAACCAATGACTACTTGTACTTTTAAGAAATTAGGAATGGTGGACAGTAGCCAGTGTGGATAATACTATTTGCCGGCATGAAAAACAGAAATTATCAAGATACGACAGTCACAAAATTCATACCATCCACAGCATCAGCACAGGAGCGTGAATGTAAATGGCGAAATATTAACGAGTGCATCTGTCGTTGTGGAAGATGCCAACGCGAGTATTGCGTTATAGAATGTGTGCGTGCAGCTATGATCACAGGGCCACATGAGGCACAACCGGCAGTACCACATGAGGTCCACGTCGATAAAGCATCCAGTCCCACCTCGGCGACGGTGACAAGGAGATGAACAACCGAGGGAAGTCCATAACACATGGCGCATAATACGGTACCATAAACCGTCTACTCCGAAAACGTTTTCAAACACAAGAAAAAGTGATTCACGTGGCAAAGATAGAATGGTGACGTGCTTTGGCGCCATTCTAGAGCATTCATACATATTCAGGGTGTAACGGGTATAGATGCAAATATTTCTATATATGTGGTGCCTCAATGTATACACACATGATCGTTTGGTTGTTTGTTATCTGTGTCGAACACTCTTCCGACAAACACTTCACTAACTTTTGGACCTGATGTTTTCTGCAAGATCGAAGTTGCATCCTAAGTGGGCTACACATGTCAGTATAGACTAACCGATTTGCGGCCACGCATTCTCACTACAACAGCTGATACAACAGCTGACCTACCACCCGGGGAAAAATAAGTATTAATCGCTTGATCCTGTTACATTTACTTGGAAGTAGTACCCAACTTATAAACAGGACGTCAATACTGATGTAATGTTGTTCAGTACATCATCCTCAGTCTCTGTCTTCTTCTCTCTCTCTTCTCAGCAATCACAGGCCCTGTAGACCACGCGCTGCATCAACGATCTGCTTCCACCGCCTTCTAGCTCTCTCAGCCTCTCTCCACGCTGTGCAAATTCCTAATGCTGCGATGTCCTTCTCTAAGTCATCTTTCCACCTAGTACGGGGTCGGCCCAGCGGTCTCGTTGCCTGGAGAGTTCCTTCAAAATCTTTCTTGGTAATTCTGCTGCTTTCCATTCTGGCCACATGTCCAGCCCATGGCAGTCTCCTACTTTTTAATTTCTGGATGACAGTGGGTTGCTTCATTAACTGATAAATTTCATTGTTCTTTCGAATTCTCCATACACCATTCTCCAACACAGGTCCCCAGATTTTTCTCATTACTTTCCTTTCGAAAACATTCAGTTTTTCTCTTTCATTCTTTGTAAGTGTCCAGCTTTCTGAACCGTACAGTAATATGGGGCAGATGATAGTGCTGTTTATCTTCATCCTTGTGGTGATTAACACAGCTTTACTTTTTAGTGGATTGCTTATTGAGTACAGACATCTTGACCCTGAGGCTATTCTTTCATTTATATCCATTGTTATGATATTTTTACTGTTGAAACGTGATCCAAGGTAGGCCTATTTAAATTGGAGAACTTTTCTGAATTTAGAATGCTGATCAATTGCAAAGTAAGAATCTGGGTTTATGACTCGACCTATTTCGATATATTCGGTTTTCTCTTGGTTAATCAAACGCCGCATCCTCAATCATCAATGGAAATATCTGTACTTATACGCGATACACCATATATATGCACTCTTATTTTTGTTACGTTCTTCTCTGCCTAAAACACAACTTTGTAACGAAATGGCTTCCACTGTTAAATATTATCTATCCAGGATTAATTTTTCTTTTCAGTTTTCGTTTTATCTGTTACTAGCCAATACGGACGCAGGTATTCTCCAAGTTAATATTTTTACTGAATCGCAAAATACGATATACCATTACTTAAGCATTATTTAGTATTACTATTATTGTTATGCTGAGGTAAAAACTTTGTAATCATTTACAACTTGTAACAAGTTTTTAAAAAAATATTAAAACTACCTATTACACTGCCGCGGGTTGTGCTGCATATAATGTGGCGTCTCGTTAACATCGCTGGCTAATTGCCACATATTCAGGGCTTGGATATGCTTCGCGGGCCAGGCTCAGCTGCTGCATCACCTGAAGCAGCTGTTTATCAACAGAGCCACTTAGCCGCTAACGGATAAGTGTCCAGCAACCGCTGTAGCATCTGTGGGTAGAGGCCGCGGCACTACGTATCACTGTCTGTACGTTGGTGTTCGTGATAAACGTGCTTCCAATGCTAAGCGTCGTACTGCCGACCCTGTTTTCGGATTTGGACTTGATTGTGGGTACGGCCTGGCATTATTTGATGGAGACCGTGGCTACTTCTAAATACCTACAACAGCGTGAATCTAATTGCGCACAGCAAAAATCGTCACCAACACGCACAGGAAAGGAATACAAGCAGAACATTGTTCCCATGGTCCATATATTTCGGATACCAGTGAATTCTAAAAGAGCAACACGTCAACTCCTCATCAGTCAGCCATCAGGGTTTTCTGGAGATGCTGGCCAAGACCCGACGAAATGGCGTAAATGATTCCACCGCGAAGCTAAACGCAACAGGTGGGATAGCGTGATGTGTTAAGGAGCCGTAGATTTCTACTTGGACGACACAGCTCAGCAGTGTTCTAGATCAACGAAGCTAGTTATCTGACGAATTCCAGGCCGAACAGAAAAAAACATTAGCTGACAATCAAAAGGAAGTACGCTTAGCGGAAGAACAAGTGAAAAACCGAGTGCAACGCACGGGGAAACGACACAGTTTTACACGCAGTATGTTTTGTTCCTATGACACACTGTCAATCCGAATATGACTGCAGACGACAGCATCTCGCAGTTAGTGAAAGGAGACGCAAAAGACTTATACCTAGTTCTGCTCGTGAGGAACACCAATGGAATTCATCAGGTGCTGCCAACGCATCGAGTAAATGCAACACGAGAGACTCAGACTGAAGAAGCATAACCGCCTCCGGGGTGTTCTCCCTCTAACAGTTACGAGACACTACCAAGACCTCGTTGAGCCATGCTGCGGCCCGTGTTGGTGCTGTTGTACGTTTCCGTCCTCTGTTTGAGGCCAGTCTATAACATTTAGTTGAAATGGTTGAGGTTCTTTGTACTCTTCTTGTGTTCACTGGCGCCACTTAGTTCCGCAAGTGTTGCCTGTCCGCTAGTGGCAGCAGCGGCGTTATCGATATGTAGTAACTGTGGCCCTATCTTTGGCGTGACGTCGTTCTTCCGTGTCTTGTGAGTGAGCATATCGATTGGGGATTCCGAAGAAGGCGAGAGGGCAGTGCGAGAACACGCCAGGACCGCTTGCGGCACGCATGCACTGTCGGATGGAAAGGATGTGGTCGCGAGGGTACGCGACCTAGTCGTCAACCGTATCCAACAAGCTTAACGTTGAGTGGATTTTATTCCTAGCAGTGAAACCTCCACCATTCTGAGATCTCGCAGTTCTCCAGTGACTTGGGTTCGTGTTCCTGCTCGCAGTGTCGCCGAGACGAAGTGCAGCGAGTGGAGTGCTTGGGGAAGGCGGATATAATTAGCTTTCCTCGACTTCTTGTTACTAATTGCTGCATTCTACGTGTTACTATTTGTTAAGTTCAACCAGCGGTATTTTTCCTGCCTGGTGACCGCTAAGGCCCCAGTGACCTGCCCTGGAGCTTAGAGTATGTAAAGCCAGGGTACGTGTCCTCGCCTTGCCGCTGCTGTCCGGTAAGGAGTGTAGTTTTGATAGTTTCCTTGACTTGTAGGTCGGTTAGTATTTCTTCTACTCTGGTAGTAGTGGTTCCTTTCGCCTTTCGGACGCTCTAAACACAGCATTCTGAGGACATAGTGTTGCCGCCGGTTCCGGCTTTGGCGTGGTATTCCATCGTTGCATTGGTTATCTCGCGTTTGGTAGCTTCAGTAGATTATCAGTAGTCATTTGTTAAACTGCCACTAGTCTGAGTTACCATCTTGTGAAGCGAAAGCAACTCTTGACTGTCTTTCTCATCGCTCACGGAAGTGTTTTTGGCCTGACCTACTCAGAAGTCAATTCCTGGAGCACCGTCTGTGACTAGCCCTTGTGTTTTATTATTGTGTTATTATTTTATTAAGAAGTTACCATCATTTGTCTCACCTGTTTGGTGACCAGTTGCTTGCCCTTTACAATTAACCTCGTTATTATATTTGCTGTTTTATTGTATGTTTCTAAATTTTTTAAATATAATTACCATTCTTGGCGTTACAGCAAGTTTAAACGGTTGTGCTAGCAAGTTCACTATCATTTTGTCTCACCTGCTTGGTGATCAGTTGCTGTTTTTTAAATTAATTTTTGCTAATGCTTGTTGTTTGACAGTATGTTTGTGAAATTTTTTTTAATAAATGCTATTCTTGGCGTTAAAGAACTTCAGCCGTGAGTGTCGCTAATTGTCTTAAAATTCTATGTGGCAATTGTATTTTAGCAGTTAACCTTTAAGACTATGGTGATTTGTTTTCAATATTTGATAACTGTAGTTTGTAAATTGCAACGAGTTATACAGTTCTTAATTTATTGTCATTAAGGCCTTCAGCCTGAAATAACTCTTAATTTATTGCCATTAAGGACTTCAGCCATGAGTGTCGTTACTTCACTTGAAAATTTAATTCGGCAGTTGTACTTTTGCAGCGAGCTTTAAGACCTTGGGCCCTTGTCTTTTATATTTTAATACCTGTTTTTAAGTTTAATAAATTCTTAATTTATTGCCATTAAGATTTAATATAATCCATTATGGAGTCGAGGTAGCAGTTGTCGTTATACTGGTTATCACTGTTAGCATTCAACCGCGATTCTTATACATATATTTTAACAACGCGTTTCAAGACACAATGCTCTCATCATCAGGTTGTAAAGTCTATGTCATGAAATTAAACGTACTAAAAAGGTATGCATAAGAGTCGCGGTTGAATGCTAACAGTGATAACCATTGCCATTAAGGCCTTTAGTCGTGAAACAGTTATTAAATGATTGCCATTATTTTAATTTGTTGTTGATTTTAAATAAATTGTGTGTGATTAAAAGAAAAGCCAACCAATAGTAACTGATTACATCCCCGTCCACAATCGTAACCGAATCCTGCCTTCCTTGACCATCAGGTCTCACTCGTCTGTCTCGTATACAAAGTCCTAAGGGAAGAAATGTAGCCATTTATGGCAGGCAGGACTGTCGGACCGAGTATGCAAGGCACAGAATACATGAATGTTGAACCCATACATGAGTTAATAATTGTCGTAGAAGAGATTTATCGGTCTTTGGCACCAATCTCCACAACCAGCGAAACGCGCCAAGCAGAATGTGCTCGGTAAATACAACCGTCACACGACAACATGAAACACAACCAACTTTGGTACAGTGAACTCCTTCGACAAGTATAACGACCGGAAGAAGAGCAGTCATTTCGACGACAGCGGACAACGGCACAGCATGTTCCCATTACAGTGAACCTGATCACGTTGTACGCAAATGCAGAGAAAGTATACCACTTTTCGATGACTACTACGCCTCCAGATGTCAAACACCATGGTAGCGTGGACGAGGTCACTCGCCAACATGCCATGGTCGTTCATCATTGCCGTACGGAAATACCAGCTGTGTCCTAGTGGCGAAATTATGTAAAACTGAACGATGCTACGGTGTATGGAGGTGACAACGCCGTAGATGAAATCCCTCGCTGAACGAAAGTTACGAAGATGTCAGGAAATCAGAACGACGTCGTTATTGACGGACAGCCTGTCGGGCCACGAAACGACTTCAGGTCTTGTTTTACTGTACTGTCGAATGCTTAACTTCTCCAGCTCAAGAAGACAATGTTCCGTCTTAGGAAAGCGTTTGCTCTGAGACAAATGGAAAATACGTCAGACGACAGGACTGTGTACTGTAATAAAAACTATAAGTAACATATTACTGACCTTCATGCAGTCATAATGTTATTTTCGGATGGACTTCCTGATAGGGTCACAGGCAGCCATAAATAGTGAAAGTTTAGAGCTCTACATTGACGAAGCTATTCCAACTAGCAGACATAACAAAAATTAATCTGGGCGGTTGTTTGCCATTGAAGACGCTGTTATCCCGCTGCCGTGAAGGAGATGAGTTCGTGCGGTTGGTCCCGGCGGAGGCTCGAGTCCTCCCTCGGGCATGGGTGTGTGTGTTTGTCCTTAGGATAATTTAGGTTAAGTAGTGTGTAAGCTTAGGGACTGATGACCGTGGCAGTTAAGTCCCATAATATTTCACACACATTTGAACATTTTTTTAGATGAGTTCCAGTCGACATTCTAGATACTCTGTTAAAATTTTAAGCTTTGTTGATTGGAAAAGGCTTTATAAGGCTCACGAACGAAGTCTGTCTGATCCGTCCATGACGTGCAGTTCAATGTCATCGTCGAAGAATGGTATTACGCTGCTACGCACCGCACTGGAGAAAGCTAAAATAGAATTACGAATGGGGCGTTGCCTGAAAGAGGAACGACGTGGCGAGCGCTATCCGCTATGCGTCAATTTTTGGATAATTTCAAATTCGGAGTTGGTAAGAAATAGACAAGGCAGCCAATGACAAAACACTGTATCTACTACTAATTAACCAGCGCTGTTATGGAGTGTCGGCGCCTGAATGTCGCATAATTCTGGAAGAATGAATAAGATGCTTCAGGATGACATCACTGAACTCTCATAAAGGCTTCCTCCTTTCCTGAGTTTTTTGTGAAAAATTCGACTGACTTAACAAAATCATGAAGATAGATGTCTACATGTTGCCGCATGCAGACGACATCCTAGACTGCTCGATCGGAACAAACCATTCCTCAACCTTAGTCTTGCAGGCAGGGCACTCTCAAATTGAAGCTGACCATGTTGAATGGAGAAAGACTGTCTTCATAATTCGTGACTGCCTCTGTGAGTTCAAAGTTATCCTTTTGTAATAGGCCAGCTCCAGACACTTTCAAATACATGACGAACAACCAGATTCGACACATCAACTTGATCATGTGTCTTTGTCACCTGGACGACATGACAGGTTTGTGCAAAGATATTTGAAGAACATGTTCGTGCAGTACGATTACATCGTGGCGCCATTGAATATCGATAGATCTCTCTGGTTGTCAGCATCACCGACGTTGGGAGAGTCAGAGCACTTTTCCACCGCCAGAGGGAAGCCCAGTGCCGATTACAGATTTAAGCGCGACCTGGGTGACGGCTGCTCTCTCTCAGCGATTGGGTGTCAAGCGATTTGTGTGGCGACGGCGGGTAGCTGACGCCGTGACACGTGGCCGGTAAGACCCTTGTTGATTTGCAGTGATTAACAATCCGTTTGTAGATGCATGCAATGGTCTTGCTTTTAACAGATGACGTGATTTTTCAGGTTAAATATCCTTTGGCTCAGGACAAACTTGGTAGAGCGATTGTGGACGATATTTTGGTAGGAATATCACTGAGGGCTTTCTGGCAAAGACTGTTAGAAGGTTGTTTTCCCAGTTAGTTTGTTAATTAACTTTTGTAGCGTTATGTCTACCACGTCCACGGACATGGGAGAGTACGGCCCGATACGTTGAGGATATTAGAACCGCAGTTATCACGTTGTGGCTTAAAGAGCCTGAAGTGTAAATCGTGAACAATGTTATTAAGGGTTGCGTCCAGGGAACCGGTGACGAGTCCTGTTTGTTAATAGGCTACAAAGATTCTCGGAGCTAATATTGAGAAGCTTCCTTTTTGCGATGAGGGAGGCGGCTCTTACTGGCAGTAACCCTAGCTTAGTGACTGATGGAGCTGCCGATATCCAGAACCAGTCACAATGTAAACCAACTAGGGGAGGGGCATGTTTAAGTTGTAACAAGACGGGACATTTTGCGCGTGATTGTCCAGTGCTTGGAGAGTAAGAAAAGTAGAGTTGACTCGAGAAGAGCGCAAATTATTGTGCAGGTCTGTACCCATTAATTAAAAAGAGCATTAATTAATTAGCCTTTTGTGTGTGCAACGACTGGTCAGTGAACCCATTTTTGCTCTGATACACTCTGGGAACAGCCTCTCAGGAATTAGCGAATTCTGGTATCGTAGGTTTGCTTCAGTTTGCAAATTCTCTAAACTTCAAAACCCGCAAGCGCCGGTGTGTCAGTAGGGGCGTCGTTCCGGTGAGTGGGCATGTGTTACTATATTTAAAGATTCAACATTTGTTGTGGCTGACTGTGTTTACCGAGGTACAGGGTTTGTGTACTGATCAGGTATTACGCTATAACTTCTTTGAGCGCCTGGAATTATGTTTACCAGGAAATTATGTTCAAGTTTTGTCCTGTATAGAATTATACTTTGTGTGGTCTTAAATAACGCCAGGGGTACGCTCCGTTAAAGAAAATTTGGCTGCGTTTGAACTCACACATTTGGAACCGGAGCAGGCCATGGTTCTTTTACAGGTCTTAGACCAATATCTTGAGGTCTTAACCGATCGGCTGGGTGCAACGGATAAGACTGAGTACA
Source organism: Schistocerca americana (assembly GCF_021461395.2). NCBI lineage: Eukaryota > Metazoa > Arthropoda > Insecta > Orthoptera > Acrididae > Schistocerca > Schistocerca americana. The sequence goes on along the minus strand of NC_060121.1, from coordinate 741,310,966 downwards.
CTAACCAGTTGACTAATAGGGTTCCGGTACGTCAGCCGCCTTATCGATTATCCCCTTCTAAAACGAACGAACATCGCTAACATCGCTAGATAATTGATCAACAATAGGCTGACGGTGTAACAGGGCCATCTGTGCCCCCCTATGCATAACCTGTATTTTTAATGGATAAGGCCGGTGGTCAAGAGTATCGTCCGTTGATTAACTACCGTCAGCTGAACCAGAGATTGGTCTTAGAGTCAGTCTCCTTCCTCATTTACATGAGTGTTTCACTTTGTTTTCGGGTACTAAGTATATTTCGGTGCTAGATCTGAAGCTGGCGTATCATCAAATATCCCTAGCGGAGGTGTCAAAGTCCTTCATGGCGTTCTGCAGGAACTGGAAATTGTTTCAATATAACAGCTTCCCTTTTGGTTTACCCTTGAGGTGCTGCGGTGTTGTTCTGTCTTTTGGACTCTGTTTGGGTCACTGTAGGATTATCTAGATGACATTATATATAGCAAGACTTCTGAATAGATCTTAAGTCACATAAGTGAGGTATTGTGTGCCGGCAACAGCAGGCGAGATTAACAGTTAAACCGTCAAAGGTTACACTAGCAAAGAAGGAAATCTCATTCCTGAGCCTCCAATGACGTAAAGTCTAAGAACGCGCTAAAGCCAACCATCAGTTTCCAGTGCCTAGAAATAAGTCAGATATTGCTAAATGCATCGGGATGAGCAGCTTTTTCCGTAAATTAGTACAGAATTTCGCACAACTGGCGGCCCCTCTCAACCAATGGAGGTGGAAGAGAGAGAAATTCGTGCTGGGTGAATCTCAGTGAGCATCCTCTGAAGCTCTTAAGGCGGAATTAGCTAATGCATCGGTACTTATCATACTGATTTTGAGAAAGACTTCATTCTCCAAAGCGACGCTTCCAATTCGGGAATTTCCGCGGTTCTTCTCTAGGAAAACGGAGGCGAAGGACGACCAACTGGCTATGCCTCGAGAGCGGTTTCTCCCGTTCAGAAGAAATATTCAGAGTACGAATTAGAGGCTCTGGCGACGTTATTCTGGTTGGAGGCTGACAGTCAAGCATTGTCTTCTTTGGTTTTTCGTCCAACCTGGCATGTAGCCAGATGGGGGGTAAGGATTTCGGCTTTCCGTTTCCTTTTGCGTCCCTTTAAGGAGACAAATTATGAAGTTGCCAATGCCGTAAGTCGGATGTTTTCTGAAGGAAAACTCTGTGCCATACGATGCAAGGAACTGCTGTACAGCCTGCTCCACTTCATCTCTGATTTGGAAATGACGTTCCGAGAGTGAACCTTTCAATGCAGGGAACAGATGGAAGTTCTTCTCTGAGCATGCTATACCAGCGACCAAGCATGTGATTGGACATGAACTCTTCACCATATGCAGTTTGTAAGTGTTCATGGATGACGGTCACACCAGTCCCACATACCCATTCACACCGTGTACCAGCCCGCAGTTCCATTGGCAATGACGTCTTCAGTACACGTCCGTCTGTCATCATAAAGTATACTCGAATAACCTCGGGCACGTGAGTCTGTTGCTACTCTCCCTTTTGCATCATTCCTCTTTTGCATCATTCCTCATCGACTGACACCCTTCCGTTGTGGAACCAGTAACGGGCGTCAATTCATATGGCGTTTGTTTGTGTCATACGGTGCACGATGTACTCTTTTTAAAAACATAAACGGAACTTAGTTTCGGAACGTCCCATGGAGAGTACTGCACCAACTAAAGGTGTTCTAGTATTCCACGTGGAGTAGCACGTGTGGAACTCATATGAATATCGTAATCTTCAGAAAACATTTTATTGTCAACTATGCTTCCGGTGAAAACGATCAATGGTAACAGTAGAATGCTAGCGTTGAGGAGTTCGATGTCCCACGGGCGTCAGCTGATAGAGAATACCAAATGAGCTGAAGTCGGGAGAAAGTAAATGTTTACCTGCCGAGGTGGTGGCAGGTGCGCGCGGGGGCGAAGAGGTAGGCCGAGCAGAGGTAGGCTGGCAGGCTATTTCTGTAACCCGGCGCCCCGGGTGTGCGGGGGCGGAAGCGGCGTCGCAATCAATACGCGGCGGCGGCGGCGGCAGTGGCTCGTTACACGGCCTGCCTGCCCTGAGTCAACACCTGCAGCCGCCGTCCGGCACGCGCGCTCCGAGGCCAAGCTGTCCGCGCCTCCAGCACCCCGCAGGGAGGACGGAGGACCTGGCGCTCCCGTCACAGCCCAGGTCGTCTCCCTCTGCAAACTTTTTACAGCGTTCAGCTCGTCTACATTTACACTCGGTAAGCCGTGTTGTGGTGTGTGGTGAGGGTAGCGCTGTCATCCCCTTTATATTTCATTATTGTTATCCCCCCACGCCCCATACTGCCGGGGAGAGGGGTGCGGGAGGAGGCTATCAGCGATATCCACTCGTGAAGATATAACAAAGATAATAGAGAAGAAAAAATATATAATGAGTATTTACGTTTTAAATTAAACAAAATATGATGGACAACTAAAAAGACGAAAATTATATATTCTGCGAAGAAAGCACTGCAGCAATGCACTTTCAGTTAAAATCTAAGGGACGTGCACTGGGTGAGAAGTACTGTGGAAGGAGAGAATATGTTCCATAATGGTTGAGATGTGTGGGTATGGAGACGATAGGTAGGACGTGGAGTGGATAGTGGGAATACAGGCGGTTGGATAGATAGACGGTGAGGACGAGAAATGGTGTGTGTGTGGAGGGTATTGGTACAAGAGTAAAGGGGATAGGGGTCAGTCGAGAGGGAACAGGAGAGAGAAGTCCTGATGTGGAGCTGGATACGTGGGGAAGGGCGGAAAAGTTTGGGGTGGATCTCATTGTCTGTGAGAGGAGTTAGTTGACATGTTATGGAATGTGTGTAGGTGTAATGATGTATTTGTGAAGGCGCAGCAGGTGAGACAATGGGATTATTGACATCTAGTTAGCGGATAGTACAGGAGAGGCGAAGGTGTCCGATGCGGTTGAAGAGGCGTGGGAATTTGATAAGAAGAAGAAGGTTTGATTTAGGGGAAGGCAAACCAATGCGGAAAGCGAAATGGAGTTGGTTCAAATGGCTCTGAGCACTATGGGACTTAACATCTGTGGTCATCAGTCCCCTAGAACTTAGAACTACTTAAACCTAACTAACCTAAGGACATCACACACATCCATGCCCGAGGCAGGATTCGAACCTGCGACCGTAGCAGTCCCGCGGTTCCGGACTGAGCGCCTAGAACCGCTAGACCACCGCGACCGGCGCGAAACGGAGTACATGGCGTTTGAGGATCAGGAAGGACGAGACCTGATGTGAAGTTGGATACGTGTATAAGGCGGGACTCATTGAACTTCGGTGTTAAGGAAATTCGTGGAACATTTTCATAGCAGAGGACGGGTTGCATCGGGTTTTTCTAGGTGTGGAGAATAGAGAACGGGTGTAATCCCAAAGTCTGGCCAGCTAATAGTTTTATAGTTTTAGCCTATCGTGGGCTTTATATGGATGGTTATTAAGTGAGGTAGCAACGTTACTGTCATCTTCTCCCAACCCCTTTTTCCTGTTTCAATTGCAAGTAGTATTTGGGAACATCAGTTAATGGTGTGAACCCGAATCTCTCTAATTTAAACTTTATGGTCTTTTAATGAATTATAACAGAGCCATTCAATAAGTATCGCATCACTTTCTTTTTATCCGTCAATCTACGTTGAAAGCAAGCAGAAACCGGTTCTAGGTGCTTCAGTCTGGAACCGCGCGACCCGCTACGGTCGCAAGTTCGAATCCTGCCTCGGGCATGGATGTCTGTGATGTCCTTAGGTTGGTTAGATTTAAGTAGTTCTAAGTTCTAGGAGACTGATGACCTCAGATGTTAAGTCCCATAGTGCTCAGTGCCATTTGAACCATGCAGAAACTATTGTGGGAGGTCGTGGAATTTTGACGCTTCAGCTTCCACAGTTTCATAAAGTTCCAATAATTGCAGCGCTATATGTAGCCTTCAAAATCGAGTCTGTAATGGATGGATGGAGAGAGCTGCCGTTGAGTTTCTTTCGGTGGAATACCAGAGCTTCATAGATATTCATAGTCGCTTTCAGAATGTTTGCCGAGACCTGGCAGTGAAATAAAGCACGATGAGTCGTTGGGCGAAGATTCCAGTGCTTGCCCGCGAAAGGCAAAGGTCCCGAGTTTGAGTCTCGGTCCGGCACACAGTTTTGATCTGCCAGGAAGTTTTATGTCAGCGCATACTCCGCTGCAGAATGAAAATCTCATTCTGGAATCAAATCAATAAGGTCGCGCAAACTTGTTCGTTCTCTCACGTCCGGCCGGCTGCACACATCTGTGAGTCCTGCAATATTGGAAAGTGTGGACATTCTCATTCGAGGTGATCGACAGACCACAATTGAATACCTCCCTACAACTGGACGACTCTGTTCGCAGTGCTGACACACTCAGACACCTGTTGGAGTGCTCATAGCTGTGTGCCCACTATGTTCCTCGCTGCCTAAAGGAAGACCATAAGAACCATCTGCGATGCCCGCGCTTTACGAGGCTGATGGTGACAATTTTTTGCCGATCATCATCACACGTGATGAAACACGGGTTGGTCACTTCGAACCGGAAACAAAACGGCAATCCATGAGGTGGCGCCACGCCAACTCATCTCCGAATTGTGATAGTCTTTTGGTACTCTGAAGGGATTATTCTGTTTGACGTCCTCCCTAGTGGCGAAACGATCATTTCGGAAGTGTACTGTGCTGCTCTCATGAAACGAAAGAAACTACTGACGCAAGCCTGCGCATCCGAGAGGAGCTCACATAACATCACTGAACTGTTCTTCTTCATCCATCCTACAGCCCAGATCTCGCACCTTGCGACTTCCATTTGTCTGGCCCAAAAAAGGCTGCACTCTGTGGGAAGCAGTGCGTGGATTATGCTGAGGTTACTGATGCACTAAGACGTTGGCTCCGATGTACCAGTGGAGTGGAACACATGCGGGCATACAGGATCTCCTAGGAAGGTGGCGTAAGGCTGTCGCATTGAGCGGAGATTATGTTGAAAAATAGGGTTTTGTAGCCAAAATAGTTGGAAATAATATGGCGTTTTGGAATTCTGAATAAAACCAACCTGTTTTCCGAAAAACATGTGTTGCAATACTTGCCGAACGCCCTTCACGCATACAGTGAAGCAGTAAACTGTATGTCCCTTGTGACCATCTCTCAACGTCTCAGTGGCATTTGCGTGTGCTGTCACGCCCGACGGGAGTTCGCTACTACGGATTCGTTAATGCCGAAGAACATTTGGGGTACACAATGTGTTACGGGCAAATATAATTTTTTCTCACTCTCTGGCCAGCACCAAGCCAAGGTAAGCCGAGCCATTGGCTTATGTCACAATCAGAACGACAAAATGGTAGAGAGCCGACATTGCGAAAAGCAGAGCAAACGCGGAAAATATTGCTTCACCCCACACGAGGTAGCAAACCCAGTAAAACTCACAAGGGCAATCCATCTCTCATTCTGAATAAGGCTGACTATGACGCTAAAATACAGTTCTTTCTCCAGGAGGACACCTACAGGAAACTGCCACTGGACCAGAGGTCAAAATAATGTGGAACACATCAGAGTTCCTTTAGCAATCGTCATTAGAGGAGGTCGTTACTAAGAATCTCATCCCTCAGGCGCCAAGACCACCTACGCCTTATGAGTAGTGATGCATCAAAGACTGTACTGATCGCCTCTCCCAGTATTTGTAACCATAACTGCTTGAGAACACGTTAACAACGTCACGTCACCTATATGGTGCCCAGTACGTCGACCAGTTGGACGGCGTGTCTATGGAAAGCCCTTTAACTTCATTCATATCCAAATTTTATGGTGGAATTTGAGGATATCACGTTGGACACAGTTCTAGTTAAGCGACGCTGGTTTTATCATTACACCGACTACACTTTCATCATCTGGTCCCATGGGAGTGAAAATCTAGGAGAATTCTTAAAACGACTGCACGGCATTCACGATCACAATACGTTTACGATCGAAGTATGAATAGATGGTGCATTGCCCTTCCTTGACCAATTGATACCTCATCTACCGTGTCTACAGGAAACCACACACATGCAAATCGGTCTCTGCACTCTCTCAGTCACCACCATCCGGCTCAAAAGCTAGGCGCTCTGAACACACTCATAAATCGTCGGGAAATCGTCTCAGATGCTGAAACCCTGCCACTAGAACTAAGTCACCAGGGAAGAGTCTTCCAGGAATATAGCTAGAACTAGCTTCAGGTCCAGATTGTATACAGATTAGGTTCCTTTCAGATTACGCCGATACAGTAGCTCCCTATTTACCAATCATATACAACCGCTCACTCACCGATAGATCTATACCTGCAGATTGGAAAATTGCGCAGGTCGCACCAGTGTTTAAGAAGGGTAGTAGGAGTAATCCATCGAACTATAGACCTATATCATTGACGTCGGTTTGCATTAGGGTTTTGGAGCATATACTGTATTCAAACATTATGAATCACCTCGAAGGGAAGGATCTATTGATACGTAATCAACATGGTTTCAGAAAACATCGTTCTTGTGCAACGCAGCCAGCTCTTTATTCGCACCAAGTAATGGTCCCTATAGACAGGGGATCTCAAGTTGATTCCGTATTTCCACATTTCCGGAAAGCTTTTGACACCGTTCCTCACAAGCGACTTCTAATCAAGCTGCGACCCTATGGGGTACCGTCTCAGTTGTGCGACTGGATTCGTGATTTCCTGTCAGGAAAGTCGCAGTTAGTAGCAATAAACGGCAAATCATCGAGTAAAACTGAAGTGATATCAGGTGTTCCCCAGGGAAGTGTCCTGGGACCTCTGCTGTTCCTGATCTATATAAATGACCTGGGTGACAATCTGAGCAGTTCTCTTAGGTTGTTCGCAGATGATGCTGTAATTTACCGTCTAGTAAGGTCATCCGAAGACCAATATCAGTTGCAAAGCGATTTAGAAAAGATTGCTGTATGGTGTGGCAGGTGGCAGTTGACGCTAAATAACGAAAAGTGTGAGGTGATCCGCATGAGTTCCAAAAGAAATCCGTTGGAATTCGATTACTCGATAAATAGTACAATTCTCAAGGCTGTCAATTCAACTAAGTAAGTGGGTGTAAAAATTACGAACAACTTCAGTTGGAAAGACCACATAGACAATATTGCGGGGAAGGCGAGCCAAAGGTTGCGTTTCATTGGCAGGACACTTAGAAGATGCAACAAGTCCACTAAAGAGATAGCTTACACTAAACTCGTTCGTCCTCTGTTAGAATATTACTGCGCGGTGTGGGATCCTTACCAGGTGAGATTGACGGAGGACATAGAAAGGGTGCAAAAAAGGGCAGCTCGTTTTGTGTTATCACGTAATGGGGGAGAGAGTGTGGCAGATATGATACGCGAGTTGGGATGGAAGTCATTAAAGCAAAGACGTTTTTCATCGTGGCGAGATCTATTTACGAAATTTCAGTCACCAACTTTCTCCTCCGAATGCGAAAATATTTTGTTGAGCCCAACCTACATTGATAGGAATGATCATCAAAATAAAATAAGAGAAATCAGAGCTCGAACAGAAAGGTTTAGGTGTTCGTTTTCCCTGCGCGCTGTTCGGGAGTGGAATGGTAGGGAGATATTATGATTGTGGTTCGATGAACCCTCTGCCAAGCACTTAAATGTGAATTGCAGAGTAATCATGTAGATGTATATGTACCACCAGGTATCACAGGCCATTGCTGGTTAGACGCACAGGAGAAACACCACCGAAGCAGAGAGAAAGAAACGTGCGTTTTTGTCTTTCTGTGGCACGAAGTCGGGAAAGATTAGCCGGCTCCTGAAGAGACACAACATTTCATCAGTGATCAGGCACCCTGCAAGAATATGACAGCTCATGTCGCCTGTAGAGGTGAAACGTCGCCTTAGAAAAATTAATGAATTACTGTGCTGATAAACCTCTTACATTATTTGATTTTCAAACAGCTGAGCAGAGCTGAACGTACTCAGACATTTCGCTCTTTACCTATTCTGATCAACACTAAACTGACACACAATATTTTTAGCACAACGCAATCTGACTTTCAATAATCTCTACAAAAGAATAGCCCTGACTAACATTAACCTATACCTTTCACAAATCACTTACCTCACAAAAATCTTCGTTACTCGAACTACTGCAATACAGCGAGCGCCACTACTGCCAGCTAAATAAAAGATTCAAATTACTGGAGGCACTAACTACTGATAGGTATAGTTAGCAAATGAAAGATTGTGATAGAGAACAAACAATGTATTTACCTTAATAGTGTTCAAAAGTCATAATATATAGCAGTTCATGACATCCAGTCTTACAAATGTACCGTCTCTGATGGACACACGTCCAGATCATCCGCTCTCAAAACTCCGCCATTTCTCTCCCCTCATCCACCATTGCTGGCGCTTCACCTCCAACTGTGCAACGCTACGCGTTGTTAACAGCCAACTGCCCAACACTACAATAGCAAATTCCAACAATGCAAACCAGCCACAGACTGCACACAGCACAAGTCAGTGATTTTCATATAGAGCGCTACATGGCGTTACCAACATAAAAACCTAAACAGCCTACTTACAGAGGACGATCTAGAGCCCAGGACGCTCGGAGTGTTCAAGATACCATGTCAGTGTGTCTGCTATTACGTCTGGCAAAAAGTACATACTGTGGAGCAACGCTCGATGGAATACGAGAGGTGCTTACACCTACGCTATCCGGCCAAAAACGCTTTGGAAAATTGAACCTGACTATATTGGACGAGACATCTGTCAGTATGAGAACGAATGATTTTGTGATCTGTTATAGACGAAGCTGTAGAAATAAAAACATCTGGAAACCCCGTTAGTGAGGATGATGGTTTACAGCTCAGCAGAGCCGGGAATCCGAACATCGCTAGGTTGAAGCGGGGGTGACGGACGCGGGACGAAAACATAACCATAACTGGCGAGGAAGCGAGGATCCCTGACGACGCAACCAAAAGCACGGCGCCGGCCGGGGTGGCCGTTCGGTTCTAGGAGCTACAGTCTGGAACTGCGGGACCGCTACGGTGGCAGGTTCGAATCCTGCCTCGGACATGGATGTGTGTGATGTCTTAGGTTAGTTAGGTTTGAGTAGTTCTAAGTTCTAGGGCACTGATGACCTCAGAAGTTAAGTCCCATAGTGCTCAGAGCCATTTGAACCAAACTCGCGGCTATATGACGGCTGGCTCACGGCACAACGGCATTCATTTACCACCTGAGAATGGCTGTGATGAGCTCGGTCGGAAGTTCATGGGAATTTTTAATCACGTAACGCGGCTTTAAGCCTGAGAAGCTTTTTGTGGTGTCACCGCCAGACACCACACTTGCTAGGTGGTAGCCTTTAAATCGGCCGCGGTCCGTTAGTATACGTCGGACCCGCGTGTCGCCACTGTCAGTGATTGCAGACCGAGCGCCGCCACACGGCAGGTCTAGAGAGACATCCTAGCACTCGCCCCAGTTGTACAGCCGACGTTGCTAGGAATGGTTCACTGACAAATACGCTCTCATTTGCCGAGACGATAGTTAGCATAGCCTTCAGCTACGTCATTTGCTACGACCTAGCAAGGCGCCATTACCAGTTTATATTGAGATTGTAATTATGTATCATCAAGAGCGATGTTCTCCAATTGTGGATTAAAGTTAAGTATTCCAAGAACTACGTTCTTTTATTATTAGACTCAACTCTTTTATTTGTTCCAGACCTCACGCCAGTCTGCGTGAGCTTAAACGCGTGCATTTCGGCCTCCTCTAGCAACCTGGTGTTGGCTCTTCTGCCAACACTTCACTTTTATCAATCCATATCGCTGTGAGCCCATGCATTCATACATCTGCATGACGTCCGTCTGACAGACAGCTTGATTTTACAAGACAAATGAAATGTTTCCTCTAAGACCTATCAGCTTGCTGATATGGGGCAAAGGCAACACAATGAAGCCCTAGACGCCATTCTTGCGAAATAGAGGGGTGGTGGAGACCACTTATGGAACAGGTGTAATGTCATTTACTCAGACGAACAGTTATAAATACTCTGGCTCCTGAGTCTTCACGAGAATTACGTCGTAGTATGTCAGCTACGAGACCGAACGTGTGATGCACTCCTTACGTTAGCCAAGATGACTTCTGCCTTCAAAACTGTCACCTCTCTGGTCTGCTGCACTTGGTCGTTGTGAGCTGCCGACCTTTCAACGACTGATGAGACGACTTCTGCCTTCAGCTTGCTGAGCCGAACAGAGGGTGTCTGGCGCACCGCCGACCTGTAGCAGTATTTTGGGGCGGTGCTAACCAGTGCTGCCCCGAAAAGTCCTGGTAAGCAGTCATTGAAATCCCCGGCTCCACTGTTGTTCATCTCCACACCATCCAGAGTTGCTGAGGGATTACCTGAACACGCCACTTCGAAGTCCATGAGAGTGTTCAGGTAATACTGAGTCTCTATATGGACTACAAGGCCTACTGTACAGGTTACGGTGGCCACGAGTGAGACCAGCTACAAACCCGACTCTATGCTTACACTGACAGACGTCCTCTAAAACTTCCTGAGGCAGGATCAGAACGCCCCAAGGTCGCACCGAGCGCCGCCGCTTACGTGGATGCTCTCATAGAGAAGACTATGAAATCGTAAACGTCACTATCACAGATTCATGTTCTGCTTATTTTATGTCATTAGCATCCAGTGCACTAACTGGTCTGCTCCTACGCGCTTCATGCTCCGTCGTCTCAACAACGGTATGGGTCTCAATCCACACAAAAGGTGATAATTTTTAATAAATGTGTAAATTTCGATGCTAAGTGTTTCAGAATAGGTATCAATTTGTATTCATCTACATCTCCATCTAAGACATACTCCGTAGGCCACCTAATGGTGCGTGGCGGAGGCTACTATTTGTACCACAAACTGAGCCATCCAAAGCTGTTCCGCTCTCGAATAGCGCATGGAAAGAATGATCGTCGGTATGCCTCTGTATTGGCTCTAATCTCATGTCTTCTCCTCGTGGTCTTTACGCGAGACCTATGTGTGGAGAAGTAATACGTTGCCCGGCTCATCTCGGAAAGTGTTCTCTCGAAATTTTAGTACTACATCTCACTGTGATGCACAACGTCTGTCTTATAACGTCTGCCAATGGAGTTTGTTAAGCATCCCCTTTATTAGATGGTTGGCGTTTCAGTTTTTACATAAGACGTGGTCCTTGTTTATCAAAATCAAGTATTACCACAGCTGAACTGCTTCTCAACATATCATATTTCTATATGAAGGGCCGTGGAAGAAAACCAGGTAAGTCTGTTTGTATGAAACTCGAGAAAGAAAGCGATTTTAACGTTTTAACTGTGATTACACCAACATGTAATAGTTCTTATTTCATAAATGTAAGACATCTTGAGTGCATCGAATGTGGATATAGTGTTAGTGGCATCTGGAGTGTGCTCAGAGTGAAACAATTCCCCGAAATGTAGTCAGATGTTATTCTGTAATGGGAAAGAAACAGGTAAGTCAAATGAAACGGATGCAACAATTCCATCATAATCACCATTAAACGGATTTCCGGTTGCGACAATAAGTAATAGTACTCATATTACGTATATAGGTGAATACTAATAAAACCGACAAACTGTAGGAGTGGAGGGAAAAAAGGTGTTATGAACGTGTCCGGTGATGTATCGTTACCACGGAAGACGGCGCTGACGAATGACAGTTCGTGTGAACACGTACCGTGCGTTCCTTGTGTCTTGCAGGCTGTGTGATTCACGCAGCGTACTGATGCAGCAGGATGGTCCGCTAGTCATATCGGGAACCGGCAGGAAGGGCATTCGGCCACCCCGTAAATTAACCTTGCCAAATCCGATTAACCATGCCGACCCTGTGTCCTTGCGGGAAAAGGCACAAGCAAAAGACAGAAAGTAAGCTGTGTCAACCACAAAGCCTGCAACACGCAAGGCACGCTGTCAAAGGAATTGTCATTCGTCAGCGCCATCTACTGTGCATTTCCAGACACATGTCCATAAGATCTTTTTTTCTCCATTTACAGTCATAATTCAGTCACTGCATTTGTCGGTTTTATTAATGTTCACCCTTTGCTTAGCTCTGGGGCAGCTGACTGAAGAACTTCACAGCACCAGGTTGGAAAAACTTATTCAGGCTTCGCAAATCTTTTATTTTAGCCAGTAAATTTGAAGCAGATCTTGAATATACAACGTAATGGTTCGATTTAGATTACAACGAACAGGAGACAACTGCAAAGTAAGTAATTCTGAAGTAAAGCACATCATTACAAGCAGGTATGGGCAGTTCAAAGAGCTCAGCCGTTGGTACACATTGTCATGGTCTCCTTACGACAACAGTTTCACTTCTTCCATGATAAATGGTTTGATATTTCAGTATACGGCAGTGGCCAGATTCAGACGAAATTATCGTAATAGGTTAAATTTGGAAAGGGCAGTTTGCAATGTATATTGCGTCTAACGGTGTTTTCCATTTCTCCATTTCCTTGAAATCTTCAGTTGTGTCCACTACCACGCAAAGGAAATGTATTTCTGATCTTCTTCATGCCATTACTTTGAATGAGAGTTAGATAATGAAAGAAGGGAAAGTTGGTGTAATTTTATATTTCGACCACCAGCAGTACCACAAAATATACAGGGTGTCCCAGGAAGAATGGTCTGTATTTAGGGACATGAGAGGAAATGATCATTCGAGGCAAAGAAGTCTAGTAAATATGGGTTCTACAACGCATACCGGTTCCCTGGGAACTAGAGCTCGTGTTCGTCTTTGCTACTGCGAAACACATCGCTTCTACCGATCAAGTACTCACAGGTTTTAAGGTAACGGTAGCCATTTTAGAGCCCACGTTTACTATACAATTTTATACAATTTTTTGGCCTTGTTTTGCTCCGTATTATTTACTCCCAAAGTATGGAAAGCAAAGGCATTTCAGTAGAAGAGATTTGTTTCACAGTGTCAAAGATGAATGAGTGCTCATAGCACTTAAGGTACGCATTTTGAAGCTCATGTATACTAGACACATTTGCTTCAAATGAGCGTTCCAGTCATATCCCAGAATATTTCATTTGCATTCTTTTTCACAATTCATTCAGAATAAACATAAGAAAGAAGTCGCCTGTTGCAAGGGCTTCGATACTGAACGAATACACCGAACGTTGCAGCTTAAGGTACGCGTTGTAGGTTGCTATATGTGGCAGGGATTAATTTTTTTCTGTCTGTGCGTCAATAGTTTGTTATTCCTTGCCTCTAATTTTGTGGGGAGGAAGAGGGAGAAAGAGAGATACTGCTTGCTCTGCCATTTCATGGCCGGATGAGTCACACTGATTTGTTTGTATCTTTCACCTGAAAAACTGTCTTAGCTAGTTCTTTCCCTTACAACAAAACTGAATGCTCGGAGCTCTGGATTCTCAACAGATGCGTATGATTAGTCGGAATAGAGCTGTAAGAATAACTCAGTTGCGGAAAAAAGCTACTTACCTGATTTTATTTTTCTCTCCTGACACTTAATATTTAGATGATCTTTATCAGTGAACGAGAATATAAAATGGACGTTGTAATTCTGTGAGGATAAATATCAAGTATAGAAATGTGATGCTTAATTGTTTATTTGGGGGTTTTATTTACCGACATTTGAGGATACTAAATAGTACTGGTCTATCTGCTACATTTCATGTTTCTTATACACTTCTAGGAACCACTCGATGACGCGCAACACCTCTCTTTCAGTGTCTGGCACTGGAGTTGCTGAGCATATTCATGATGATTTGGAGTTTACTAAATGAACCGGTAATGAAACGCACTGCTCATCTCTGGATCTTCTCTGTCTGTTCTATCTTCTACGGATGCCAGATTGAAGGGCAACATTCAACTCTTGATCGAAAGAGGGTTTTGTACGCCACGCGCCACGTCTTTCATGGATGGACAACACCGCCTAGAGATTCTTGCAATAAATGTCAGTATGGCATCTGCCACTTCTCCGATTACTTTAATGTGAATATCACACTTTAAATCACTCTGTGGGAACACTGCCAGACGTTTAATGGATTTAATTGCTTCCAGTTATTCTTTGGCAATCATATAACCATACAATAATGGTTCTTCAGCCAACTTATGTGCCATCTATCATATTTGTTTACTGTGAAGATAAACAGCCAATGGCAGCACCAAGCGTCTAGCCTTTACTGGTCTTGTTACATTCCGCTGCAATTTTCTAGCGCTTCAAATTCCTCGAATACAACAGCGTCATACGCGGACAGCTTCATGAAGGTTCGGACATTATCAACTAGGTCATTTATATACACTTCGAAAAATAATGGTTCTATAACATTCAGTTGGTGTATGCCCTACTTTTACGTCTGAAGCTTTCCTCCCGCAAGAATGACACTTTCTACTTTCTAGAAGCTTTGCTCTTCATACGCGAAGATGTTCCAATTTTCCATACTAACTTATTTGATTCACCACACAACAGTGAAGGATTGTACCGACCGTCTTGTGGAAGTGAAGCACTACAGCTATTACCTGCTTTCTGAGTCTTGTGGATGATGAGAGTGAATTGGGTCTCACAACATTTTCTTTGCAGAACCTGTGACTTTACGAAGGTTGGCCCATGGGGCGAGGGGTGGTGATGAGTATTTGAGCACGCATTTGGTCGGGCAGCGGTTGACCGAAGCAGATGAGGCAGCTTGGAGAGAGAAATCACGGGCTGCAAAAATGCAGGTCATGACTGACTACATCGGATTAGGTGCAATATCCCAGAAAAAGGGAGTAAGGCTGTTCTCCAGCAACACGGGGTTGTCAGTCGTGTTCCATAGTCGGTCCAAAACAGAATGAATTTTATATGTTTCGACAAAAAACGCGTAACATTTCTGATAGACAAGCTACCCAAAAATTAGATGCACCAGAAATATCGCGACAATGAGACGACCTCACTGGAACTTTAAGCTTAATTCCAAATCCCATATTTGAAAATATAGCCGGCCGTTGTGGCCAAGCTGTTCAAGCCGCTTCAGTCCGGAACCATGCTGCCGCTACGGTCGCAGGTTCGAATCCTGCCTCGGGCATGGATGTGCGTGATGTCCTTAGGTTAGTTAGGTTTACTTATTTCTAAGCCTAGGGGACAGATGACCTCAGATGTTAAGTCCAATAGTGCTTAGAGCCATTTCTAAAAGATATAGTTATATTTCCGATAGTTTAGAAAATTAGTAACAAATCAACCAATGAAGAAATACACACTTATGATGAGTCATATCTAAGGTCATAATGTCAGTCATCCCTTCAACGCTTTACTTCAGGCTCCTGCGTAAATAATTACTCATAATTTACCAAATTTATACGGAAATCGTGCCATCACTACTAATTCTCCATACATATACGTAACATATACCAGATGGATATCCAAGTGTGAAAGCAATTAAAATTATATTAATTAAGAAGTATCTTTAATGGCAAATAACTGAACTTAAACACGCCGAATGACCAGATGTAAGTCTGCGTTAGTGTAATTTGTTCATAACTATGCTAATAATGTTTAGCTATTTTTCAGAATGTCTCAAAGTGATAGTAAGAATCTTCTCTATGTACTAGTGTGTGATACTTACAAGTAGTTGTCTTTAAAATCCAGCTGCAGCCATTTTCTAAATGCAAAAATTGATCTCAGTAGTCATGCTGTCACGAAGTTCGTAACACGTCCTTCCATCCTTTGACTTTTCCAATTTCTCGCCGTGGGGAGGCGGATGTGCTCAAACGCCCTAGGCCCCTATTTTAAGATATTGACTTTTTATTTTGAAAGTGAAATAAGTCCCTTCTTTTAAAGCAACGATAGATCACTTAAAATAAGTTTACACTAAATTTATTACAAATTATGTGATATCTCATTTGTTCATAAAGCTGTCTCGTTGAAACGTCGCCCAAAATTGTATCCACAGTTGTTAGTTGCGCCTATGTGATAGGTAATACACTATACGTGATTGTCTTACTAGTAGCATAACTGGTAGAGTCGAGTGTGAGCCACCACGTCACCCAATGGGAGTATCTAGCGTGAGCCAATGGTGGTAGATGTTGGCAGTAAACAAATCTGCGCACGGGGTATTTTGTCGGTGATTGCGTGGCAGGTATTCTGCTGCTAGAACGCCACTTTTCTTGGGTAAATAAATGCTCGTTGGTCTCGACAAAATTTTTGAAGGTGAGTATTGAAAATCGTGAAACTTTAGGAATGTAGAATAAATTCTGTTGTGATCAGAGATACCTCTGTGTTTTGCAACCATTGGAATTTTAACATTCTGTAAGTAATTGAAAGCAACTACTAACTACAATAATTTTCCTGTGCTTATTATTTATAATAAAAGAACCTTAGTTTTCGTATTGACTCAAAAAGGTGTACATTTGGCGAAAGACTGTATTTTCCTTGTGCAAGAAGCATGACAGCGACGGCTCCACATTCAAATCATAAGCCTTTTGGTTTCTTTTATGTGTAAAGCCGGTGCATCCCAGTCACACGTTGTGAAGCTATATTTTAGCATTACCTTCCCTAGTTACGATAACAAACTACATATGAGAAGAATAATCGGTGATAAAGATTCAACGATAGGTACTAAGAAAAAAAGAAGATGGTATCATAGGTAGCAAGTAAATCAGGGCTATTATGATCCATAGTTTACATAATACTAATATATTCTGTAGATCAGCGGATATTATATTCACATCTATTGTTATGGTATCAGACGCCAAATGTGGCGTACTGACACCAAACGTAGTGGGTGGATGCCAGGAGCTGCCGTATTAAAACTCGGCCGAGCTTTTCAAATGATTTATCTGTTTCCATTGCAATGTTCCATTCACCTCGGTCTGTGTCACAAGGCCCCACATTGCTGAGGTAGCACCCCAGCTTCCTGTGCAATGCAACGGTGTGTTGTGCCAGCCTTGTTGCCCAGCTGCAGAGTTCTGATTACGTCAGGATGGCTGCGCCAGCAGCCGACTGAGCGACCACTGTCCTCGTTGTCTCCACGCTACTCCACTGGGAGATGTAGGCCCGCCCCATTGCTGCTTCTTCCTCGGCTCGTGTAGCTGAATGCTGCGGCAACGACTGCCCACGATCCGGCGTCCGAATCTGCGGCCCCTCGCCTCGGAACTCTCCGGCGTGTGTCGGGAGCCGAGACGACTGCCCGCGGTAGCGAGTCGAAGAGTGGCCCGCCCTGGCTGGCTGCAGACCCCACGTCTGCCTCAGAGGGTCGAACCAACGACCCACCATCGACTGGGATGCTGTCGCCCCATCTGCTGCTGCGTGTAGCCCGGCGGTGTGACACGCCCTGCCACGTCCAGGAGAGCTGCCACACTTGAATGAATCTCGTTAAAAAACGACTCCTATTTATACTCGGCTGCGCTAACATGTGCTCAGAATGTCGCACAAAACTAACTTTTCCTATCCTAAACGGTGGTGCCGCTACACTACCCACAATTGGTGTCAACGAGTATACATATTTAACAAAGCAGTGACTTGGTGAACCCACGCTACTCACCATTTGTCTAAACGTCATCGCTTTTAATATCTGCTTCAACATGGTTTATTACTTCAATTTCCTTTCAAACCACGTTTTTGTTACAACAAAAGTTTGTGAACGTTGGGAATACCATATAATATGGGAGGCACGAGGTGTGTTCCTTCTGTCTGTTGGTAACCTTCTTGGTTACAGAGCTCGAGCTCAGAAGCGCAGCAGATTTGCTGTGAACACAGGTAGTCGTGTCCTTACGATGTGTTCCGTCCTCAAGTTAGTTGTACATCTTTTCAGTGTTGATATTTATTACCAGCAAAACGGTGGCACCTTTGATAGAACTACCATCAGGGAATACTTCCACAGCTTGCAAAGTTTAGCTGATTTCAATGAGAATCTGTTACATTTTCGTGGACGACATCTTGTGAGTGCTTTGAATGTCAAACGCCTTATTTCTTCAAGATCATCACCAGGTAGTTCCCTGAGGGTTCTTCAGTGCCTTCGACAAAAGATATTAGCGGGAAGGACTCCAGTGTAGGAGAAAAATTCAAGTCGTAAACCAGACATACTTGCGTTGTCAAGATTCTTATGTATGATATTAAGAAGAGACGTAAAAGAAATTTTTTCTGCTACCCAGCAGCCTGGCGGTCAACTTTTGTAACTTGCATTGCAGGTGAGTTTTGACACTTCCAATCAAATTTTTCTGAAATTATGGCATCAACACAATGCTAAGAAAAAGAGGGAGGCTTGCTGCTACCTTCATACGTAAGTGATACAACTCTTTTATATCAGATCCAAGCTGTGACGAGTATACCTTTCCGAGTCTTTAACCAGTGCAAATCTCGCGTTATAAGTGATCGTATTAGCCGTGGCAACCTTAATAAAATGTAACACTTTGGGAAATGGAGATGTGATATCATAACTCCGAAGTCTTTATAAAAAATTCAAAGAACTTAATATCCTTAGCATTTGCAACGTGATCAGATTAAAAGAGCTGTGCCAAGGAAAAGGGCAGACCAACCAAAGGAAGAGCAAGAGAAGAGAAACGTTTCTGCCTTCCCATCGTATATGGGAAATTATTTTTTCAGAAGTTGCATGTAAATTTCCACCTACTGGCCGAGACGGCAGCTCTTCTGAGATCTATGATAGATGATCTGCCTTTACGTAAGTCGGATATTGATAAAATTAATTGTCAATATGGCAAATGTTACATACCACACACAATACGCTTTGTATGATAACGGTGCATCGATACCAGTGAAACACTCGCCTTCTACACCCCAACTAATGTACTGTGGGTGATTATTTACCTACCCATGGATTACAAGAAAATGTTGATACTGACCACAGACTCATTCTATTGGTATCCAGAGATCCAGGAAAGTCTGGAAACACAGCAGACTACCTGCTCAACCGAGGCTAGGGTTTCTAAATAGCAAACCATGGAAACCATCCAAACACATGACATCCCGTGGTGTAGTGGTAGGGACTTCGACTAGCCCTCAAAATGTAATCTGTCCCAGTTTGAAACTTCTCTATTATTTAAATTTTGAATAAAACTCGTAATCAATGACAGCCAAATGCTTCCGGTGTAAGAAGTCACCCTCATTCTGCCAATGGCCTCGACGAAGAGGGAGGAGAGCGGAGAGAGCTCTCTCATAATTGGGGTGGAAAACTGCACCTAAAAGATGGAAGAATCAGCAATGATCAACGGCAGGTGGGTGCAGAAGGCACTGGACATGACTGCGTTAAATACAGATAAAGTCTATCCACAGATAATGTAGTTTGTAATTTAAAAAACTTCATGATGATCTAACCAATGGCAAAAGATTCCAGACTAATCAGTTCTGCGGGAGGGAACTGCCAATAAGGAGATGACCATGAGAAAAAGTCTGAATAACTAATGAGAGAGTAACGTTCTACGAGTTAAGGCTTGTAATGTCAGAAAATGGAACGTGGTGGGAAAACTAGGAAATCTGAAAAAGGAAATGCTAAGGATCACTCTAGATACAGTGGGGGTCGGTAGGTAAAATGTAAAGAGGACAAGGATTTCCGATCAGAGGACTATAAGGCCATATGAACAGCAGTAGAAGATGGTATAGAGGGAGTATGATTCGTTATGAGCAGGGAGATACTGCCGATGGCGAGCTACTATGAACTTTTCAGTGATAGGGTTTCTCTCATCAGAATCGACACGAAATCAATATCTACAACGATATTTCAGGTATATGCGCTGTCGTCATAAGCAGAAGATGGACACATACCGAAAGTATATGATAATACTGAACGGCTAATTCAGTACGTATACGGAGATGAAAATATAATAGTCATGAGGGGATTGGACTGCGGTTGTAGGGGAATGAGTAGAAGAATGGACTAAGGGAGAACATGGGCGTGGTTCTAGGAATGAGAGAGGAGAAAGACAGACTTCCACAATAACTTTCAGCGAGTAAAGGCGAATACTCTGTTCAAGAATCACAAGAGGAGGAAGTACACTTGGATGAGGCCGGGAGATACAGAAATATTTCAGTTAGGACATCATGCTCAGGCAGGGATTCCTAAACCAGATATTAAATTGTAAGCGGGGATAGGATCAGATACAGCTCAGATCATACTTAAGTAATAATGGAGTGTAGGCTGAAGTTTAATGGACTAGCCAGGAAGAATGAACGCTCAAAGAAATGGGATACGGAGATACTAAGGAATGAAGAGAGACGCTTGAATTTCTCTGAGGCTATAGATAATGTGATAATGAATAGCTCTGTAGATAGTTCAGTTGAAGAGGAATGGATATCTCCAAAAATTGCAATCACAGAAGTGGGAAAGACATACATAGGTACAAGGAAGGTGACTGAGAAGAAACCTTAGGTAATCGAAGAAATACGTCTGTTGACCAACAAAAGGTAGGAAGTAAAAAAATGTTCAGTGGATATTCAAGAAGAAGTTACGCAAGTCACTTAGGAATGAAACAAATAGAGGTGCAGGGAAGTTATGGCAAAATGGCTGTGTAAATATGGAAAGAAACAGAAAAGGAAATGATTGTCGGAGGACTGACTCAGCATATATAAAATTCAAATGAACTATCTATCTATCGCTTGAGCCTTGTCCCACAGTTACATAGAGTCCAGCCATCGTTAATCAGATTTCGCGTGTTAATGTTTAAGGGGTGGCCAGATGCCCTTCCTGCCGCCACCCCGTACCCCCCCCCCCCCCCACCCCCGGGGGCAGAATTAGTGTACCACAATTGCCTTCGTCGGGTGGAATCCATGGAACAGTACGAACGTGTTCAAATGTCCCTGAGCCATGTAACTGAGGCGGAATATGGGAACCAGCCCGGTATTCACCTAGCGGGATGTTGAAAACCGCTTAAAAACACATCCAGGCTGGCCGGCACGTCGGCCCTCGTCGTTCATCCGCCGTGCGGATTCGATCTGGGGCCGGTGCGCCCACCCGAGTCCAGGAAGCAGCGCGTTAGCGCTCTTGGCTACCCTGGCGGGCTATATAAAATTCAAAAGAACCTTCGGTGAAATTAAAAGTAAAGGTGGTAACTTTAAAAGCGCAATAATGATGATTCCGCTATTAAATGCAGAGGATAGAAAGGATAAGTGGAAAGAGTAAACTGTAGGGGGAGGACTTGTCTGAGAACTAGATACGAGAAGAGTCGATAAGGAATACACAGCGTATCCTGTATTACAATAAGAATCTGAAATAACTTTGGAAGGCTTAATATCAAAGAAGTCACAAGGATAACATAAGATCACTTTGGAGTTTCTAAAATGATTGGGGGAAGAGAAAACAAAAAGTCAGTTCACGATGGCGTGTAGAATGTATGAGTCTGGCAACTTTCAGAAAAATCTTATCCACACAATTCCGAAGATTGCAAGCGCCGACAAGAGCTAGTATTATTACGCAATCAGCTTGTTAACAGCTCATGCGCCCCGGTTACTGCAAAGAATAACACGAAGAAAAATGGAAAAGAAAATTGACGTTCTATTAGATGACGATCAGTTTCGCTGAAGGAAAGGGAAAGGCACGAGAGAGTCAGTTATGTCACTGCGGTTGCTAATGGAAGCAAGACTGAGGAAAAGTCAAGGAACGTTCACAGATCTGTCGACCTGGAAAAAGCTCTGTAGAATGTAAAATGGTGCAAGACTTTCGAAATTCTGAAATCATATGTGTAAGCTCCCCCCATGATCCATGGACCTTGCCGTTGGTGGGGAGGCTTGTGTGCCTCAGCGACACAGATGGCCGTACCGTAGGTGCAACCACAACGGAGGGGTATCTTTTGAGAGGCCAGACAAACGTGTGGTTCCTGAAGAGGGGCAGCAGGCTTTTCAGTAGTTGCAAGGATGATTGACTGATCTGGGCTTGTAACAATAACCAAAACGGCTTGCTGTGCTGGTACTGCGAACGGCTGAAAGCAAGGGGAAACTACGGCCGTAATTTTTCCCGAGGGTATCCAGCTTTACTGTATGGATAAATGATGATGGCGTCCGCTTGGGTAAAATATTCCGGAGGTAAAATAGTCCCCCATTCGGATCTCCGGGCGGGGACTACTCAAGAGGATGTCGTTATCAGGAGAAAGAAAACTGACGTTCTACGGATCGGAGCGTGGAATGTCAGACCACTTAATCGAGCAGGTAGGTTAGAAAATTTAAAATGGGAAATGGATAGGTTAAAGTTAGATATAGTGGGAATTAGTGAAGTTCGGTGGGAGGAGAAACAAGACTTCTGGTCAGGTGGGTACAGGGGTATAAACACAAAATCAAATAGGGGTAATGCAGGAGTAGGTTTAATAATGAATAGGAAAATAGGAATGCGGGTAAGCTACTACAAACAGCATAGTGAACGCATTATTGTGGCCAAGATAGATACGAAGCCCACACCTACTACAGTAGTACAAGTTTATATGCCAACTAGCTCTGCAGATGACGAAGAAATTGAAGAAATGTATGATGAAATAAAAGAAATTATTCAGATAGTGAAGGGTGACGAAAATTTATTAGTCATGGGTGACTGGAATTCGGTAGTAGGAAAAGGGAGAGAAGGAAACGTAGTTGGTGAATATGGATTGGGGCTAAGAAATGAAAGAGATAGCAGCCTGGTAGAATTTCGCACAGAGCACAACTTAATCATAGCTAACACTTGGTTTAAGATTCATGAAAGAAGGTTGTATACATGGAAGAACCCTGGAGATACTAAAAGGTATCAGATAGATTATATAATGGTAAGACAGAGATTTAGGAACCAGGTTTTAAATTGTAAGACATTTCCAGGGGCAGATGTGGACTCTGACAACAATCTATTGGTTATGACCTGTAGATTAAAACTGAAGGACTGCAAAAAGGTGGGAACTTAAGGAGATGGGACCTGGATAAACTGAAAGAACCAGAGGTTGTACAGAGTTTCAGGGAGAGCACAAGGGAACAATTGACAGGAATGGGGGAAAGAAATACAGTAGAAGAAGAATGGGAAGCTTTGAGGGATGAAGTAGTGAAGGCAGCAGAGGATCAAGTAGGTAAAAAGACGAGGGCTAGTAGAAATCCTTGGGTAGCAGGAGAAATATTGAATTTAATTGATGAAAGGAGAAAATATAATAATCCAGTAAATGAAGCAGGCACAAAGGAATACAAACGTCTCAAAAATGAGATCGACAGGTAGTGCAAAATGGCTAAGCAGGGATGGCTAGAGAACAAATCTAAAGATGTAGAGGCTTATCTCACTAGGGGTAAGATAGATACTGCCTACAGGAAAATTAAAGAGACCTTTGGAGATAAGAGAAGCACTTGTATGAACATCAAGAGCTCAGATGGAAAGCCAGTTCTAAGCAAAGAAGGGAAAGCAGAAAGGTGGAAGGAGTATATAGAGGGTCTATACAACGGCGATGTACTTGAGGACAATATTATGGAAATGGAAGACGATGTAGATGAAGATGAAATGGGAGATACGATACTGCGTGAAGAGTTTGACAGAGCACTGAAAGACCTGAGTCGAAACAAGGCCCCCGGAGTAGACAACATTCCATTGGAACTACTGACGGCCTTGGGAGAGCCAGTCCTGACAAAACTCTACCATCTGGTGAGCAAGATGTATGAGACAGGCGAAATACCCTCAGACTTCAAGCAGAATATAATAAACCCAATCCCAAAGCACGAAGGTGTTGACAATTGTGAAAATTACCGAACAATCAGTTTAATAAGCCACAGCTGCAAAATACTAACTCGAATTCTTTACAGACGAATGGAAGAACTGGTAGAAGCCGACCTTGGGTAAGATCAGTTCGGATTCCGTAGAAATACTGGAACTCGTGAGGCAATACTGACCTTACGACTTATCTTAGAAGAAAGATTAAGGAAAGGCAAACCTACGTTTCTAGCATTTGTAGACTTAGAGAAAGCTTTTGACAAGATTGACTGGAATACTCTTTTTCAAATTCTAAAGGTGGCAGGGGTAAAATACAGGGAGCGAAAGGCTATTTACAATTTGTACAGAAACCAGATGGCAGTTATAAGAGTCGAGGGACATGAAAGGGAAGCAGTTGTTGGGAAGGGAGTAGGACAGGGTTTTTGCCTCTTCCCGATGTTATTCAATCTGTATATTGAGCAAGCAGTAAAGGAAACAAAAGAAAAATTCGGAGTAGGTATTAAAATCCATGGAGAAGAAATAAAAACTTTGAGGTTCGCCGATGACATTGTAATTCTGTCAGAGACAGCAAAGGACTTGGAAGAGCAGTTGAATGGAATGGAAAGCGTCTTGAAAGGAGGATATAAGATGAACATCAATAAAAGGAAAACGAGGATAATGGAATGTAGTCGAATTATTTCGAGTGATGCTGAGGGAATTAGATTAGGAAATGAGACACTTAAAGTAGTAAAGGAGTTTTGCTATTTGGGGAGCAAAATAACTGATGATGGTCGAAGTAGAGAGGATATAAAATGTAGACTGGCAATGGCAAGGAAAGCGTTTCTGAAGAAGAGAAATTTGTTAACATCTAGTATAGATGTAAGTGTCAGGAAGTTCAAAAAATGGGTTCAAATGGCTCTGAGCACTATGGGACTTAACATCTATGGTCATCAGTCCCCTAGAACTTAGAACTACTTAAACCTAACTAACCTAAGGACAGCACACAACACCCAGCCATCACGAGGCAGAGAAAATCCCTGACCCCGCTGGGAATCGAACCCGGGAACCCGGGCGCCCGTGTCAGGAAGTCATTTCTGAAAGTATTTGTATGGAGTGTAGCCATGTATGCAAGTGAAACATGGACGATAACTAGTTTGGACAAGAAGAGAATAGAAGCTTTGGAACTGTGGTGCTACAGAAGAATGCTGAAGATTAGATGGGTAGATCACATAACTAATGAGGAAGTACTGAATAGGATTGGGGAGAAGAGAAGTTTGTGGCACAGCTTGACCACAAGAAGGGATCGGTTGGTAGGACATATTTTGAGGCATCAAGGGATCACCAATTTAGTATTGGTGGGCAGCGTGGAGGGTAAAAATCGTAGAGGGAGACCAAGAGATGAATACACTAAGCAGATTCAGAAGGATGTAGGTTGCAGTAAATACTGGGAGATGAAGAAGCTTGCACAGGATAGAGTAGCATGGAGAGCTGCATCAAACCACTCTCAGGACTGAATACCAAAACAACAACAACAACATGTGTAAGCTACAGGGAAAGATGGTGATATATGATATGTACAAGAACCAAGGTCTTGCAATATGACGGCAAGACCGAGTTCGGAGTGCTCGGATAAAAAGTGTAAGATAGGTATGTTGTGTTGCGCCCCTGCTGTTCAATCTGCGCATCGAAGATCGTTGATGATTGCGATTAAAATTCAAGGTGAAAGGCTATTAGTTAAAAGATTCGCTGATGACTTTGCTATCCTCAGTGAAAGTGAAGAAAATTTACAGGATATGTTGAATGGAATGATCATTCTAATGGGCACAGAACATGGATTGAGAGTAAATCACAGAAAGACGATAGTGTCAAGAAGTAAAAGATATGAGAACAGCGAGAAATTTAACATCAGAATTCTGTGAACAGGAAGCAGTCGAAGTTAATGAATTCTGCTGCCTATATGACAAATTAAGCTATCGCGGACGGAATAAGAAGCGCATAAAATGCAGATCAGAAATGGAAGAAAGGGCATTTCCTGCCAAGTGATGTCAGTATGAACCATAGACCTTAATTTAAGGAAGAAATTTCTGAGATGTTCGTTTGAAGCACAGCATCCCATGGTAGTGAAACACTGACTGTGTGAAAACTAGAACAGAAGAGAATAGGAGCATTTGGGATATGGTGCTACAGACGAATGCTGAAAATTAAGTAGACTGATAACATATAGAATGAAGAGATTCTCGTCGAAATTGGCGAGGAAAAAAATTCATGGAAACACTGAAAAGGAGAAGGGACAGGATGGCAGGACAGCTATTAACTTCTATAGTACTAGGGGGTTCTATATAAACTGTAGAAGAAGACAGAGACTGGATTACATCCAGCAAATAGTTGATTACATAGATAACAAGTGCAGCCTTTCGTTGTCTCTTTGCTTTGTTATTGCTCACGTAACAGCTAATATATGAGATAAAATGTGTTGCTACAGAAAGAGCCCTGAAATGCTATTTAGGGATGCTGTGCTGTGACTTTCTTTGGATCATTAATTTTCAACAAAACAAAATATATTATGTTCTTATTATTCTGGATCTGTCTTTCTATCAAAGGAACATTGTTTCGTTACTGTAACTCGCTAGAAGGTTCAACATATCTTCCTTACTATACAGCTATTGAAGAGGTTACTGGAAAATTATTTCGTTATCAATACTGATGTTACAGTACGCAATGTATGTTCAACATCAAAATTTTGCAGTGGATTTTTGTTAACAGTGAAACACGAGCAAGTACCACGACTAACACGAGAACATGAGAGTATTATCAGATAAAAATATGTTTTAAGTATAATGTTTGCCAGACCAAAACTATGCACAGCAAGATTTGTTTTATGTTATTAAGGTAAATTATCTTTTTTCACTGTTAGTAATACATCATCCGCAGCCTGCGTCCATCTGTAAAACACATCATAAAATATGTTCCTCTGCCCTTCAATCCCCAAAACTGAAAGAAATAATTTTAGTTCACTATTACCTGTCCACTTGTTTGTGGTATGATTGGTTTCATTTAATGCAGTTTGAATGCGCCGCGGCAGCGGCTCGTTCGTTCGTAGCGCAGCTCTGCACCACGAATAATATTTAAATAGCTGAAAATGTATTAAAAGGATGGGATAAAATACCAGGCAAGCTTACTACAAATCATAATGTTAGTTTTCACAAATTACTCTATTCAAAACATTTAGACAGATTAAATTCTTACACACCTTTACAAATCAATACCTAATGGCGTCCTTCTCTCAATCTTGACAAAAGAATGCTACACAAGCATACAATATAGCGTCACAGCCTCTTCCTACTCACGTAACGCCAAGAAGACGACAGAGAGTTTAACGCTCGGTCACTACTATTTATACTCGTTGTGACATGTTCTCATCTTTGTTTGATGTTTAATAAGCATCGTCTGTGGCGGTTTCAGTACTCGCCGACACAGATATTACCTTTAAAAATAATCGGTACATATTCTATACAAGTAAAAAACATGACACATCATGGTTTCTCTTTATTATATAAAAGTTCACACAATCATTGTCCATGCAGAAATAAAATTATAATTACCCAGTTCAATTATTTTATCTTTTCTTTTTTTTACCACATATGTGTTTTGCCACGAGGCAATGCCCCCTGGCAGCAATTGACTAACGGTAAGAATGTTCGGCAATATGCTGCCACTTATTTGGGATGTTCACTATTCACTTTGTTTGTTCTTTTGCACTATAGTTTTATTTACACTGTTAATGGTTTTCTCACACTTCGCGAGGTGACCGTAAACCTAGTCCCAGGGTCATTACAGTTTTTTGGCTTCCCCATTCGGGCTATGTGCTGTCAGGAAACCTGGGAAAACAGCGCCGGAGCCATGGTCACCTCGCCTGGGTTGCGCTAAAACGCAGTCAGATTGTTCATCAGATAAGGTTGGCATTTGTCAAATGTTCATAGATAAAGTGTCACACGCGAAATTTATTTATGACCAAACTTTTAGTCCCCTTATTGAAAATGTACCTTCTACACTCTTCCATATCCGTGGTAATGCTTCAGTTTGTGATTTGTGTCACACAGGAAGTCAATCATTAAATAGTTTTACAATAGTATAATGACTTATCTCTACAATTATTCACTACAAATGTTCTACCATGGTATGGCATTCGTGTCAGTTTGCATCACTAATGTGACGAAAACATATAACATACAGTATATCATGTAACAAAATAATATTTTGAGTTTCTACACAGTAAACAAAAGAAAAAATGTCTACCTCGCAATTTCGTGTCCAATAAATCATTTTCATGTTAGTACATTAACAGCGTAATGTTTGGCTGAATGTCGACAATGTCATACGGAGCAGGCAGCGCGAAGCAATTGTTGCGTAGCGCCGTCAGGAACGCGGCGTGTCAACGACCGCTGTGGTCGACATCCTGTTCACCGTAACAGCCACGACGTGTTGGGGTGGCGCCCGCGCAGTCGCGAACTGCGCCGAACCATTCACCAATGTCCGGGGGTTGCAATTGTTTACCGCGACCGGCTGGCGGGCGGCACGGGACCCGTCTCTGCTTCTCCGCATGGTTCCCCGTCAAAACGCATGAAACAAATATTCCACAACGGTGTACTGTCTTTAAGGGTACAGGTTATTAGCTGTGGAAGAAAATTCAACTTCGTTAAAAGCGTTTATTGTTCAGTTGGCCGTCGTTTCGCTGCTTTGCACAGAATGTTTTGGCGTGATAACGGGTTTCTTGTGGCTTCACAACTGAATAGCACTGTGACACTGGTATCTAGGGTTCGTCACACGCACGTTGTACTACACAATTTCATTTGTTCTCACGGTCGATACGCTGTCAGGGAGTCTCTCAACACGTGAAAATGTTTCGGATTACACACAGTAAATGTTTCCGTCGAGCGATGTTTGTTTTAAACGACTCCGAACGGATCACTAACTGCCATTTTTATACGCAGTAAATATATTGTTCGCTGAGCACTGCACTATGACAGTTAGTCACTCAACACTTGACTTATTCCAACGTACATATTGGTGCACATCTAACAATCATTTTCTGTCCCTGCTACACACAATATTCCGTCCTTTCCTAGATTGTTTACGCACATAGCTTATTTTTAATGCATATCAACTGTTCTTTGCATAATCACTCTCATCTATATTGAGTCCATTGTCTTTACCATGTTCATTACACACTTTTAGTATTGTTATTAGGCATATATGGCTTTTTTGTAATTATTTAAAGGTGCGTGATTTTCGGTACATAGTTTTATTTACCTTTTTCAGTGTAGCTTGCCAGGTTATCACCCATCTAGCAAACAGATTTTACCATGTGAATGACAGCTGGACTTGCATATTGCTCAATAAATACTTCATTTAGTATTAGAATTTTTTTGTTTTGTTTTGAATGATCTGTCCTACGGGACTACAGTGTAGTTTCCGCGTAGACTGACTTGATTCGCGTACCGCGTAATTAATATTCAAGGACGTGTACCAAGTACACGGGGTTCAATTGAAGCATCGATACATACAACGTGTAGGTTACACGGAACGGGTTTCTCTTTGATTGAATTCTGCTCCAGTGTCGTTCTCAGATCACTATTGGCAGGAACATTACTTCACGTAATTGTTTTGCGCTATAAAATCATTTTTTGTCCAGTAGAGACTCTCTCAAGGTTCCTTAATTCTAACACAATTACATCTGTTACACTACTATATGAAATCTCATCAATAATTGTACATACTTACTACAAATTCTCATTCAAGAAATTATTTATTACCTTGTGAACAAATAGACTGTTCATTGCTTGATGGGCATATAGTATTTTACTGACACTAGTTGTCTGTAAACAAAATCTTCAATTAGCATGCTATTGCCCAGTTTATTGATTCTACTTTCATGTTATGCTTACCTATTAAATGTCTTGCTTTCTCAAAATTTGAAATACACACAAATTCTTTCTTAGAGCTAACATGCTTATACTCTAAAACACAATTGAAAACTTCTTACTGCTACTACTTACATCTGACAGGTCACTGAATAAATAATTTTACAATCCCACTTCCGAATCTCTTTAGCCACTACTTCCCTCCACAACCAAGGGATGGAGTAAGATGCGCGACAGTACGTTTTGTGGGGCATCACCTCTATGCGATAGCGTTACCCCTTGATTACTCCTGTTCGATCGGTAAATACCATGGTGTATTCCGATAGCAGCTGCGTTAACTGTTGCTTTTGTACATTGCTCAAACTTTCAGATTCCTGTACTTTGGTTTGAAATGCATCAACATTTGTTTCAAAATTTCTGTCTTCCATACTAGGATAATAAAGATCTGTCACGTGTGAATAATCATCTAAGTGTAGTACCCAGGGGTTCCTACATTTCATATTAATTCAGTTGCAACACGGCACAAGTACCTCCTTCGATTTCATCACAGACAACTCAATCCTCCTACCTTTATTAACTATGCTTAGTTTTCCCGAGGAGAGGTAGATCACTGCGTCCCTCTCACGGACAAAATCTACTCTCAGAATGCATGCCTCCTTTAACCCTTTAACAATGAGGAACAAGCTCACTATGGCTTCGCCCTCCTTACAAATCTCCACCTGCACTTGGTGCTTAACTAATTGGCTCTGTGCACTTATAGCTCCAGACATCTTGCAATTATGCCAGTCAAAATGTGCGCAACAACAAGCTGAAAAGGACGAAACAATTGAGAGCTACGTCCCTTCCCCAGCGCTTTAAACAATTCTGCACTCATTGTACTCACTGAGGCACCTGTGTCGATGATTATATTCACTGCAATATAGTTGATTTTGGCTTCTATTATGGCTTGCACATTTTCATTGCTACCTTTATTACATTCATGGAGTCCAGTCAGTAGATCTTGCTTCATACTGATACCGTCGTTGTATCTCAGCATATGAATTCCGGGCATATTATTGTCATTCGTGTTGCTCTCACTCCACGCCTCGGCCAGCGACGGAGAGCATATCGTGGTCGATCCTAGTTTGTTGGATGGCTTGCTTGCGAGCTACTTGGGTGGCTATTGTCTGTGACCTCTACCATGTGTATGTTTTGATTTGTAGGCCGCCACGACTGCGTTTTGCAGTGGTGGTCTGTTGTTATCGTACGGCTCATTACCTTGCCGTTCTGGTCTTGGTCGGTGATTGTGATTCCAATTGCGATTACTGTCGCTGTAATTGTTATGCCACTGACCGCGCGCATTTTTCCAGCGGTTGGTCCCGGGCGGTCCGGAATCGTACCGGTCATCAAATCGACACTTTTTATTATGGGACGGCTGCCCATAGCCGTTCTGGTTTCTACCATTATTACCATTTTGCGAGTGCTCTTGCCGTTTGTTACCGCCCCCCCCCCTCCCCCAACATTTCCATGGTTGTGGTTTGGTGCACTATTATTCCTGTCATTTTTCACACCCTGATCCATTGTTCCGTGAGTGATCACATTCCACTCTTGCGTCTTCCAGGATTAAGTCTATTGAATCTAGAACAGACAGGAAATGTTCCATGTCGTTCTCTGGTTTTTTTGAATGGGTAAATGTGATTTTAGGTGTCTTATTATGTCTCTTGGTGAAATAGGCTCATCCCAGTAGCACGTCTTGTTTATATACTTCGCGAAATACCGTCTCAGATTCCCAAGACGGGCTGAGTACGGTTCCGGATTGTATACTTCTTTTCTTAGCCGCTCTTGTATACAAGGCGACCACTACTTCGACAAAAACGCCCTTTCGAACTGTTCATACGTCATGCAGCTGTCTGCTACTTTCGTAGCCCACAACGCTGCATCACCTTGAATGAATGACATTACGTATCGAATTTTCTGTGCTTCGTTCCACACAGCTTTTTATGAATACTACTGGGTGTACTGACTTCCGTTCAGTAGTAAACGTTTGAAACTGCCTATTTTTGATCAATCTTTCTTCAACCAATATTTTTGGATTATACTGGTTCTCTCCTGGGACATAGGCTGTGTGCTCCGAACCGAAGCTACAGCTCTTCGCATTATCGCCTAAAGATTCACCATTGTTGCGACGCACATAAGTCTGTGCATTGCCAAAAACATTGGCTGTTGGCGATATAGTTTCATGTTCAAGATGGTTGCTGCTCTATGCTAAATCCTTTTCCAAGTCAGATATCCGTTTGGTGATATTCACTTGCTACTGCGGAATATCCTCATTGAGTATTTGTTTGATGGTTTGCACGTCGTTCTGTACTTGACTATTTACTGCGGTACTGAACGATTCGGAATCTCTATCTGCCGTGGCTGCTTGTACCTTAGAATCAATATTTTTGTCGATCTCGCTCTCCTTCGCAGTTAGCCATCAGTTGAATTTGGTTTCAATTTTAGTCGCTTGTTCGTTCCACTTCTGCTCTACAAACTGTGTGGAATCTATTTCTAGCTTCTCTAGTCGGTTGGCCAAGACACCAATCTCGTCTACAATGTTAGTGTTTGCTACTTGCAGGTTGTTGACCTGTTCCGTTAGCTGGCGATCTCGCTCAGCTTGCTGGCGATTTCGCTAAGCTTGCTGTGCGAAAGAGCTCTAAATTTTTTCGTCCTTTTCAGCTTGTTGTTGCGCAAAATTTGACGTACTCCAGAACGCGCTCTAATATTGCCTGAAGTGAATACCCATCAGGCAAATTACCACTCTCTGGTTCCTGCTTTTCTGGGGGTGGTACAATTATCTACATCTCCTTGAGCACTGGTGGGTGTTGGCACCACTTCCTGTGCCCCCGCCCTCACATTTTGACATGGTATATCCTCAAAGAGAGTACTTGCGCAGCTTAATGCACCCATTTCTACATTTCCTGCACTAACTAATGGCTGTCCCTCAGAATCCATATTGCTCGGACGCTGACTACGCAATTTAACCATATTCATAAATTACCTACTCGAACACATGATCTCTCAGTTTTGCCACTTGCACACAAAATACGGTAATTTACCTGCAATACACTGCACACTAAAGATGACTATCTACACTCAGTTTACCTTGTCGTAAATACTAACTTCAAACTACGCACACCATTAGTGATATGAGACCACTTCACTGGAGTTAAGCTTCTACGAACAGGACAACTACACTGTAGTCTTACCTTTAGTTTATCTGATTTCGGGGTTTCGGTTTCGGGGTTTCGGCTGCCCCCGGATTAAGTAGCTGTTACAGTTTCTCAGTAGTATCAGGATCATTTCATCTAACTCGCTTGCAGTGGTGCGGTTGTTCATGAAAGTATTTTTGTACATTCATTAATACATGGCATTAATCATGAGACACATACACACATTTATCACTAAATACACACACACACACACACACACACACACACAGATATATATATATATATATATATATATATATATATATATATATATATATATAAAACAATAGACAATGAAAGAAAACACATAAAACATTTACTATTTTCGTGGCCACTGCAAATTCTGCCTCACGCTTTGGGACGACAGTTTCTCCGTCTCTGTTTTGATATTGCTCGCATAACAACTAATACATGAGATAAAATATGCTGCTTCGAACAGAGCCCCGAAATACTTTTTAGGGATATTGTGCTGTGACTTTCTTTGGATAGTCACTTTTCAACAAAACAAAATATATTATGTTCTTATTATTCTGGACCTGGCTTTCTATTACAGGAACATTGTTTCGTTACTGTAACTCGCTATAAAGTTCAACATATCTTCCTTACCTTACAGCTATTGAAAAGGTTACTGAAAATTTTTTCTTTATCAATACTGATGTTACAGTACGCAATGTTTCTTCAACATCAAAATTTTGCAGTGGATTTTTGTTAACAGTAAAACACCAATAAGTACCACGACTAACACTAGAACATGACACTATTATCAGAGAAAAAGATGTCTTTAGTACAACGTTGTCCAGACCAGAACTACGCACAGCAAGATTTTTTTATGTTATTAAGGTAAATTATCTTTTTGCAATGTTAATAATATATCATCCGCAGCCTGCGTCCACCTGTAAAACACATCATAAAATCTGCTGCTATGCCCTGAAATCCCCAAAGCTGAGAGTAATATTTTTGTTCACTATTACCTGTCCGCTTCTTTGCGGTATGATTGGTTTCATTTAATGTAGTCTGAATGCGCCGCGGCAGCGTCTCGTTCGTTCGTAGCGCAGCTCTGTTGTTTTTTTTTTTTTTTTTTTTTTTTTTTTTACTTTATTGTTATTTTGACACCTGAACAACCAGGTAGGCTGGCAGCAGCACAATACGCCGCTCTTCAGCCGAAGAGAGTACATGGAGATAAACAAAGAAGAGACATCACTTAGAAACACGGCGGGAAAAAACAGGAGACACAAGAACATAAAAGCACAAGAAGCCGTTCACACTTGATGACAATCCACACTACGAACTGGAGACCCGACGCACAAACACTGAAGAAGACGATGGCACTGGTGAACAATGGAGCGTGACGGCGAAACTGAACACTAAACATGACGGCACACACGATACACTGATGGCGGTGATCTCCGGCGCGCGAATGTCCACTGAGTTGTGCGAGTCCGGGGACCTGCCAAGAGGGGAACATGGGTGAGGAGGGGGAGAGGGGAGGAAAAGAGGATGCCACGACTTAGGAGACGGGGACAGGAGGATAGGGACAGGGGAGGGGAGGCCCGGGGGACGAGGGGGGAGAAAAGGAGGAGGGAGGGAAAAGGGAGAGAAGGGAGGGAGGGTGCCCAGAGGAGTAAGTACAGGAGGAGGGTGGGAGGATCAAAGTTGGTAGGAGGGGTAGATGGAGGGGAAGAGGGCATCATCAGGGAGAGGGAGCTGGCGGAAGCCACCTTGGGAGAGGGTAAGGAGGGTGGAGAGATGGAGACTGGGCGGGACGTGGGAATACAGGCGCGGCAGCGGGTGGGGGTGGGAGAGGAGCGGGGAGACGAGCGGGTGAGGAGGATCAAGTTTACGGGAGGTGTACAGGATCCGTATCCTTTCAAGGAAAAGGAGGAGGTGGGGGAAGGGGATGAGATCATACAGGGTCCGTGTGGGGGAGGGGAGACGGATGCGATAGGCAAGGCGGAGAGCATGGCGTTCCAGGATTTGGAGGGATTTATAAAAGGTAGGGGGAGCGGAGATCCATGCTGGATGCGCATATCAAAGGATAGGGCGGATGAGGGATTTATAGGTGTGGAGGATGGTGGAGGGGTCCATACCCCACGTGCGGCCGGAAAGGAGCTTGAGGAGATATAGGCGGGATCGTGCCTTGGCTTGGATTGTCTGGAGATGGGGAGTCCAGGAGAGGCGACGGTCGAGGGTGACGCCAAGGTACTTAAGGGTGGGAGTGAGGGCGATGGGACGGCCATAGACGGTGAGATAGAAATCAAGGAGGCGGAAGGAAGGGGTGGTTTTGCCTACAATGATCGCCTGGGTTTTGGAAGGATTGACCTTGAGCAACCACTGGTTGCACCAAGCAGTGAACCGGTCAAGATGGGATTGGAGAAGGCGTTGAGAGCGTTGCATGGTGGGGGCAAGGGCAAGGAAGGCGGTGTCATCGGCAAACTGGAGAAGGTGGTTGGGGGGTGACGGCGGTGGCATGTCCACCGTGTACAACAGGTACAGAAGGGGGGAGAGGACGGAGCCTTGGGGCACACCGACGGAGGGGAAAAAGGTGTAGGAATCGGTGTTATGGTGACATAGGAAGGACGGCGGGAGAGAAAGGAACCGATCAGACGGACGTAGTTAATGGGAAGGGCGAAGGTTTGGAGCTTGAAGAGGAGACCGGAATGCCATACGCGGTCATAAGCGCGTTCGAGGTCTAGAGAGAGGAAGATTGCGGAGCGACGGGAATTGAGCTGTTCGGAAAGGAGATGAGTGAGGTGAAGGAGAAGATCGTCAGAAGAGAAGGACGGCCGAAAGCCACACTGGGTAACGGGAAGGAGGCGGTGCTGGCGGAGATGCTGGTGGATGCGTTGGGTGAGGATAGATTCCAGGACCTTGCTGAAGACCGAGGTAAGGCTGATGGGACGGTAGGAGGAGACGGCAAACAGCTTTTTGCCAGGTTTAAGGAACATGAGGATACGAGAGGTTTTCCACATGTCGGGGTAGTAACCGGTGGACAGGACTACATTGTAGAGCCTGGCCAGGGTGGAGAGAAAAGAGACAGGAGCTTCACGAAGGTGACGGTAGGTGACACGATCGTGACCAGGAGCGGTGTTGCGTTTTGTGCGGAGTGTAGCAATGAGATCCTGTGTAGTGATAGGAGTATTGAGGTCCGTGTGTGCAATGTTGTCCAAGTACTGGAAACCAGGAGCGAGGGGAGGGACAGAGGTGTCAGTTCGATCGTGGATATCCGGGAAGAGGGAGTAGTCGAACTGGGGATCATCGGGGATGGAAAACACATCGGACAGGTAGGAGGCAAAGTGGTTAGCCTTACTAAGGGGGTCAAGGAAGGGGTGATCATCATGGACAAGAGGATAGTAGGGGGAGGGCTTAGTTCCGGTAAGGCGACGGAAGGCGGACCAAAACTTGGACGAGTTTATAGGGAGGTTAGCATTTAAACGGGAGCATGTCTGTCGCCAGTCCCGGCGTTTCATAGCCGCGAGCAAATTACGAATGTGTCGCTGGAGTTGCCGGTGGCGTTGTAGTGTGTCCGGGTCACGCGTGCGGAGGAAGGCATGGTAGAGATGACGGGATTCACGGAGGAGGAGGACGGCCTGTGGGGATAAGGTAGGACGGTGGGGGTGGATGGCAACAGTAGGGACGTGGGCCTCCACGGCCTCAGACAAGGTCTGCTGGAGAAAGGAGGCGGCATGGGTGACATCATCGGGAAGGCGATAGGTGAGAGGGTGGCTATCGACCTGGGTGGAGAGGGTATCCCGGTAGGCATTCCAGTTGGCACGGGAATAGTCATGGACATACTTAGGGGGAGGGTCATTACGAGGGTCAGGGCGGGGGCGACGACCGTCTGAAACGGTGAGGAGGACAGGGAGATGGTCGCTACCAATAGGCTCCAGGACATCCACCGTAATGCGACCAAGGAGGTTGGGGGAGGAGAGAAGAACATCAGGAGTGGAGTTGGATTCGGGACGGGTGTGCTGGGGGATGGGGATGAGGTCGCCGTGAAGGGAGGAGAGGAACCGATGCCACCGCCGTAACTGGGCAGCGGTGCGACTATGGATGTTGAGGTCGGCGGCGATCACGTAGGAGGAGAAGGTACGGTCGATGTGGGAGAGGAAGTCGAAAGGAAGAGGGGCGTTGGGGCGGACATAGATGGTGGCACAGGTAATGGTAAGGCCGGGGAAGAAGAGACTAAGGATCAGGTGTTCGGTGGGGTCGGGAAGGAGAGGTTGGAGCCGAACGGGGATCTGGTGGTGGTGACCAATGGCAACTCCGCCACGCGCAATTGGGAGGGGATTATCGGAGCGGTGGAGGAGATAGGGTGAGGTGTGGATGGAGTGGTGGGGTTGGAGGAAGATTTCATTGAGGAGGAAGGCATCCACACGGTGGGTAGCAAGGGTGTGCAGGAAGAGGTTCTTGTTGGCGGGAAGGGAGCGGATGTTGTTGAAAAGGATATGGTGCTGTCACGCCATGACAGGGATTTAGACGAGGGTGTCAAGACGGGTGAAGGTGAAATGGGCCTGGTTGTTGGAATAGGTGGCGTACATTTTAAGGTGAAAAATGGAACGGGCGGCGAGGGAGATCAGTTGGAGGGTGTGGGGGCGCTGAAAGGAATGAACAGTCTGGAGGATGATGGTGAGGAACCTGATGATGTCCTCAGCGGTGGGTGGGGGATGAAGGGAATTTCCAGGAGGGGTGAGGGCGTCCAGAGGACGGACAGGTACGGTGAGTTCAGGAGTGGTTGGAGGGGGTCGGGCTTTACACTTTTGGGAGTAGGTGGGATGAGGGAGATTGCAGGTATTACAGGAGGGAGGGGATTGGAGGTTAGGGCACTGCTGGAGGAAGTGCGCTTGCCGACAATGTGGGCAGGTGGGGGCCTCGCGGCACTCAGCTGTGGGGTGCGCATTATAGTGCAGACACCTCTGGCAGCACAGGGATTGAGGAGGGGAACGGGAGGGGTCGACCTTGTACTGCTGGTGGAAGAGGAGGGCACCCTCCTTCAGGAGACGGTCAATGGAGGGGGCGTCCTCAGAGAAAACCCGCATAAGGCGGGTGGGGCCGGCCGAGTTGAAAATGCGGCGGACCGCCCGCACCTCCAGCGTGGGATGGGCCTTGAGCTCCACCAACACCTCCTCCTCCGTGATCGACGGACTGAGCCGCGTGATCACGGTGGTGAGGGTCGGCGGGCGACGCGGGGGTTGGGGTTGGCGGGTAGGAGATGGAGAAGGAGCAGGGGTAAGGGAGGCGTTGGGACCAAAACGGGTGATGGGGAGACGGGAGAGGATGTCAGTATGGAGGGTTGGGCTGGGGGAGGAGATGAGAACAGAATCCCGTCTGGGAGTAAGGAGAGAGATGGGGGCACCAGGGAAATGTTGGCGGAGGAGGAGGGAGAGGTTCCAGGCCTCGAGAAAGGAAGGATCGGGATGGGACAGGAGATATTTGTATAAACTGGGGGAGGAGGAGGAGGAGGTGGGAGCAGGGCCAGGCGGGGAGACATCCATGGCACCCTGGGGGGGGGGGATGGAGGTCGGGGCGGGGCCTTTTTGGGAGCAGAGGAGGTGGGGGTGCCACTAGGGCGTTTGACGGCGGCAGAAGGGCAGGTGGTGACATGAGGGACGGGAGCGATGGGAAGGTGGTGGGAAGGGACAGGTCCCGGCGTGGACGCAGCAGTCGGCGCTGGAGATGGTGACGGTGAAGGCGAAGGCGAAGGCGAAGGCGATGGTGACGGTGACGATGATGACGGTTGTGGCGGTGATGGCGAAGGCGACGGGAAGAGCTGGGCATGGACAGTGGCCCGACGGGCCACCACCCTAGCCGGAGCTGCAGTGACAGGCTGGGGGAGTGGGGGGAAAGGATCAGAACGAGAGGAGCGAGAGGAAGATGGGGGAGAGGGGGCGACAAACAGCGAGGGCGAAGGGAGAGTGAGGAGGGGTGGGATGGAAGGAGGGGGGTGTGACTGGGCACACCAAGTTATAGTAGTGGAGGCGGCGGAAGGTGAGGTATAGACGATGGCGGTGGTGGTAGTGGTGGCGGTGGTGGTGGGGGCGGACATGACGACAGGGAGAAAAAACGCACAGCACGAAAAGGAAAGGACACAAACTGGGAACAGACGAAGACGAAGACGCAGACGAACGAAGACCAGGGTCGGACGACCAGGGTCGGACGGCGACGGCGACGGCGACGGCGACGGCGACGGCGACGGCGACGGCGGGCGGCAGGAACGCCACAGCTGCTGCTGCCGCGGACGGGGCCGGGATTCTGCTGCTGCTGCCGCTGCTGCTGCTGCTGCTGGCTGGACCGCTGCTACTGCTGCTGCTGCTGCTGCTGCCACAGGAGGAGGACTGGCTGGCTGGCTGGCTGGCTGGCTGGCTGGCTGGCTGCCGCTGGCACCGCTGCTGCAGGCCGGGACCGGGACCGGGACCGGGACCACCGCTGCTGCTGCTGCTGCTGCTGGACCGCGGCGGCTCTGCTGGGCTGGCTGGCTGGCTGGCACCTGTAACACCTAGCACTTCGATGAGCGCTGGAATCGCACTATCGAAGGGCGGCAACCTTTCGGTGTACCGCCGGAGATGCGCAGCTCTGCACCACGAATAATATTTAAATAGCTGAAAATGTATTAAAAGGATGGGATAAAATATCAGGCAAGCTTATTACGAATCATAATGCAAGTATTCACTAGGTAACTATTCAAAACATTTAGACAGATTAAATTCTTGCACACCTTTACAGATCAATACCTAATGGCGTCCTTCTCTCAGTCTTGACAAAAGAATGCTACACAAGCATACAATATAGCGTCACAGCCTCTTCCTACTCACGTAACTCTAAGAAGGCGACAGAGAAATTAATGCTCGGTCACTACTATTTATACTCGTTGTGACATATTCTCATCTTTGTTTGATGTTTAATAAGTATCGCCCGTGGCGGTTTCAGTACTCGCCGACACAAATATTATCTTTAAAAA
Organism: Schistocerca americana; assembly: GCF_021461395.2. Taxonomy (NCBI): domain Eukaryota; kingdom Metazoa; phylum Arthropoda; class Insecta; order Orthoptera; family Acrididae; genus Schistocerca; species Schistocerca americana. The sequence continues at coordinate 741,271,179 of NC_060121.1, read as the reverse complement.
AATCGGTACTTAACTCTATACAAGTATAAAACATGACTCATAATGGTTTCTCTTTGTTACATTAAGTTCACACAATCATTGTCCATGTAGAAATAAAATTACAATTATCCTGTTCAATTATTTTTTTTTTTTTTTTTTTTTTATCACATATGTGTGTTGCCAGGAGACTTTACAATCTTTGAAGTGAAGAGATTTCCAATGGAGTGTAATTCATGGCAGATCACATCAGAGGAGTGAGAAAACTTTTGCCTCAAAAAAAGGAAACCGTTAGAAACCATCATGCATAATAATGTGTTTCATGTTGAAGTTGCAAATTGAAATATAATTGACATTCTTGAAAACTGTATAAAAACACCGGCATCATTAATTACATTTGAAAAAGAAACACTCTCGTTACACGCTAAGTTAAAGAAGCTTTCTCACCACATCCATCCACGTGTAATAAAGCTAACTTTTGAAGTACCATTTTTTTTACACTAAGCTGTAAATAACGTGGTGTCGGAATATTTTCAACATAGCTATTTTAAATATCTAAAAGTTCACTATTATTCTATTTATCTTATTTGGTTAAGAATTTGTAGCTGTTATTTAACCTTTTGCATTCCTTGTTTTTGTTTTGTAGTTTAGTATTTCACGTATGTATACTTTGTTAATTTAAAATAATAAGGAACTAATTATTATGGTACAAAATTATTACAATAATGATAATCTGTAAAGAAATGCTTCAAACATGGTTTTTTAAAACCATACTCATAAAATGAAAGAAATTTCTTCACATAAGACACACGACAGACAAATTCAGCAGGACCTGTGGCAGACAATCCTCCAAACATCTTGATTTGTGTCACACATATTTCTGTTCATCGCCAAACCTTGGAAAATAGAACTGATTGTACACCAGTGACTGCAGTGTGATTGCACAGGGTATAACGGGCATAAGTGCCAGTATTTTTATTGATGAACGAAGACATTATACCGAAAAACGGTATACGCATCAGATTTACTTTCTTTACAGACTAATAATTATAGCTATGAGCAGTAGTATGTTTTTAGTTTGGTTTGTACCTTCAAGTTCATGTGTCAAGAGCAAAGAATTAATGCTTATTTTCCCCTGGGCGGCACCTTAAGTGCTGATGTATAGACACTTGCATGCGAAAAGATTTGTTTATTCTGCAGGCCTTGTCCTCTTAGTGAAGCAGTTACGACAGTGTAGAAAACATCAGGTAGTAAATTATGTGATGTGTTTGCGGAAAGACTGTTTGACACGGAGACGAAACATCGCCACACTGATGTGATTACAACACATATAAAAGTAAACGCATTTACACCCATTATACCCAGTGTTTTTTCTCTAGTGGAGGTACGGGACAATTTTTTTTATAACCTTTAATGATCAATTTATGTAAGCGACACAATATCTGCACTTCGGCAACCAAATGTTGGTTAATCGGTTTCTATTCCCGGCCGAATTGGAGATTTTCTCTGCCTGGGGACTGGGTGTTTGTGTTGTCCTCATAATTTCATCATAATCATCATCACCATTTGTGAGAGTGACTAGATTGGATTATGAAAAGAAAATCGACTGTGTAAAGATTGGGACTTTGTACGGGCGATGACGATCGCGCAGTCGAGCGCCCCGCAAACCATACAGCATCATCGTCAAATGCTGCTTGTGACCGACTTTAACTTTGGTAACTGCAAAAATCAGATACATTAAAAATATTACACCAGATAGGAAGATCAGGGTATACCTGTGTACATTCTTTCTGATTAATGCATCACCACGTTATACTATACTGCAGACTACGTAATTATTTCGATTCGCGCAGGGCAGGAAATCAGCACAGATCCCTATAAACTTTCGTTATTTTTAATTGTTGGTAGCCAGTATCGGTCTACAAGTCCATTCTCAGACGAAAAGTTCCACACCTCTGTTACGTCTGTTACCTACTTCTCTACATAGTCACCAACGTTCTCAACACATTTCTACCGCCGCGGTACCAGTTTGAATATGCCCTGTTCGTAGGAGTGCGTTTGGTTCTAGTACAGTCATCCGTTAACAGCTGATTTCACCACCGTTTTTGTCGCAAGGCGTTGACCCACCAGGAATTTATTAATGGGACCAGACAGATGGAAGTGTGGCGGTCCGGACTGTTTGGTGGATGCGCCTTCCACCCCAAGTCTGGCCATTTTCTCACGAGCAGGAGCAGCAGCGTGGGGGCGGGCGTTGTCATGAAGTTTGACACGGTCAGTGTTAATGCTGTGGCGTTTGTCGAGAGGGCCAAGAGATTACTTAATCAAAGTTTTACTGAAGACTGCAGCATTCACAGTGGTCCCGTGTTCAGCAAAGTCCACCGATAAAACACAAGGTATGTCCCAGAACACTGTCACAAACGCTTTCCCAGCGTACTGAGTTACTATGATTTTTTTTTCCGTGTTGGTGAACCAGCATATTTCCACCCCATAGAAGCCTTCTTGACTTCAAAAGTGTAGTGGTACGTAAACGACTAATCACCAGTGACGATTCCTTTGAGGATGTCACGCCCTTCTGCGGCGCAACGCGTTCAGTGATCCAAGCTTGTCATCATTCGCTGGCCCTTGTGGTTGTCTGCCAGGTTCTTAGACAGCCAGCGAGCACTAACTGGCTCTGAGCACTATTGGACTTAACATCTATGGTCATCAGTCCCCTAGAACTTGGAACTACTTAAACCTAACTAACCTAAGGACATCACACAACACCCAGTCATCACGAGGCAGAGAAAAGAGCACTATACGGAAATCGACGTATCTTGAACTTTGTAATTCAGGGCACCATAAGCGATAAGCTTCGCAATTGCACATGTCAACATTCAAAATTGGTGACTCAATGACACCGACATTCTGGGAGGTTGCAGCTGCCAGTCACCGCCCGGAGTATGGCGAATCACTAAGGTTCACACGACCCACCCGGCAGTACGCACACCGCCTGGAGACATTGCTACGGTCTCTATAGGCGTCCCCACATATGCCATGCAAGTTCACAAAGTTTCTGCCCTTCGGCCCATAAATATTGAACAACACTTCGCTACTTCTCACAAGTTGACAACAGTAAGAAGTGCGCAATGTTCGTTTCGTAGTTCAGGCGTATCTTACTACTAAACTTTATATCGTCGTGAAATTTCAACATTCCAGCTGCAATAGCAGGGGAGAAATAATTAATATGCCTTACTTTCCGATCATGTCTCGTAAGCATATATATAAGCACTACTCCACGGTTTCTCTTGATTTCTGAGGCTATTTTAGTATTATATCACAAAATGAATAGCAAACAAAACATTACGTAATGTTTGCTTATTTTGCTTTTGCAGTCCAATAAGAAACGTACGAATGAAGCATTCTGTCAAAACTCTAAGACTGCTGACATAATTGATTACCACTACATAATAATTTCATAGGGAAAGTACCACAACAGCACATGTGAACCGCATCGGGGTCTGCGCAAGGCAGCCGCGCGGTCCGGGACGTCTTGTCATGGTCCGCGCGGCTCCCCCAGTCGGAGGTTCGAGTCCACCCTCGGGAATGGGTGTGTGTGTCGTCCCTGACGTAAGTTAGTTAGATGAAGTAGTGCGTAACCTTAGGGACCGATGACATCAGCAGTTTGGTCCCATAGCACCTTACCACAAATTTCCTAATTTTTTTACACATTGTGGTTTTAGCGCTCTTTCATACTACCTCACTCACACTGTCCGTCTTTAGCTGATGTGTTAGATTCAGGCCTCATAGTAATTGTGTCAACGTATTTTATATAATGTTAAATTGCGTAGAAGGCAGAAACTTCCTGGCAGAATAAAACAGTGTGTCGGACCGAGACTCGAACTGGGGACCTTTGCCTTTCGCGGGCAAGTGCTCTCAAGCTGCGAGGACGGATAGTGAGTCGTGCTTGGTTAGCTCAGTCGGCAGAGTACTTGCCCGCGAAAGGCAAAGGTCCCGATTTCGAGTCTCGGTCCGACTCACAGTTTTAATCTGCCAAGAAGTTTCATACCAGCGCACACTCCGCTGCAGAGTGAAAATCTCTTTCTGTGTAGAAGGCTAATTTCCTGCTTGTTTCTGCGTCACTTATGTGTACAGGGAAACTACGATTGTGGCATGCTTACTTTGTACCACGGGGACTTCAAACGAAGAAAATTCCGTGAGAACCGTATTACAATCCATCAGCTTGCTAATGTTATCAATTACCTCCTCCGATGCTGCCTTAGCACTAATGTTGAAGGAGATATGGCTCTCGAGCTATATGTGAAGCAGGAACGTGCAGTGGCATGGTAGGACAAACGTATTATGACACTCGCAGACTCTGAGTGGACTAGTGGTTCTGCCAGGAACGTTATTCCACAATCAGACAAAGTAGACAGCACTGTTGCAGCGTATTTGCTTTGTCCTCCATATACACACTCTATACACACTCTGCAGCTGTGCTTATAGAGCATGGTGAAATGATATTCAAACCAGAAATAGACTTAATTCAAATAAAATGAGTAATTTTCTACTGATATGTTTTAAATTACGCTCATGAAAATTTATTACTCCCGTATCAGATGGTTTTAGTATAGTTATTTGCAGGGCAGACAGGAAATCGCTCTGTTACCATGTGAAAATATCTGTGTGATTACTTAGTTCAGCTCCAGGAATTTTAACCCAGGCCCTGAGAATCCAATCACTACACCATCACGAGCGTCAGTCCAGTATTCTCGCCGACACCAGAAGCGCTACAATATCAATTTCTTCTCTCATTATCGCTGAAGTCACGGTGACGTCGTGATTTCCTTGTGCCTTGTGGACAACGATTTCAAGAAATTACGTTTAAAGAATTATTACGATTTGTAAATGCGGTGACATGTAAATACTCCTCCACCCATACTCACAGACCCAAAATAAGCTGCAGGAAATATTCCTGAAACAGAAATAATACAGAAATGGAACAAACATTCAGTTAAGACGAAAAAACGAACTTCATTGTTATCAGAAGCATACAATGTGCACTACATGCAATTATTTTCAAAATGTCAAGTGTTATAAACTTTATTAATGTCTTGTATATAATATGATACTTAACTTCTGAGGTCATCCGTTCCCTAGAACTTAGAACTACTTAAACCTAACTAACCTAAGTAGATCACACACATCCATGCCCGAGGCAGGATTCGAACCTGCGGCCGTAGCGGTCGCGCGGTTCCAGACTGTAGCGCCTAGAACCTCGCGGCCATCCCAGCGGGCAGATCACGGTTTAGTGTCGTTTCCATTCAGACTCGCCTAAATGGGGAAGCTCTAGTTAAGTAATGTGGTGTCACCGCCAGACACCACACTTGCTAGGTGGTAGCTTAAATCGGCCGCGGTCCATTTAGTACATGTCGGACCCGCGTGTCGCCACTGTGTGATCGCAGACCGAGCGCCACCACAAGACAGGTCTCGAGATACGGAATAGCACTCGCCCCAGTTGTACGACGACTTTGCTAGCGACTACACTGACGAAGCCTTTCTCTCATTTGCCGACAGACAGTTAGAATTGCCTTCAGCTAAGTCCATGGCTACGGCCTAGCAAGGCGCCATTAGCCTTACATACACTCCTGGAAATGGAAAAAAGAACACATTGACACCGGTGTGTCAGACGCACCATACTTGCTCCGGACACTGCGACAGGGCTGTACAAGCAATGATCACACGCACGGCACAGCGGACACACCAGGAACCGCGGTGTTGGCCGTCGAATGGCGCAAGCTGCGCAGCATTTGTGCACCGCCGCCGTCATTGTCAGCCAGTTTGCCGTGGCATACGGAGCTCCATCGCAGTCTTTAACACTGGTAGCATGCCGCGACAGCGTGGACGTGAACCGTATGTGCAGTTGACGTACTTTGAGCGAGGCCGTATAGTGGGCATGCGGGAGGCCGGGTGGACGTACCGCCGAATTGCTCAACACGTGGGGCGTGAGGTCTCCACAGTACATCGATGTTGTCGCCAGTGGTCGGCGGAAGGTGCACGTGCCCGTCGACCTGGGACCGGACCGCAGCGACGCACGGATGCACGCAAACACCGTAGGATCCTACGTAGTGCCGTAGGGGACCGCACCGCCACTTCCCAGCAAATTAGGGACACTGTTGCTCCTGGGGTATCGGCGAGGACCATTCGCAACCGTCTCCATGAAGCTGGGCTACGGTCCCGCACACCGTTAGGCCGTCTTCCGCTCACGCCCCAACATCGTGCAGCCCGCCTCCAGTGGTGTCGTGACAGGCGTGAATGGAGGGACGAATGGAGACGTGTCGTCTTCAGCGATGAGAGTCGCTTCTGCCTTGGTGCCAGTGATGGTCCTATGCGTGTTTGGCGCCGTGCAGGTGAGCGCCACAATCAGGACTGCATACGACCGAGGCACACAGGGCCAACACCCGGCATCATGGTGTGGGGAGCGATCTCCTACACTGGCCGTACACCACTGGTGATCGTCGAGGGGACACTGAATAGTGCACGGTACATCCAAACCGTCATCGAACCCATCGTTCTACCATTCCTAGACCGGCAAGGGAACTTGCTGTTCCAACAGGACAATGCACGTCCGCATGTATCCCGTGCCACCCAATGTGCTCTAGAAGGTGTAAGTCATCTACCCTGGCCAGCAAGATCTCCGGATCCGTCCCCCATTGAGCATGTTTGGGACTGGATGAAGCGTCGTCTCACGCGGTCCGCACGTCCAGCACGAACGCTGGTCCAACAGAGGCGCCAGGTGGAAATGGCATGGCAAGCCGTTCCGCAGGACTACATCCAGCATCTCTACGATCGTCTCCATGGGAGAATAGCAGCCTGCATTGCTGCGAAAGGTGGATATACACTTTACTAGTGCCGACATTGTGCATGCTCTGTTGCCTGTGTCTATGTGCCTGTGGTTCTGTCAGTGTGATCATGTGATGTATCTGACCCCAGGAATGTGTCAATAAAGTTTCCCCTTCCTGGGACAATGAATTCACGGTGTTCTTATTTCAATTTCCAGGAGTGTAGTTTGATAGTTATCGTATGAAATGTCTCATCAAGAACGTTGTAAACCAATGACGGATTAAAAGTTAAGTATTCCCAAAGCAACGTACTTTTCTTTATAGCAATTCATTTAGCGTCCTGTATCAGACTTCAAGATATTCTGCGTGAGCTTATAGCATGCCTATAGGCCCCCTCAAAATAACACTGTGTCGGCACTTCTGTCGACACATCACATGGCGACGAGGATGGGATTAAAAGAGGATTTCGCGTTCGTATTGCTCTCATTTACTTGTGTCATGGCTTCGCCAGATGTACTGTCCGAATTTTATCGCTTGCAGAATCAGCAGACGCAGGCGTTATTGGATGCCCTTGGACAGCTCGTCCAGGGTCAACGTGCCATTCAAACCGATGCGGCAGCCGCCGCTTCACCGCTGCCGAAGCCACAACATGCAGTTGCACCGCCGTTTCGCAGTTTTGACGCGGCACAAGAATCGTGGACCGAGTGGTCCCGCCAATTTGGATTTCATCTCGCCGCCTACAGAATTCAAGGTAACGAGTGGCAGCCTCACTTATTGTCTTGTGTCGGCGTGCAAACGTACCGTGTGATAGTGAAATTGTTTTCCCGACGCGACGTAGCAACTCTGTCCTACGACGAAATTTTGTCGGCATTGGACGCCTATTTCAAAGACACAGTCAATGTTGTTGCAAAAAGGTATACTTTCTTTCGTACAAAACGTACGGCCGGTCAAACTAATAGGGAGTGGGTTGCAACATTGCAAGGCCTTACAAGGGATTGTGCTTTTGAGTGTGAATGTGGACTCCCTTACTCAGATACAATGGTGCGTGATGCAATAGCACAGAACGTTTCTGATGTTCGCATACGGGAACAGATTTTGAAACTAGTTAATCCCTCCCTTCAACAGGTGATAGACATATTGGATAGACAAGACACGCTTGACTTTGCTCAGGAATCATTTGCAACTTCGCCAGCCGTGTGTAACGTTAACCGGCCCGCTGGGCGCGCTGCGCGGCCCAGTAAACTGCCCTCGCGCACGTCCGTGCAGCTGCCGCCACGCTCTAAACCAGGTGTGCCGCGCCAGCACACAAATGCAGTGAAATCATGCCCGCGGTGTGCAACTAGACATTCGCGTGAAAATTGCCCGTCACGCCAAGCTCTTTGCTTTTTCTGTAACAAGAAAGGACATGTTCAAAGTGTTTGCCAGAAAAAGCTCAGATCAGACAATCACAACCATTCCAGGCCCTTGGTTCGCGCCTGAATCGAACCAAGGACATTCAGGCTCGTGGACCTTCACCCATGGACATTCATGTAGTAAATTCCAGCCCTTCCAGTGCCACTTTCTCAAACAGTGACTGTGTTCGTCCCACAAACAGTGTGCGCCGACATCGCCGGAAATCACGTCATTTAACAAGTGATTCTGTACCAGTGTCTGTTCAAATTGCACAAGACAGTCCCTCTTGTCGTCAGCAGGACAATAAACTTTTTGTAGATTTGGACTTTAATGGCAAGGTCATACCATTCCAGCTCGATACCGGAGCTGCAGTTTCATTGCTCAATCATGACACGTACAAACAACTGGGCAAACCTCCGTTGCGTGCTGCAACTGTTAAGCTCACCACCTATTCAGGACCAAAGATCCCTGTGTTAGGACAGTGCACTCTTCTTGCAGCATACAAGGGACACACAAAACTTGTGTCATTTTACGTTCTTCGTTCTTCTACTGCAGTGAACTTGTTTGGTTTAGATTTATTTCAGTTGTTTAACTTGTCTATTGTAAATCAGGTCGTATCAGTGAATCAGACTGTGCCTTCAGACAGTGTTTCTCGGCTATGTGAAGAATTTGCAGACATTTTTGCACCGGGCCTGGGTTGCGCTAAAAACTATGAAGCACATTTGGAACTGAAAGTCAACGCGCAACCGAAATTTTTCCGAGCGCGCAACGTTCCCCACGCATTGCGTGATGAGGTCGCAAGAACATTACACGATTTAGAATCACAAGGTGTAATTGAACGTGTGCAAGCTTCTCTCTGGGCCTCACATAATTTTGCCAAAACCTTCCGGAAAACTGAGACTTTGTGTGGACTTCAAGGCAACAGTGAATCCACAACTCGTGACTGCAACTTTTCCCTTACCCCCCCCCCCCCCCCCACGGAAGATCTTTTTGATAAACTGTGCCCGGGTAAATACTTTTCCAAGTTGGACCTCGCAGATGCGTACTTGCAAATCCCAGTGGACGCCGCATCCCAGCGCGTCTTGGTGGTTAACACGCATCTGGGTTTGTACCGATTCAAAAGACTGCCATTCGGGTGTGCATCCGCCCCTGCATTGTTTCAGCAATATTTACAAACTGTTTGTGCGTCGGTCCCTACTGCTGCGAACTATCTGGACGATATTGTGATCTCCGGAAAGACAGCCGACGAGCATTTAGCACACCTACGAACATTATTTCAGGTATTGCGACAAAATGGTTTTCGCTTGCGGAAGGACAAATGTGTGTTTCTTGCTCGTGACTTACCGTACCTGGGCCATGTACTCAATGCCCAAGGCATACATCCGAGTCCAGAGCACCTCCGTGCCATACAAGATTTCCTTCGCCACAGAATGTGAAGCAGCTACCGAGTCTGTTGGGTAAAATTAACTACTATCATCGCTTTCTGCGCAATGCCCCTTCCATTTCAGCTCCGCTTCGTAGCTTACGCCGTAAGGGTGTTCCGTTCGTCTGGACGACGGAATGCGAACGCGCCTTTCGCCAGTTGAAATCGGCGTTGCTTTCTAATACTTGCCTTACTCCATTCGATCCCCAGAAACCCCTTTCGTTGATGGTAGATGCATCGGATTTCGGTATCGGTGCTGTGCTTGCGCACAAAGATGGATCGCATGATCGCCCTATTGCCTTTGCGTCAAAATTGCTCTCGTCTGCGCAAAGAAATTATTCACAGATAGAGAAAGAAGCTTTGGCTCTCGTGTTTGGTGTTACTAAGTTCCATTATTTCTTGTATGGTCGTCCCTTTACCATCATCACAGACCACAAACCTCTGACGTCGCCTTTTCATCCGAACAAGCCTGTACCTCCGCGTACAGCGCAGAAATTCATTCGCTGGTCTATTTTCCTCTCGCAGTACCGCTACGATATCTTGTATCGGTCCACTGCTAAGCACGGAAACGCCGATGCGTTGTCCCGTTTGCCTGTTGCTGAGGATAAAGCATTCGATTCTTCCGAACTTGCTTGCATGTTCATTGATGCGGAAACCGATGAAGTGGTCGAATCCTTTCCGATTGATTTTCGTCGTGTAGCTACAGCCACAGCTGCTGACCCTGTCCTTGCTACCGTTTTGCGTTTTGTTGCTACGCAATGGCCTTTGTCAAAGTCTCAGATCGAGGATCCGCTGGTTCGCCGATTTTTTGCTCACAAGGAGAGACTTTTTGTTCGACGTGGTGTTTTGTTGTTGCGTTCTGATAATGATCAGTCCAGAGTCGTGGTCCCACGTTCGTTACAGTCCTCTGTTTTACGGCTTCTTCACCAAGGCCATTGGGGTATGGTGCGAACGAAACAACTTGCTCGTCAGCACTGTACTTGGATCGGAATCGATGCTGCGATTACGAATATGTGTTCTTCTTGCATGGCGTGTGCCAAACAACAATCCGCACTGCCGCGAAAAGTCTTTGCATGGCCAAAAGCCACTTCCCCTTGGCAACGCTTGCACATCGATTTTGCTGGTCCATTCAGGAATGCTCGATGGTTGGTTCTGGTAGATGCCTTCAGTAATTTTCCTTTTGTTGTCCGGATGTCTTCCACGACGTCCTCCGCCACCATCCAAGCGTTGCCTGCTATCTTTTGCATTGAAGGTCTTCCGCAGACTATTGTTTCCGACTATAGCCCACAATTCATGTCCGCAGAATTTCAGTCATTCTGCCAGGCCAATGGTATTCAACATCTGACATCCGCGCCGTTTTCGCCTCAGTCAAACGGTGCCGCTGAACGATTGGTCCGGACTTTCAAGTCACAGATGTTGAAGTTGCAAGAGTCGCATTCTCGGGAGGACGCATTGTTGCTCTTTTTGTCTTCGTATCGCTCTCAGCCCCGTGCTGGTCGCTCGCCGGCTGAGTTGCTCCACGGTCGTCCTCATCGAACCTTGATGTCTTTGCTGCACCCGCCGCATCAGGTTCCTGTGCAGCGGCAGACTTCTGCTTTTGCTCCAGGCGACGTTGTATTCTATCGTAACTATCGAGGTTCACGGCGTTGGCTCGCAGGGCGTATTCTTCGCTGCCTCGGCCGCGCGATGTATTTGGTTTTGGGGGCCTCTGGTGAGGTGCGTCGGCATCTCAATCAGCTGCGCCTCTGTCGTCACACGGGTTCTGCCGCTCCCCGTCTGCTTTCAGCGACGGTGCCGTCCGGTCAGCTCCCTGGGGACTCATCTACTGGCTCGCCTCATCCCCAGGTGTTACCGACGATGCCTTCCATTTTGCCCCATGGCGACGCGCCGCCGCAGCCGCCGCCGCCTGTTCTCCCGCCGGCGCCGCCCGCATTCGACGCTTCGCTGCAGCCGCCAAGCGCCTCCCTGGGTCACGCGCCGCCGATCGCTTCCCGTGATCAGCTGTCCTCGGCCATAGAACTCTTGCCCGCTCCGGATCACATGACGTCTTCGCGCGTCGGGTACCCCGACGCAATGGAGGTCGACCCTTCGGCCCCTCCTGTCTCTTTACGGGCGCATACACCCCATGTTGACGTGCTCCCTGGACTAGGTTTTCAGGCGTTTCCTAGCTCCCCTTGGACCGAATGGCCGGGTGCGGGTGGCACAGCCTCGCCTGTTGTTAGGCTCCCCACCTCATCGCATACGTCAACATGGGGTCCTCCCCACGGCGGGCGGAAGCCTTATAACACGACCGTTCGCCGATTTGCGGGGGAGGAATGTGGTGTCACCGCCAGACACCACACTTGCTAGGTGGTAGCTTAAATCGGCCGCGGTCCATTTAGTACATGTCGGACCCGCGTGTCGCCACTGTGTGATCGCAGACCGAGCGCCACCACAAGGCAGGTCTCGAGATACGGAATAGCACTCGCCCCAGTTGTACGACGACTTTGCTAGCGACTACACTGACGAAGCCTTTCTCTCATTTGCCGACAGACAGTTAGAATAGCCTTCAGATAAGTCCATGGCTACGATCTAGCAAGGCGCCATTAGCCTTACATAGTTTGATAGTTACCGTATGAAATGTCTCATCAAGAACATTGTAAACCAATGACGGATTAAAAGTTAAGTATTCCCAAAGCAACGTACTTTTCTTTATAGCAATTCATTTAGCGTCCTGTTTCAGACTTCAAGATATTCTGCGTGAGCTTATACGTGCCTATAGGCCCCCTCAAAATAACACTGTGTCGGCACTTCTGTCGACACATCAAGTAAGATTCACGGTCACACTAGTAGCGAAAGGAAAAGTATAAACACTAGCAGCAGTATATTGTAGTCATTCTTGGGACAGTAGAAACAGAAAGCTATTGTAAGCTCTAACTAGCTAAAAACTCAGTAACTGTAATTGAAAGATAAGACGTATCGAATTCAAAAATTCCCTTCGTAAATTTATACATGCTAAACACAACCATCTTGGTCATTCTTTGATCTATATTAGACTGGTTTCCTTTCTTCGTTTCTAACTTTTATTTTCAAAAAAGCTAAAGTCATGGACGAAGAATGGTAGGAAAACTAAGAGAACTTTTTTAAACATGGCTGCTCTCATTGAGTGCTTTCTAGCATATCTGTAGGTTTCTTACGTATATGATATGCGGCAGAGGTGATGTTGATCTCGAAGTGCATTTAAAAGGGAATTAGAGCTATCCACTATGAGCATCTATTCGTTATTCCGTGTTATTTTGGAAACAGAAAAACAAAAGGCGCTTCAGTTGTAAAATTGCCTAGAGATAAGACGTTGCAAAGATCACTGTGTAATGATCGCTACTGAAACCTGTTTTGAGACATTAAATTCAAGGGAAATATCTCTTTCCTTTTCACAATAAGAACTCATTTAAAAGGTTACTGGAAAAGGAATCTCAAATTTTTTAGTTCTTTATGAAGTTATGCTTAACTCATGGTTCAGAAGATGTGTTGATTCTTGGTGAGACAACACAGAACCTGCACTTCTAAGGTCTGTTAGAGGTAAATCTCATTAGATTAAAAATGCGGTACCATCATTGCCAACCATTAGCAATCAAGTTTATCGTGTTGCGTTATGTGCAGAATTCTTGCTAGACGTATGCATTTATTTTGTGAGATTAATATGGACAAAGATTTGAGCTTGAGCTTGAACAATATCAGTTGACTAGCAAAAAGTTATGAGAATATAAGAAAAGAAAGAAATTGAATTCTTATTCTTGAACACAATAACGTTGCTACGATTAATTCAAAGATTTCCAACTCAAAGGTTAATATTGCTGGTTCTTCAAAATTTACTTATTTCACTGTTGAAAGGACTATTACGAGAAGCATGAATTGTCTCCAAATTAAACAGTCAAGCACGAAAAGTACTGCGATAATCTTACATTCACTCTCAAAGCAATAAGATTATTAATCTGCGCAAGGTTTACACTATCATTGCACAGTACTACATAGTAATATTTTAGAGGTTAATCAAAAGCTAAACTAGCATCTTACACTACTGCAGAAACCTGCAAGCGATCATTTGGAGGAGATAAAAGACAATCTAGCAGAAGGGAAAGACATACGAGTAATATAAGATGATATATGGGGGCACCAGATTCGCAGGAAAAAGTTATTACCGATCCGACACGGAATAAAACGCATCAGGTGCAGCCCAAAGCACCAGCCGCTGTGTCACCTAATTTCTTATGGTGTATGGAGTCTGTGCCATTCTTCACATCAATGATGGAAGAAAACCTGGTTAGGCACAGGCAATTTAAAGTTTTTGCGCCAGTTAACAAATCTATGAATCTTGTTGCGTTCAGAAAGGCATCCAGGGAAGCTATGCCTAAATAGTGGGCTCTTAAAAAGTGAATCGCTTTTATGACAGATTTTACCCGACGAAAAGCCGCTTTATGCGCTATGTAACGAGCCGAGTGCTGTCGAATGTATGAAGAATTTGAGTGTGCGTTTTTGACAAAATATTGATTGACTGTGGTGCATGAGATTGCGAAAGGGATTTACCGTACCAGACCTTACCAGTTGCTTCACGGGAGCCTGCAGAAGCACTTCAAATAATACCCGAATACTTGGACATTCGAACACGAACTGCGAATCAGTATTCACGAGAAAATGAAAGTAATGTAGAAGAATACATGTCTGCCTTAGAGTCTATCAGCCTGATACTTGAAAAGGCAAAATCTCCGTCGCATAATAGCAAATATATCAGTAATATCCACATGCCAACCAAATCGTAGAAATAATTATTGTCATCTGAATATGAATGGGGAACCCATAAAAGTGACGGAAATTACAGCAGGAATATAGGCAATAGTTAGTTTAACCGACAAAAGCCGACACGACAAGATAATAGATTCAGTCCTGGTTACTTCAACCAGAATAATAACAGACATGAGTGACAAAACCACTCTGTAAAGTAGAACTGCAGTTCGAAGTGGCATAACCGGAATGTGGAAAGGAACACGACGGATGATGAAAGGCAACAGTCTGCTTTCAATCAGGAAAACTAAACTCGACCACACATAGCCCCATAAGGGCGGACGTGTAACTGGAAAAATGCAAACAGGAAAGACATCTAATTAAGTACGACATCGGGTCTGATATGGAGGACTAGGTACGACGTGGTGTCACAGTCAGCACTGAAGGCGTATGTAGGAAATATTCCTATTTTAGAGACAGGTGCTACAATGAACGTGGCATCCATCGACTTTTCATAATAGGATTTGTGAGACAATGACTGAAACTGTGGGCAGTATGCTGCATGATGCGCTACTTCGCTCCCGACATTCATGACGAGGTCCATCTTTGCAACCATGACACCATGCAGCGCGGTACAGATGGGCCCAGCAACATGCTGAATGGACCGTTCAAGATTGGCATCACGTTCTCTTCACCGATGAGCGTCGCATATGCCTTCAATCGTCGGAGATGTGTTTGGAGCCAACACGGTCAGGCTGAACGCCTTGGACACACTGTCCAAGGAGTGTAGCAAGGTGGAGTTTCCCAGATGTTTTGGGGTGGCATTATGTGGGGCCGACGGTTGCCACTAGAGGCCATGGAAGGCACCGTAATGGCTGTACGATGCGTGAATGCCGTCCTCCGACCGATAGTGCAACTATATCTACAGCATGTGGACGAGGCATTCGTCTTCATCGAGGATATTTCACGCCCCAGTCGTGCACATCTTGTGAATGACTTCCTTTAGGA
Organism: Schistocerca americana; assembly: GCF_021461395.2. NCBI lineage: Eukaryota > Metazoa > Arthropoda > Insecta > Orthoptera > Acrididae > Schistocerca > Schistocerca americana. The sequence continues at coordinate 741,255,804 of NC_060121.1, read as the reverse complement.
TAACGACATCGCTCGACTAGGGTGGCAAGCACGTTCTCCAGACATAAACCTTATCGAACATTCCTGTGATAGATTGAAAATGCCTGTTTAAGAACGACGTGACCCACCAACCACTCTGCTCTGCAGAAACATCCGAGAGCGGAAATGTTCTGCATCGTTACATGCTAATGAAAGGTGCTCACCGCGTTGATTCATTTCACCACAGACCTACCAAATCAGATGATGTCTTACAAGTCAAATTAAATCGATACATATTATAAAGAAAGGATCACTTCTCGGGTTTTGGCGAAAATCGATACTTGGTGTTTAAGGGAAATCAGGGCTCTTCATTTCCTTCGAAGTCACAGGACAGAGAAAAACAAGGAAGAGATGGTCAGAAAGCGAGGGGGAAGGAGAAGATAGATACAGTTATGGGAAAGGAGGAGACAGAGAAAGAAAAGAGGAGGTGATAGATAGAGAACAGGTAGGGAAGAGAATGGAAGTGTGAGGGAAGAGGAGGAGATGAACAGAGAGGGAGAGGAGAGGATGTACAGAGGAAGGAAAGACGAGGACACAGAGAGAGGGGGAGCATGAGACGGACAGAGCAAGGGCAGGAGAATGTGGACAGAGAGTGAGGGGGTGGAGTATATGGACAGAGAGGGGGGCCTGGAGGAGTGGAAACAGAGGGGGAAGAAGGAGACAGACTAGGAGAAGATTAAAGATTTGAATAAATACATACCCGGGCAACGCCGGGTACACAACCAGTCTTATCGACAGTATTTCACTTGTTGTTGTTGTTTTAGTGGTCTTCAGTCCGAACACTGGTTTGATGCAGCTCTCCATGCTACTCAATCCTGTGCGAGCCTATTCATCTCAGAATAACTATTACAAGCTATATCTTACTGAAAATGCTTACTGTATGCTTCTCCTTGTCTCCTCTACGATTTTATCCATACACACTTTCCTCCAACACTAAACCGGTGATCTCTTGATGCCTCAGAATGTATCCCATCAAACGATTACTTCTTATGGTCAAGTAGTGCCACAAATTCCTTGTCTCCACAATTCTATTCAATACCTCCTCATCAGTTACATTTTCAACCAATCTAACATTCAGCATTCTTCTATAGCACCATATTTCGAAAGCTTCTATTCTCCTTCTGTCTAAGCTGCTTATTGTCCATGTTTCATTTCCATACACTACACTCCAGCAAATACACACATCAAAAAGGTTTTGTATCATCGTGGTTCCGAGAGTTCCAGAACCTGTACAGAAATTGGTATAGAAATCAATATAAACATTGAAACTTCCTGGCAGATTAAAACTCTGTGCCCGACCGAGACTCGAACTCGGGACCTTTGCCTTTCGCGGGCAAGTGCTCTACCAACTGAGCTACCGAAGCACGACTCACGGCCGGTACTCACAGCTTTACTTCTGCCAGTATTTCGTCTCCTACCTTCCAAACTTTACAGAAGCTCTCCTGCGAATCTTGCAGAACTAGCGCTCCTGAAAGAAAGGAAGGTAGGAGAAGAGGTACTGGCAGAAGTAAAGCTGTGAGTACCGGGCGTGAGTCGTGCTTCGGTAGCTCAGTTGGTAGAGCACTTGTTGTGGTTGCAAAGATGTACCTCTCCATGGACGTCGGGAGTGAAGTTGCGCTTCATGCAGCCTATTGCGCACAGTTTGAGTCGTAACATGACGTCCTATGGCTGCACGAAAAGCTTATTCAACATGGTGGCGTTTCTGTCAGGGTTCCTCCGAGTCATAATCCGTAGGTAGAAGTCATCCACTGCAGTAGTAGCCCTTGGGTGGCCTGAGTGAGGCATGTCATCGACAATTCCTGTCTCTCTGTATCTCCTTCAAGTCAGAACAACATCGTTTTGGTTCTGTCCGAGACGCCAGGACATTTCCCTTGTTGAGAGCCCTTCCTGGCACAAAGTAAAAATGCGGATGCTATTGAACCGCGGTATTGACCGTCTAGGCATGTGTGAACTACGGACAACACAAGTTGTGTACCTCTTCCTGGTGGAATGTCGGGAACTGATCGGCTGTCGGACCCCCTTCGTCTAATAGGCGCTGCTAATGCATAATTGTTTACATCTTTTGCTGTCTGTACCTTCAGAAAAAACTCCCTAACACTTAAATCTATATTCGATGTTGGCAAATTTCTCTTTTTCAGAAATGCTTATCTCGTCATTGGCAGTCTACATTTTATATCCTCTCTACTTCAGCCTCATCAGTTATTTAGCTACCCAAATAGCAAAACGCACCTACTACTTTAAGTGTTTCGTTTCCTATTCTAATTCCACTAGCATCGCCTGAATTAATTCCAACACATTTCATTTTCCTTGTTCTTTCATCTTATACTTTCATATCAAGACACAGTCCAGTCCATTCAACCGCTCTTAAATTTTCTTTGCTGTCTCTGATTGAACTACAATGTCATCGGCAAACCTTAAAGCCTTTATTTCTTCTCCTTGAACTTTAATTATTACCCCAAAGGTTCCTTTGGTTTATTTTACTTCTTCTTCAATGTACAGAGTGAATAACATCTGGGATAGGCTGAAACCTCTTTATACTACCTTCTGAACTACTGCTTCCCTTTCGTACCCCTCGAATTTTACAACAGCCGTCTGTTCTTTGTACATTCTGTACAATTTGTAAATAACTTTCGTTCCCTGCATTTTACCCCTGAAACCTTCAGAATTTCGCCCGATGACGTCGCTGTCTGGTCTCCTCCCCGAAACAACCACCCTTCAGAATTTCAAAGAGGATTCCAGACAACAACGTCCAAAGCTTTCGCTAAGTCTACAAATGCTTGTCTTTCCTTAATCTCTCTTCTAAAGTAAGTAGTAGGGTCAGTATTGCCGCCGGCCGAAGTGGCCGTGCGGTTAAAGGCGCTGCAGTCTGGAACCGCAAGACCGCTACAATCGCAGGTTCGAATCCTGCCTCGGGCATGGATGTTTGTGATGTCCTTAGGTTAGTTAGGTTTAACTAGTTCTAAGTTCTAGGGGACTAATGACCTCAGCAGTTGAGTCCCATAGTGCTCAGAGCCATTTGAACCATTTGAACCATCAGTATTGCCTCGCGTGTTTCTATATTTCTCCGGAATCGAAACTGATCTTCCTTGAAGTCGGTTTCCACCAGTTTTTCTATTCTACTGCAAATAATTCGTGTTAGTATTTTGCAACCATGACTAATTAATCGGAAAGTTCGGTAATTTTCACACCTGTCAGCCACTGGTCTCTTTTTATTTGGAATTGCTATATAAATCTAGGGGTCTGAGAGCACTTCTCCTGTCTCACACATCTTTCACACCAAATTGAAGAGTTTTGTCATGGCTAGTTCTCCCAAGGCTATCAATAGCTCTGAAGCGATAGCATCTGCCCCCGAGGCCTTGTTTCAACTTATGTCTTTCACAGCTTTGTTAAATTCTTCTCGCAGTATCATACCTACCACCTCCTCTACATCTTATGTCCACTTCCCTTTTTATAAAACTGTCCTCAAGTTCTTATCCTTTGTATAGACTCTCCATAAACTGATACTCCTTCGTTTCAGCTTCCTCTTCTTTGTTTAGTACTAGTTTTCTGTCTGGGCACTTGATATTCGTATTCTTGTTTCCCTTTTCCCCAAAGGCCTCTTTAACTATCCTGTAGTCAGTACCTATCTTTTCTCTAGTAAATACGATTCTAAACCTCTACATTTATTCTTTAGCCATTCCTGCATAGCTACATTTCAGTTACTGTTTACTTCATTTTTATAAGTTGGTATTCCCTTCCTCCTACTTGATTTGCTGCATTTTTTAATTTTCACCTTTCATCAATTAAATTCAGTATCTCTTGTGTTATCCAAGGATATCTACTACGCCTAGCCTTTTTACCCATTTGATCTGCTGCCTTGACTACTTCAGTTAATATTTCGAATTCCTTTCGATGTATTATCATATCGGTGCCATATGTGGTATCACCATTAGCTGCATATTCAGTTACGGAATTTTATTGGTTCAATCTTTACATTTCCCTCTACTTACCTATCGTAAATTTTATTTCCGAATGTTTTAAAATGTATCTACACAGTTATTACATTTATAAGATAAAATTATTTACGTTCCTTCTACGTGTCATAAGAAGAGTTCAGTATTCATAGCCAAGGTTGAAAAGAATGTTTAGAAACTAAAGGAAAAGCTAGATTGAAGAAAGAATAGTGGAACCATGAACAATATGTGCCCAATAAAAGGTAATCTACAGCAGTAATCCATGATGAAGAACAAAACAAAGTTCGCGGACGTATTATGTTATTGTTCCCATACATTACTGGGAATATACTTCACCATTAGATATAGTGCTTGATAGAAGAAAAGGTGGCAAATCTGCTATTCACAGAGAAGGCTGATGGCATTGCAATTTTTAAAGTCATTTTGAAGAGAGCTCTACGTGGCAAGACTATTGTACGTTGTTTGTACGAGCTTACAGTGAATCGATAAAACAATTTAAAAACAATACTAAAGATTTCCGAGACTTTTCCACCGTGTTCTTCCTCTGGTGATGTTCCAGCAAACGTTTCCATTGGAGCCTCCCCTCCAATTTTGAAATCTATGGGTGGTATGTATACATCATCATAGAGTCGCATGTTACGACGGTGATGAGACGTTCAATGGCTGTGCAATGCAAAAGCCTGGGTCCGAGATTCTGTTTTGTATTCAGAAAGGTCAGTATGTAATTTTTTTCATAACTAATATACCACGTTCAGTTGAAATCTAGCAGATTCAAATATGCTTCTCTCAGATCTTCCAACAGAAACTTTAAGCACAGCTAGCACTTAATTAATTCAGTGAACAACAACAAAAATGTACCTCCTGTCAGTTTGAAATTTTAGCACCTACGACGACCAAGTCAGTATCACACTCAGAAGCTTAATAACTTAGATACTGCTCACTACAGCCCTCGCAAAAAGTGAAACTGTGTTCTAAAGGGACACAAAAAAGTGGTATAGTCGGAGAAAAGTCTGCCAGTAACGTTTTTAAACTCGCCGTCAGGTGGAGGCATAAAGTACAGTTCGCTGCTCGCGACGAATAGCAGTAAAGTTACAGGCAGCGTGCGAAGGTTCTTTAAGCACAGACGGGTAGGTATCGATTTACATGTAAAACTGCTCCGTGCCCCAGCAGACTGAAAGCTGTGGGGGAGAAATGCGCGTTTTTTATTACCATCACCCGCTCCGTATCGCCGTTCAGGATCGGCGAAGTTGCTTGCCCTTGCCCCATCTCGGAAAACCTCTTAAGTTACGGAACGCTGCATTGTACGTAAATACACTGCCGGTTCGAGTCCCAAAGCGATCATCTTCCTTAAACCGTAGCACCTACTAAAGGGCTAAGCCCGTTTTCCGGTATTTTAGCACCAGAGGTGGCCTGACTTGGCTTATCTTGTTGTTCCCTTCGGCGCAATTGACCAGTCTACAATTACAACCGCCCGTGCTTTGTGTGTACAGCATCCGAAGTAGCTACTTGGCTGAGGGCGCATACGAATGGAGTGACTTTGTGTGTCAAGTTTCCAGATTCGATTGGAACTGTATCTAAGACAGGAAGTACTTCAATAACAGCGCAAAACGAAAATTAGTAGTGGCATGGACGGGTTGTGGCCTGCAAGATAGAAATCATGTCAAACGTTGAAACAGCACGAACGACGCTAAAAATCACTCTTTGTTACGACGCTAAATTACTCATCTTCCTGATTAAGTACGGTAGCCTGATACCTGTGGTTATTGCTGTAAAAAAAAAAAAAATAATAATTATTCCGATTCACCGTCTTAACGTGTCGGTTGAACTTCACTGAAAACATAGCCAGATATGTTTGTACGCACTGCATAGGGCGTCCATCGTCAGGCTGGAAGCCCCTTCTGGTTTTTCTGGATGCATACCGAGGACCTGCGAGGCATTACTGGACCCAATAAAGCAGTATAGAAAGTTATTCCGCTTATTACTCTGAATACAAGTCACACAGTAGGGATTTGTGAAGTAAAATGGAAAGAAGACGAGGATATCTAGTCAGATGATTCTAGGGTAATATCAAAAGCAGCAGAAAATGGTGTAACAGGAGTAGGATTCGTTGAGAATAGGGAGGTAGGATAGAAATTGTGTTACTGTGAACAGTTCAGTGATAGGGTTGCTCTTTTCAGAATCGAGAGCAAACCAACACCGACAACCATGCCGACGTCGCAAGCTGAACATCTAGAGATAGAGAAAGAACATCAAGATATTGAAAGGGTAATACAATATGTAAAGGGAGATGAAAAATAATAGACATCGGGAACTGGGATACAGTTGTAGGGAATGAAGCAGAAGAAATGGTTGTAGGAGAACATGGACTTGGAACAAGGAATGACAGAGGAAAGCGACTAATAGAGTTATGTGATAAATTTCAGCTAGTAACAGCAAACACTCGTCAAGAACCACATTAGGAGGATGTACACTTGGAAAAGTGTAGCTGATACCGGAAGATTTCTGCTAAGCTACATCATTGTCAGACAGAGATTCCGATATCAGATACTGGATTATAAGGCGTACTCAGGAGCAGATGTCGGCTCAGATCACAAGGTAGTATTGATGAAGAGTAGGCTGAAGTTTAAGAAGAGAGTCAGGAAGAGTCAATACGCAAAAAAGTGGAATAAAGAAGTACTATTGAATGACGAGACACCCCCGGAGTTCTCTAAGGCTACAGATACCACAATAAGTAATTGCTCAATAGGCAGTAGAGTTAAAGAAGGATGGACATCTCTAAAATGGGCAGTCACAGAAATTAGACAGAAATATATTGGTACAAAGAAGGTTACTGCGAAAAACCATGGGTAACAGAAGAAATACTTCAGTTGATCGATGAAAGAAGAAAGTACAAAATGGTCAGAGAAACAGAGGGACACAGAAATACAGTTCACTGAGAAATGAAATTAATAGGAAATGCAGGGAAGGTAAGACGAAATGGCTGCATGAAAAATGTGAAGAAATCGAAATAGAAATGATTTTCGGAAGGACTGACACAGGATATAGGAAAGTCAAAACAACCCTTGGTGAAATTAAAAGCAAGGGTTGTAACTTTAAGAAGGAAACTGGAATTCCTCTGTTAAATGCAGAGGACAGAGCGGATAGATGGAAACAGTACATTGAAGACCAATATGAGGGGGAAGGTTTTTCTGATGTGATAGGAGAAGAAACAGGGGTCGACTGAGAGGAGATGAGGGGGTCCAGAATCAGAATTTAAAAGAGCTTTGGAGGAATTACGATCAACTAAGGCAAAAGCGATAGATAATATTCCATCAGAATTTCTAAAGTCATTGGGGGAAGTGGCAACAAAACGGCTATTCACATTGGTGTGTAATGTATGAGTCGGGTAACACACCATCTGACGTTTGGAAAAATTTCATCGACACATTTCTGAAGACTGCAATGGCTGGGGAGAGAGATAATTGCCGCATAATCAGCTTAACAGCTCATGCATTCTAGTTGCTGGCGTAAATAATGTACAGAAGAGCGGAAAAGAAAATTGATTCTGTGTTAGATGACGAGCAGTTTGTCTAGGAAAGGTAAGGCACCAGACGAACAATTCTGACCTGACTGTTGATAATGGAATCAAGACTAAAGAAAAATAAAGACCAATACATAGGATTCGTCAACCTGGAAATACTTCAACAATGTAAAATGGTGCAAGATGTTCGAAATTCTGAGAAAAATGGGGTAAGCTCTAGGGAGAGACGGGTAACGTACAAGAGCCAAGAGGGAATAATAAGAGTGGTCGACCAAGAACTAAATGCTCAGATTAAATTGCGTGTGAGACAGGGATGGAGTCTATCGCCCCTGATGTTCAATCTGTACATCGAAGAAGCAATGATGGGCATAAAAGAAAGTTTCAGTAGTGGAATTAAAATTCAAGGCGAAACAATATCAATGATACGATTCGTTTATGGCATTGCTATAGTGAGTGAAAGTGAAGCAAAATTACATAATCTGAATAGAATGAATTCAAGGCGAAATAATATCAGTGACACGATTCGCTGATAGCATTGGTATCATAAGTTAAAGTGAAGAAGATTTACATGATCTGCTGCATCGAATGAACAGTCTAATGAGGGCAGATTATGGATTGAGTACAGATCGAAGAAAGACGAAAGTAGTAGAAATGAGTGCAGCGAGAAACTTAACATCAGGATTGTCGGTGACGAATAAAGGAACTCTACTACTTTGGCAGGAAAATAACCAATGACGGACGGAGCAGGTAGGACATCAAAAGCAGACTATCACTGGCAAAAGGGCGTTCCCGACTATGATAAGTCTACGACTATCGAACATAGACCTTAAAATGAGGAAGAAATTTGTGAGAGTGTACGTTTGGACCACAGCATTGTAAGGTAGTGAAACATGAACTGTGGGAAAACCTGAACAGATCTAAGCATTTGAAATGTGATGCTACAGACAAAAGTAGAAAATTAAGTAGACTGATAGCGTAAGGAATGAGGTTCAGAGCAGAATCGGAGAGAAATGGAAGATGTGGAAAACACCGACAAGGAGTCCGCTCCCCGTAGCTGAGTGGAGAGTCTGCCTTCGCCAGGGCAACAGAGCGGACGCGTACGTGTAGACGGCGTGCGGAGCGCGAGCTCGCCTTGTTTACATTCTGACGGCCGTTGTTTAAATGTCGGCTTACCTTGTACGATCCATGGCGAACCGTTACCTTAATCAACACTCCGATTTACTTTCTGCAACGAATATGCCCGACCCAAAGCACTCGAGGTGGAGCGTTTTCTGCGAGAGGAAGTGAAGATCCAGGCGACTGATATTATCGGCATACATTTGTCAATCGTGAGCAGCACGGTTTATGTTAAAATCATTAACGACGCGGCGTGCGAACGCATACTACGTGAGACCAGACAAGGGCGCCGCTTCTGTCATGCTGATGGCAATGTGGGGGAGGTAACCATCGACCATGCAGTATTAGGTATGCGAACGATACGCATTTTCGAATTGCCATTCGAACTTCCTGCTGTGGAAGTCGTCGCGGCACTGCGCCCATACGGCACAGTCCATGGCCACACTGCGGAGAAGTGGACACAGTTTCGGACGTATCCTGTCCTTACCGGGGTCCGACAGGTCACCATTGATATCTGAAGCCACGTCCCGTTCTACTTACAGGTCGGCGGATGCCGTGCAGTAATTATATACGGCGGCCAGCCTCGGACCTGTTCCGGGTGCGGCAAGGAAGGTCACCTTAGATCCGAATGCCTACAACGGCGTATTAAGCAACTTCCAGCTGCCGAAGGACCACCCACGTCGCAACCTGCAGTGCTACCGGTGACCTATGCCGCTGCTCCAGCTTCTCCTACCGCTTTGCAACGTCGCCCGGTCACCACAAACAACGCCACCGACGAGCCCGAGCAGACACCGACGGAGAGCGCATCGGACGGCCCGCCGCCTCGGACGGCCATCGACGCCGCTGCGACGATGCCGACGCACCCGGACGCTGACGCTGACCTCGGAAACACGATGGAGATCGACTCGCTCATCGTTCCTACAGCGGCCTTCCTGCCAGAACGACGCCGCTCCCTTCCGTCGTCGGACACAGAGGGTCGCACAAGGAAACAACGTTCTCCGAAACGTCGCAAGCGAAACGTCGCACAGTTTCCGGCCAAGCGGAGACATTACAAGTCGAGGAAAACGTAACCGTCGACCAGCACGAGGCCTCAGAACCCGCTACTGCTGACGAAGACGTTACGAGCGCGGAGACATCTATCGGTGTGCCTGCGCCCCGAGCTGAAGCTGAACTAAATCATGAACGTACCACAGGCGACACTACACCACGCACCACTGCAACATCTTCTGCAGACAAAATGGAAGATACACCAGTGTCCGCTTCCACGGCGTGGCACGAGGAGGAGGTCGAGGAGCAGGACCCGTTACGGGGCCCTGCGCCGTCACGGCCGCACCACTAATCATACTCTCCCCAGACTCCCCTGCGGGCCAGCGGGATAAAGTTCCACTGCGACGCCCACACCCTTGCGCGGACAGCGGAGTGGACCAGCCTCCAGCAATCTGACACCAGGCCTACCGGATAGCAACCATCAACACCAACAACATCTGTTCCAGGGTGAAAATCCGCCTTATGCAGGAGATGTTCTGGGCTTCGGATATCGATTTCGCTCTTCTGCAGGAAGTTCACTTGGCTAGTCCTCCGGATATCAATGGCTATACCGCCCATGCCTCCGCGAGTGATCCTATGGGACGCGGAGTGGCCATCTACGTCCGCCACGGGATTTCTGTGACCAATGTCGCCTTCCTTCCATCAGCTCGGGGCATGGCACTCACTGCCATGGGGACACGCATCATTAATGTCTACGCTCCCTCAGGCACCGACCGACGGCATGAAAGAGCCCAGTTTTATTCCGAGGAAATCGCTCCCCTGTTTTTAGGGCGTTATGACCATTGCCTACTAGGAGGTGATTTTAACTGCGTTCTGCATCCCAAAGATCAGGTTCCCCACTATACTACATGCCAGGAACTACGTATAGTGGTGCGAGACCTCCTGCTTCACGATACCTGGGAAGTTCAACACGGTGTCCGTTCTGGCCATACCTTTCTTACCAGTCATTCCGCAAGCCGACTAGACAGGATATATGTCTCACAAACTCTTAGATCTACGATACGGGGCTCCGAACGCTGGCCGCTGGCCTTTTCCGACCATTGTGCCTACATCTGTACGGTCCTCCTTCCGCCGCAATCAGTCTGGCGCAGCCGTGCGCCATGGAAACCCATTACTTCACACTTGCATGACCTGGCGTGTCGCCAACAAGTCACAGAAACGTGGACAGCCTGCGAAAGACGCCATTCCCGCTACCACTCGACATTGACATGGTGGTTGGACTGCGCCAAGCCGGCGATCCGGAGGACACTGATGAGATACGGGAAGGACATGGCCGACTGGCATCGCACCACTGTTGACTTCTATTATGCGATTTTCCGAGATCTGGACGCTCAACTGCCAACCCCGGACAACCAGTTGGAACGGCAAAGAACTAAGGCGAAGATAATTGCGCTGGAGCGCCGCAAACTGCAAGGGGTCGTGATACGGACGCGACGCCACGATCACGCGGATTTAGAAATTCCATCCATGCATCATATAGTGTCCGACAAACCACAGCGTCGTCGGCAGATCATCAGCACTCCGACCACGCCTCATGGCACGCAGGTGACCACTCAGAATGTCATCGTCCACGCATTCGTCGAGCACTACCGTCGTACTTATAGTGAAGAAGACGCTGAAACCGCAGCAGACGACTCCATTTCGCATTACATCACGCGCACCCTCCCCCACACGGAGGCGGATGCTTTGACAGTGGCGGTCACCCTAGACGAAGTCAACAACGCAATCGCCAAGGGTGCTGTCAACAGATCGCCCGCTATTGACGGCTTACCGATTGAGTTTTACCGTACCTTTCGGTACCTCATGGCACCACGGTGGACGACTATGTATCAAGAACTGATGACATCTGACCACGCAATCCCACCCGCCTTTGCTTAGGGCATCATCATACCAGTCCACAAACCAGCCCGTGGTTCGATGGTCACGAGCTACAGACCGCTCACCCTAATCAATGCCGATTACAAGATTTTCGCGCGCTTACTGGCAATGCGGCTCCGAACAATACTCCCTTATATCCTCTCGCCAGAGGAAACGACGCCTGGAGGACAGGTTAATATACAGACTACCACAGGGGAATGCCGCGACTTAATTGCGATGGCGGCGGCCTGCAGACCCCGTGCAGCGGTCATCGCTATAGACTTCGACAGCGCCTTCGATAAAGTGCGTCATCTTTTCCTGTTTTCGGTGGCAGCCCGAATGGGCATCCCCCCTCCGTTTCTCGACGTCATCCGGCGTCTTTACGACAGTGCCAGTTCACGTGTCCAAGTCAATGGACGTTTAGCAGGGCCGGTACCTATCTGCCGTTCGATACGGCAGGGGTGCCCCCTCTCTACCCTCCAGTATGCCATTGCCCTTGAGCCCCTCATTGTGGGCTTGACGACCAAGCTCTCTGGCCTCACCCTACGCCAACACACTTTTCGCTGTCGGGCATACGCTGATGAGCTCCTCCTCCTCATTCCTCCGGCTCTGAGGTTCGAGAAGTCCTCGAAATGATTACCCGTTATGGGGCTGCCGCTGGCAGTGCCATTAATGTCGCCAAATCTTCCGCAATGCACTTTGGACAAGGCCTCCAGGAGGGTGCAGTGGCACCCCTGCCGCTTGTGCGGACTTTCCGGTACCTGGGCATTACCATTACCGCCACGGTCACACGCACAGCGGCAACGAATTTCCGTCGCCTATTACACGTCATCCGCAACGACGTCCGCCAGAACCTCTTGCGCCGCCAGGGCACACTTCAACGGGTTGAGTTTCTCAAACTTTATGTGGCATCAAAATTGGTTCACATCGCGCAAGTTCTCCCTTAACACTCACAACAGTCGACTAGTAATGCAGGAGCTCCGAAAGGAAGTGGTGGAAAAGAGACTGGATGTACTCTGTCTACAGGAGCCGTACTCTCTGGCTGGAAAAATTGCGTTCACTGCCGCAACATGGCAAACTGTCAGCAGTGGGGATATCCCCAGAGCGGCTATTCTAATAACAAACACGGCACTGCGTGCAACGCCCTTGTCACAGTTCTCTAACAGTCACTGCAACGTCGTGGAGATACAATCTCCTGCTGGAATTGTTATCATCATTAATATGTACTTCCAGTACGGAGAGAGAATTGAACAATATATAGACCATCTAGTGAGTGTGGCCACGGCGTTGCGGGGACGCAAAATCATTATAACTGCCGACATAAATGCTAAATCCCCCCTGTGGTACAGTGGCACTAGGGACGAAAATGGAGCCAAAGCTGAAGAAATGATAATGGCTCTCCAGCTAGTGGTGGCAAACAGGCCAGGAAATCCCCCCACCAACGTGGCTGGAGGAGGACAGGGTACCAACATTGACGTGACGTTGGTCACGCCAAACACAGTGAATATACTCCGGGAGTGGAAAGTGGAAGACAATGCCACCACTAGTGATCATAATCCGATTACCTTCATGGTTGGAGACAGAGAGTGCCGCTGGGCCATGGGGTGGGAGGTGCAAAGGAACTTCAGGAAAACAGACTGGGAACGTCTAGCCAGAGAGTGCGACATCCCTCCATTACCGGAAGGAGACGAAGGACAAGACATGAATGTGGACGACAGAGCAGAAGGACTGGTGCGCGCAGTAACAAGAGCGATTGAGGTAGCCGTACCAACCAGGAGAAGGGCCGTGGCGGCCACACCGGCACCATGGTCAGCCGAACTGCAGGAGCTACGTCAGTCAGTCAGGAGACTGAGGAAGCACTACCAGCGCAGTGTCGTCTGGTGGGAGAAGCAAAGATGGCTGCAGTTATACCGGGAGGCAAAAGAGAACTTTCAAAAAGAATTACAAAAGACAAGAACAACTAGCTGGGAAAATTTCGTAACCAGTCAACTGGCCCTCGATCCTTGGGGTGTGCCATATAGGCTGGTAAGGGAAAAGATTCGTTCCCCAACAATGATTTCTACGCTCAGGCGCGGGGACGGGATGACGGAATCTTGGCAGGAAACTGCCGAGGTCCTCCTCCAGTCGCTGTTGCCTGACGATGATAGAAATGAAGACACTGAAGAGCAGCGTCAATTACGCGAAGAAGACCTTCATAGGTATGAAAACGACGTGGCGGTCCTCCCCTTCTCTGAAGAGGAAGTTGCTGCTCTTATTAAGTCCCTAAAAAAGGGAAAAGCCCCCGGGCCAGACGGCATTGTGGCGGAGGTAGTGCAGTTCTTAGCCCCACAGTTAGTTGCGCCACTCACACACACTTTCAACGCATGCCTTAGGCAAGGCAAATTCCCAAAAATATGGAAAACTGCGAACGTGGTGATCATTAAAAAGGGCCCCGAGAAGGACCCTGCAGAGGCCAAATCCTACAGGCCCATTTGCCTGCTGGACAGCTTCGGCAAACTACTTGAAAAGCTACTAGCGGATAGATTGACTGCTCACCGCATGCTGCACGGGGTGAGCGACAGGCAATTCGGTTTTAGGCCGGGTCGATCGGCATCTGATGCAATCGCCCTAGCGGCCGAGGTCTGTGGCTCAGCCCCGTGTAAGTATGTAGTTGGCATCATGGTGGATATCAGTGGCGCCTTTGACAACCTGTGGTGGCCTTCGCTCTTCTCCTGCTTACGGGAGAAGGAGTGTCCAGGGCTGCTATATGTGTGTCTGAGGAGCTATTGTGAAGACCGGGAGGTATGGCTATCATCCCCTAGCGGGAAAGTCCGGAAAACTATCACTAAAGGTTGCCCCCAGGGCTCCGTGCTGGGTCCCCTTTTTTGGGACATCCACATGGAGCCTCTTCTGGAAAGTTTACAACAGAGTGATGATGTGCTAGAGGTGATAGCTTACGCCGACGACCTCCTCCTGCTGGTTGGCGGCCGAAGTCGCGAGGACATAGAGCCAAAAATACAGAGAGCAATAGACATACTGCAACTATGGTGCCACAGGACCAAAATGACTATTTCACCAACCAAGTCGACTTACTTACTACTCAAAGGACAATTGATAAGAAACCCGACTGTGAGAATTGACGGCATACCTGTTCTAAGGAGACGAGAGACACGATACTTAGGAATCATCATCGATGAAAGGTGGAATTTCACAAAGCACATAGAAACCGTGACCCAGAAAGCACTACAGTCACTAAATAATCTGATTACCATAGGACACAAGAGATTTCACCTTCCGCCTCAATTAATTAAACTCTATCACAACAGTATACTGACGTCAATAGTGGGTTACGGTTCAGGAGTCTGGGCTCACAGGCTCACGAGGGTGGTGCCTGCTATGACGGTGAGGAGAGTACAAAGAAATATGATATTAAGGTCCGTGGGAGCTTACAGAACATCCCCAGGAGGAGCCCTGTTAATCATAATGGGACTCTGTCCCCTACATATAAAGATTAGGGAACAGGCAGCTTGGTACTGGGTAAAAAAGGGGGTTATTACCAAGGTAGAAGAAATTATAGGAGCACCAGTCAGGGACAAAGGTGAGATTAGGGAAAGAGGGGTAAACCTATGGCAGGAAATATGGGAATCGGATGAAACTGGTAGAAGAACCTTTCAGTTCCTACCAGATGTAAGGGAAAGATTGAAAATGAAGTACTTTAAGCCAACTCGGGGATTGTTCCACTTTCTCACCGGTCATGGCCCCTATCCGACATATCTTTGTCGGTTTGGGAAAAAGGCTACGCCTGCGTGTGACTGTGGCGCACTGGAGGGTACTCCTGACCATGTGGTTTGTGAGTGCCCCCTTTTCGATGATGTAGCCGGGACATTGAGACAACAATTACCTAGCACAAACACCTATGACCTTTTAAGACAGGAGGAGACATTTCACAGACTAAATACATTGGTAAACGAGGTATCACAGAAAGTTCTGACAACTTTTTTGAGAGACCTTCATTAAGTAAATAGACAACACTGAATGCGACCACCGCCCCAATCCCATACCGCCGGTTCGTGGACAGGTCGACTTTATAGTTGGAATCCGCCACGACCAGGACCAGGGGGACTGGGGCAAATCCTGATCAAGACAACGCACCGATTATGACATAGATTAGAAAGTAGACGTAGTTAATTAGAATAGGATAGTAAGTTAGGAACCTGCAGCGATAATTTAACCCTTGCCTGCCCTGTGCCAGGGGCTCGCTCATAGGGATTAGCTCTATGAGCAGGGCATCAAGTAGGTTTATATCATTAACTGGCACAATGTAACGCTGCAGGCAGTTAGTACTAACTAGTAGTAGTAATTAGAAATTATGCTAGATAGTAACTAAGAAGTAGTCTGCCTAGTTGAAATTGTTGAACTGTCTGTAGTTAAGTCAAGAAAAATGTATAGCTGCTATTGTAAATTTAGGAATGTAGGACCCACTAATCATTAAGGTGGTGGGTCATTATTGTATAACTATTATGAAAGGAAATAAAGATTTTTTAAAAAAAAAAAAAAAAAAAAGTTCTCCCTCTGCCAACTGCAATTGGGCGCAACCTTCAGGCGGCTTTTGGCTATTATCTCATGGCTGGTTCAATGTTCAAGTCCGTTATGAGACACTCATTGTGCCCCCACGGTATGGTGGCGTCGGGATCGTCAATGTCCGTATGTGAGCTGCAGCCTTGTACATGAGTACCATGAGAAAACAGTGAATGGGCCAGGGTGCATCTCTAACACGCAGCTTGCTTGAGGTCCTCCTATCTGCTTCCACCTCACCACCGGTGTCTGTCGGCCATATCGTGTCTCATTTGTCCCATCTTTCGACCTATTTCGTCGACTACAGTTACATACATACCAGTCTCCCAGATACACGCCCACCCAGGACTAAGGTTCAAATGGTTCTGAGCACTATGGGACTTGACATCGATGGTCATCAGTCCCCTAGAACTCAGAACTACTTAAACCTAACTAACCTAAGGACATCACACAACACTCAGTCATCACGAGGCAGAGAAAATTCCTGACCCCGCCGGGAATCGAACCCGGGAACCCGGGAGTGAGAAGCGAGAACGCTACCGCACGACCGCGAGCTGCGAACCAGGACTAAGGATTTTTACAGCCTGTTGCTGCGCTGTGTTCCCCGGAATGTGATGGAGACCAAACATCCCTCCATCCAGTGGCCCATAGTGTGGACTACCGTCCACCAGCCCTTTCTCCCTACGAACGTCCGGGCACTGTGGTATCACATAGTCAACAGGAAATTTGCCACGAAGCAGCGACTGCACAACATTGGCTTGTCAGAATCCCCTCTATGTCTCCTTTACCAGCAACTGGACACTGATGAACACCGTCTTACATGCGCCTCATCGCAAGATGTATCGCGCTTCGTGCAGCAAATCAATGCCTGCTATCTCCGGGTGCCACCAGACACAATCGAACCTCGAATGTTTCTATACCCGGAGAACAGACATTTTCCCGCCGCCAAATGTCATGCTATTACGTGGGTCAAAGGGTGGGTGGTCGCTTATCTCTTTCATGAGGGACCTAAATCCCGCCTCGACGTCTGGACCTATTTACGAACAGCTCATGCAGCTCTCGAAAACACACCACGTTACCAAACATTATTTGCTAACTATCTTCGAGCGGTCTTTGTTAGATCTCCACTGAGTTGAGGGGTGCCTGGATCAGAGGACACCTACCCCTCCTCCCCCAGCAGTGTCTGAGTTTCAACCACCTACGATCTATTCTACTTCTGACCTCCGCGGATGGGAGAGAGCGTCGCAGATTGCGCGGATTTTATTTATTTTTGCTTTTCCTTTTTCCTTTCTTTTTCTTGAACCTGAATTTATATTTCTTTTCTCTTTCGCCGATGTGTTCACATAATTTCATGATATTAGTGAATATTACAAAAACACAAGCAAATAAAAAAATAACAACGCCCTCCACTGCTGTTGATTCCTGTGTCTCCCATTTCCCTAAGCACCACAGGCTCGGTGGTGGTGGGGAGGTCACTCTGGCGAGGCCTCGGGTTTCGACCCCTGCCCACTTTGCCCCCCGAGCCCCCACCGGTCCACTACAAAGTAAGATAAAATAAAAGAAAAAAAGGAAAAAAAGGAAAAAAAGAAAAAAAAGTGGTCAGCGTGACAGAATGTCAATACTAAAGGCCCGGGTTCGATTCCCGGCATGGTCGGAGATTTTCTCTGCTCAGAGACTCGGTGTTGTGTTGTCCTAATCATCATCATTTCATCATCATCGATGTGCAAGTCGCCGAAGTGGCATCAAATTGAAAGATTTGCACCGGCCGAAAGGTCTACCCGATGAGAGGCCCTAGTCCCACGAACTTTTTATTTACGGGCAAGGAGAAGGGGCAGGACGATAGGATATCTATTAAGACGTCGGGGAACGACTTCCATACTAGCAGAGGGCAGAAGACAGAGTTTGCGATATATCCAGCAAATACCTGAGGATGGTGGTTGCAAGTCCTACTCTGAGACGGAGAAGGAGAGGAATTCTTCGCGGGCCGCATCAAACCATTCAGAAGACTGATGACTCAAAAAAAAGCAAAAAAAAGCAACAAATCCTTACCGTGTCTTCTGTGATGGCTGGTGTGTACCTAATCCGGGGAGGAATCCACTGAATTCATGAATTTAACTGCGGACTTAACTGTTATCGAGAGCGCTGCGTCTGGTTGTAACAGAAGTCGACGACACACTGGTGCGGCCGTTTGCTGCCCCACTGTCGAAGTACTGACGCCCCGCCGGCAGCCCTGCTTGGAAAAGGTGGTGACCGTGACCTGTGTGTTTGTTTCACACGTGGTTTCGGGAAGTATGCTATTCCCCCCCCCCTCCCCCCTGCCCCCTCCCCCCGATATCACGTGTGGTGTTGTGCCATGAGGTGGTCCCCGAGATGTCGGATATCCTGATGACGTTCTGTATCATGAAAATGCCTCTCCGGTACGGTATGCTGTCTCACTCTTGCGGTGCTGGAGTTTAAGAGTAGTTTCTGCCCTTTACCAGAGTCATATTAGAAAACCCCGTACTACCCATCCGTGTTGACTGCTGTGCAGACTTCAGTACTGGATGCTGGACTTCATTATCCGCACCTACGGATAGCTGGTCTTCTCTTGAGGCAGCAAGTGTAACACCAACACTAGAAGAATCTCGCACACCAGATGTTACCATACCATAACCAGAGAGTCGAGTGCGGGCCACGTCAATGTCATCGATCCTACTGATCTATCAGCTCCAATCAAGTACCGACGCATCAAAGAAACACGGACAGGCACTCTCTTCGCGCCGGGTTTGAAGAACATGATTTGGAAGATGGAATTAACAGGGGATTTGGGAATTACTCGGGGATAGGCCGACGGACAATTGGGCCACAATTTGTTGAAGAAGTTGCTGTTGTCATGGCTGAGAATTCTGGGTGTAATTTGCGATCTTCAAGTATTGAACGAGCCGTGTCACGACAGTTTAAGTCCGCCTCCGTAGCGTAGCGGTAGCGTTTCAGGTTATCGCGCAGGGGGCCCGCGTTCGATTCCCGGCAGGGGACTGGGTGTTGTGTGTCCTTCATCATCATTGACACGCAAGTCACTGAAGTGGCGTCTACTAAAAAGGACTTGCAATACGGCGGCCGAACTCACCCGCATGGGGCCTCCCGGCCGACAATGCCATACGCTCATTTCCGTTTAGGACAGTTGAACATTCCCTACTCTATCATTAGAGAAGTACTGCTGATAGGTGTGAAATGTATGCCTAGTGCGGTTCCAGGCTGTCGTGGATGCAGATGGTCGTCCCATTGATTAACGTTTGTAACCTGAAACGTAAACACCGTAAGCAATTATCATATGTTACGCTCACATGTGGAAATTAAAATGTGGTTCTCTCAATGGTTTGTTCGTTATGTTTCTTCCGCGTGTCCTTTACAAACATTTCCACGAAGTTTCGTTGTCCTACGATCACTCGTTTTTCTTGGGGGCTTTCTCATACAGCGAAAGTTCAACTATAACAACCCTGTATGTTATTGCAGGCTTTGAAGGCACATTCCAATGTTAAAATATTCTCGTGTGATCAGCCTAGTGGTGCAGCGCTCCCATCATCTTTGCCTGAAGACGATGTATACAAACCTCACTGAAACGTAGCGACGACACATCCAGTCGGCAGATCACAGAAGATTTTATCGAAGCCTGCGCACTCAACGTTGTTTCGTGATTGCATTAAACATATACAGGGTGAAAATTAACAAAAAATGACAAACTGTAGGGACGGATTCCTGACTGGAATTGGAGGAAAAAAAGGTCCTACGAACATGTGTCCGGAAATGCATCATTGCCATGGTAGGTGGCGCTGACGAATTGAAGTTGCTCTGACCACGTGCTGAGTGTCCCTTGTGTGTTTCAGGCTGTGCGATTAAGGCAGCGTTGTGTAAGCGGCAGAATAGTCCGGTGTACATGTCGGGAACAAGCCGAGATGCTGTTTGTCTACGGCCAAGCAGATGGAAAAGGGTGAGAGGTACCACGGCTATACTTAAACAAGTACCCTCGCAGACACCAACACATCACATAACATTTCAAGCAGTTTTTTGGCGTTTGTTTGATCATGGGTTCTTTCAGACAGACGACTGTGCAGGGAGACGGCGGACTTTATGTACACCGGATTTGGAAGACCAGATTCTATAGGATTTGAGACGAACTTTAATACAAGCTCCAGGAAAGTGGCCGCCAACATGGTGTAAGACAAACTACGATTATGAGTATCCTGCATCTCAACCGCTACTATCCCTGTCACCTACAATGAGTGCAAGGTGGTCGGACGAACTTCCATTCGTCAGTGCCATCTACCGTGGCAACTATGCATTTCCGGACATATGTTCATAGGGCCCTTTTTCCTACATTTTCAGTGAGGAATCCGTCCCTGAAGTTTGCCCCTTTTATTAATGTTCGCCCTATGTAACTGTCGTACAAGATTACGCTGACAAAATCGTCAAAAAATTACCTAATCTTGGAGGTGCAGCAAAAATTTTGGTTTTGGAACAACTCGCACGCTGAGACAAGGAACTCTTACTCTTAGTTATAAGAAATCAAAGTTTTGAGATAGCTTGGAAGTCGTTTTACATTTTGTCACATACTATCCTAAACTCTCTTCTCCGTACATCTTCTAAAGGAGAATTAGTTCAATAGTCTACGCTACATATTCGAAGTTCTAACCGTAACTTTTCTGTTTATTGTTCCCGCCATAGTGAATTGACGATTTCCTTTGTTGTACTTTTCGGAAACATAAAATATATTAAAATGGACTATAATATTTATTTAGTCACTTTAGATACAGTAAATTTAGACCTGGTGTATTTAAGTGACCTGAATGACGACGGCAATACATGAATAACAAAAGACTTCTGTCAGGAGGAATAAGACACGCCACATTGTCAAGCCATATGAGAATAGTAAATACAACGTCTGAAAATTGACAAGTTTTCTTTAAAACATAGGATATGTTCACAGCAGAGACTGTTTACTGTAGAGAATAAGAAGATCCAGTGGAAGTACTGTCAAAATGGACTCAGAGTAGGCGTACAGTTTAAAGTTACTCGCCGTAGCGTGGAGAACGAGGAGATAAGTGTCTAACGTCCCGTGACAACGAGGTCATTGGAGACGGAGCACAAGCTCGGATTAGGGAAGGATTTCTAAGCAAACCGGCCGTGCCCTTTCAAAGGAACCATCGCGGCATTTGCCTGAAATGATTCAGGGAAATCACGGGAAACCTAAATGAGGATGGCCGGAGACGAGTTTGAACCGTTGTCCTCTCAAATCCGAGTCCACTGTGCTAACCTATGCGCTACCTCGCTCGGTACATAACATGGCTGATCTACATAGCATGGCTGATCCTGAGGATGATGATGATTATGCAGCTGATGCTGATGTCATTTATGACACACTGATCAGCCAGAAATCTTATCACCACTGCCCACTGCATGAGTGAATGCTGCCTGGTGGCGTTGCTGGCACTTGACACGGTGACGAGATAACTATTTAAGCGGAACAGACACGAATGGAAAATAATTCTAATGACGATACGGCCACATACAGGGAAGAACACTAACACAAGCGACAGGCCGTTATGACATGGTGCACAGAATGAACATGTAAGTTGGCTACTTAGGTTTTTATGTTGGTAACGCCACGTAGAGCTCTGTGTGAAAATCACTAACTTTGATGTGTGCAGTCTGTGGCTGGTTGAACTCATTGTTGGAATATTCGCTTGTGTAGTGTTGGGCAGTTGGATCTGAACTGCGCGTAGCGTTGGGCAGTTGCATGTGAACAGCCAACAGTGGTGGGTGTGGGGAGAGAGATGCCAGAGTTTTGGTAGCGGACGACCTGGACGTGTGTTTGTCACAAAAAGGAAATTTGTAAGACCGGATGTCATGAACTGATATATATATATATATATATATATATATATATATATATATATAATGACTTTTGAACACTATTAAGGTAAATACATTGTTTGTTCCCTATCAAAATCTTTCATTTGCTAACTATGCCTACCAGTAGTTAGTGCCTTCAGTAGTTAGAATCTTTCACTTATCTGGCAGTATTGGCGCTCGCTTTATTGCAGTAGTTCGAGTAACGAAGATTTTAGTGAGATAAGTGATTCATGAAAGGTATACGTTATTGTTGGTCAGGGCCATTCTTTTGTAGGGATTATTGAATGTCAGACTGCGTTGCGCTAAAAAAAAAATATTGTGAGTCAGTTTAGTGGTGATCAGAATAAGTAAAGAGAGAAAGGTCTGAGTACTTTCAGTTTTGCTCAGCTGTTTGAAAATCAGATAACATAGAGGTTTTCCAGCACTGTCATTCATACATTTTTCTAAGGGGATGTTTCAAACATCTCCGGAATGTTCGGCTGTTTCCTTGCTTCTGTCGTGAGGATCTGTGAAAGTGATTGCGGGCTGTGACAGGGTATTGAATGTCCATGCTCAATAACAGAATGTAGGGGTCCAGGGCTCGCCGGTTGTATAAAGCATGATACGTCACGATCCGTGGTTGACCTGACGACAGAGAAGTACATGATGAACACGCAGGTGTTTCGGAGAACGTCGTTCAGAACACTCTGTTTCCACGTTGAGCGAAAGATACTGTACATTATCAATGCAGTGAGCACTGGATCATTCAGATTAGATCTTAGATCAACGAAATCATCAGTCCGATTGGTAATGCTTCTTTTTTCACCAGGCTGATAGTCTTGTACCGGTATGCCGTCATCCAAATGAAAGACTGCTCGAAACATGCACCGTGCCACAGCTGCAGGCCGGTGGAAGCAGGGTTAAGCTGTGGAGGACGTTCAACTGGGCTTCAGTTGGATCTGTGGTAGCATCGAAGGCACCATAGCGCCTGTAGTCTACGTGAACGTCATTTCGGCCCACTTGCTTCCCTCCGTATTTGATGTCTTCAGCGATAATGAAGGCTTCTTCCAGCAGGATAAATGTCCGTGTCACGAGGCAAGAATTGTGCTGCAATTTTTGAAGAGCCTAATAGAGTACTCCCGACAGGACACATCAGGGATGGGGTCGGGCGAACACCGTGCGCTCACTAACAAGAAGGGGAATTTTGTGGCCTGCGCATAGAAGACATCTGGTGCCGGATACAACCGAAACCTACTAAGGACTTGCCAAATCCATTCCACTCAGAATTGCTGTACTGAGTACCGAAGGTGGCAAACACTCTGCTTGTAAGGTGTTCATATTGTTTTGTTTCATTAGTGTAGTATCATCTGGGGACACATGTTACTATTGTGAAGCCTCTTAGCTTCCCGTTCCTCTCGCTATTGTTTCTTTCCCTAACTAAACAACGCCGTATCCGAAATACTGCAAGCAGTTTGGGCACACTTGAACGTCTGCTGAGCTGTGCGTGTAGAGCGTCACTAGTTTCTCTACCAACTAGACGTTCTGACACACAGTAGCACATTGTTGAAATGGGTGTGTTTCCTTTATAACGTTTAATTAAACAATTGCGGACCAGTCACAGCAGCTAACTGCTATGCCTTAGACGTCTTCCCAAAATACGAGCATAACTCAGCAAAATAATTAACAATGCCATTGTTTGTTGTACAGAAACTTAATACGGAATTGGCAGCAACAAAACTTATGGGAAAATGCGAACACATCACTAAGGTACTTCCTGGAAACATTTCAGCAACTAGTAGATAAGTATGTCGCTCTACGTGTGTAATGATTCTCAGTGTGAAACACTTGACTGATGACACGTTTGCTGGAGGTGCATTAGTGATAAGTTCGCATTCAGTAAGGATCATTATTGCTTTTAATTCCAAATTAGTGTCAGAGAAGGTCAGCATGAATGGTCACAGGTTTTTTTAAGCCATGAGAGTCACAGAGTTGCTGAACTGCATGAGATAGGTGAAACAACAGTGTATTTTGTGGATGCTAATTGCTTCCTGCTTCCTCCGTTTAAGGCGTAGTATGGATCCTGTGGTGCACATGCACATGAAACTTGGTGGTAAGGAGTTACAATAGAGAGAAGTACTGGTGAGTTTCCCAACTGTTCACCATATTTGCCAAAACATCTCAAATATGAAAGCAGACCTTCCTAAATCCGTACATTACAGCCTTCACACATATCGATTCCACCATCTATCCTGGTTGGAATGGATGTGCACCTCTCAGTTTCACACTATCCCAAATCCAAACAAGCAATCGCCGATGACACCGTCTCTTTCTGCCGTGGTGAAGATTGTTAGCAACAGATATTAAATGCTTAACATTGATTGCGTTGGTTTTGAATATTAAAATCCATAGTAATGCGCTTAGGTAATTTGAGTCATATCGCAAAAGAAAAAAGAAAAATGCTCTCAGAAATTCTGGAAGTTACATTCATGCAAGATACTATCTCTAGGGGAACAAATGACATATACGACCTGACAATGTGTTACTGAAGTGCATCTCGTATGGAGTTAGACGAAAAATAGAGAGATAACTGTGCAATGAAATCGAACGTTTATTAATTACTGTTAATCCCGACACCACTGTGGAGATTCGGACGCAGGAAGTAAATCATAACTCTGTCTCCAAGGTTTGACCTACCATCCGTATTCGCAACAACCTACGTTGTCTTCATGCTCACATAACCTCCATCATACACTACCTGATTAACCGTAACAAGACCTGACCTGTGATAGCCACAGGTATTAACCGAAGTGAGCGATAGCTCCTACAGAATACAGGCGCTTTATAGACACCATCAAGTTTCAACCAATCTCTCTACCTGCTCCATCTGTCTTTCAAGTACATGTATTCGTAGTACATTGTCCTGCTTTTATAACCACTTGTCGCGGCAGTACAACATACACTACCAAGCAAAACAGAACGAAATTATGAAACACCGGCGACACCTTGACACTGAACTGACCTGGATGCAAACTGCTTAAGACCACAGTCACTAGTGACAGTATGTGACGTACGCCACGATCTTAAAGCTCACAAACGCCTGATGCCCATTAGTTCGTAAATATCTGAGGTAAAAAAGTCTTATATATGAGTTCTTCGTCTACGTTTAATGATACTAAACAGTACTGAAATAAAACACATGTCAGTGTTGGCAAAGCCAATTTTACGAAATTAACTTTATTTTCACGTAGATATAAATAAATCGGAAAATAATTAGTCACCGAAGACGTTAGGTTACTACCGTGTAATACCACCTCTACCCTGGCTAATGGCCTCAGTTCAGCGATGAAGAGAGTACACGAATTATTCTGATGTAACACATGCAACTGAAGTTACTCATTGATGATTTGATATCAAAGGATTACTAGGTTTTGAGGGTGTTGGGTTGTACCCGCTGTTGCAAGTAGTCCATGAAATTTTGCGTAGGACTAATATTGGGTTGTTTAACAGGTCAGTCGATGAACAAGAGGGTGCTTGAATGTTCGCCAAATCATGATCTTATATAGACTATGTCTCAATGTGTACACGGCTATTGTTACCTCGGAAGACGGAGTCCGCAACATACTCGTCATGATGGTGTAGAACAACTAATCTTCAAGCGTCATGTTCATATTACCCTTCAAAGATGTGTCTGTTAATGTTTGTAGGGATTTTCCTTGTTTTGTATGTCTGAAATCGCGCACGTAAGATTTGTTATGCTGAGACATGCGCGAATAGCCTCGACAGAGATGATACGTAGCGCAGAGATCGTCAAAGATGATCTTTGCTTTGCGAAGACGCGCACCAGATTTATCTGTTGATCGCGAGAAGAGGAGACGGTTAGTTGAATTCTAATGTCAGATGTGAACAGTCGAGATTTGGTTTAGTACAGTAGTAGAAAACGACTAGCAATGGAGATTTTTGGAATTATATTACGAATCACTCCCCCCATGAACCATGGACCTTGCCGTTGGTGGGGAGGCTTGCGTGCCTCAGCGATACAGATAGCCGTACCGTAGGTACAACCACAACGGAGGGGTATCTGTTGAGAGGCCAGACAAACGTGTGGTTCCTGAAGAGGGGCAGCAGCCTTTTCAGTAGTTTCAAGGGCAACAGTCTGGATGATTGACTGATCTGGCCTTGTAACAATAACCAAAACGGCCTTGCTGTGCTGGTACTGCGAACGGCTAAAAGCAAGGGGAAACTACGGCCGTAATTTTTCGCGAGGGCATGCAGCTTTACTGTATGATTAAATGATGATGGCGTCCTCTTGGGTAAAATATTCCGGAGGTAAAATAGTCCCACATTCGGATCTCCGGGCGGGGACTACTCAAGAGGATGTCGTTATCAGGAGAAAGAAAACTGGCGTTCTACGGATCGGAGCGTGGAATGTCAGATCCCTTAATCGGGCAGGTAGGTTAGAAAATTTAAAAAGGGAAATGGATAGGTTAAAGTTAGATATTGTGGGAATTAGTGAAGTTCGGTGGCAGGAGGAACAAGACTTCTGGTCAGGTGACTACAGGGTTATAAACACAAAGTCAAATAGGGGTAATGCAGGAGTAGGTTTAATAATGAATAGGAAAATAGGAATTCGGGTAAGCTACTACAAACAGCATAGTGAACGCATTATTGTGGCCAAGATAGATACGAAGCCCACACCTACTACAGTAGTACAAGTTTATATGCCAACTAGCTCTGCAGATGACGAAGAAATTGAAGAAATGTATGATGAAATAAAAGAAACTATTCAGATAGTGAAGAGAGACGAAAATTTAATAGTCATGGGTGACTGGAATTCGAGTGTAGGAAAAAGGAGAGAAGGAAACGTAGTAGGTGAATATGGATTGGGGCTAAGAAATGAAAGAGGAAGCCGCCTGATAGAATTTTGCACAGAGCACAACTTAATCATAGCTAACACTTGGTTTAAGAACCATGATAGAAGGCTGTATACATGGAAGAACCCTGGAGATACTAAAAGGTATCAGATAGATTATATAATGGTAAGACAGAGATTTAGGAACCAGGTTTTAAATTGTAAGACATTCCAGGGGCAGATGTGGACTCTGACCACAATCTATTGGTTATGACCTGTAGATTAAAACTGCAAAACAGTGGGAATTTAAGGAGATGGGACCTGGATAAACAGAAAGAACCAGAGGTTGTACAGAGTTTCAGGGAGAGCATAAGGGAACAATTGAAAGGAATGGGGGAAAGAAATACAGTAGAAGAAGAATGGGTAGCTCTGAGGGATGAAGTAGTGAAGGCAGCAGAGGATCAAGTAGGTAAAAAGACGAGGGCTAGTAGAAATCCTTGGGTAACAGAAGAAATATTGAATTTAATTGATGAAAGGAGAAAATATAAAAATGCAGTAAATGAAGCAGGCAAAAAGGAATACAAACGTCTCAAAAATGAGATCGACAGGAAGTGCAAAATGGCTAAGCAGGGATGGCTAGAGGACAAATGTAAGGATGTAGAGGCTTATCTCACTAGGGGTAAGATAGATACTGATTATAGGAAAATTAAAGAGACCTTTGGAGATAAGAGAACCACATGTATGAACATCAAGAGCTCAGATGGAAACGCAGTTCTAAGCAAAGAAGGGAAAGCAGAAAGGTGGAAGGAGTATATAGAGGGTCTATACAAGGGCGATGCACTTGAGGACAATTTTATGGAAATGGAAGAGGATGTAGATGAAGATGAAATGGGAGATACGATACTGCGTGAAGAGTTTGACAGAGCACTGAAGGACCTGAGTCGAAACAAGGCCCCCGGAGTAGACAACATTCCATTGGAACTACTGACGGCCTTGGGAGAGCCAGTCCTGACAAAACTCTACCATCTGGTGAGCAAGATGTATGAAACAGGCGAAATACCCTCAGACTTCAAGAAGAATATAATAATTCCAATCCCAAAGAAAGCAGGTGTTGACAGATGTGAAAATTACCGAACAATCAGTTTAATAAGCCACAGCTGCAAAGTACTAACACGAATTCTTTACAGACGAATGGAAAAACTAGTAGAAGCTGACCTCGGGGAAGATCAGTTTGGATTCCGTAGAAATACTGGAACACGAGAGGCAATACTGACCTTAAGACTTATCTTAGAAGAAAGATTAACGAAAGGCAAACCTACGTTTCTAGCATTTGTAGACTTAGAGAAAGCTTTTGACAATGTTGACTGGAATACTTTCTTTCAAATTCTAAATTTGGCAGGGGTAAAATACAGGGAGCGAAAGGCTATTTACAACTTGTACAGAAACCAGATGGCAGTTATAAGAGTTGAGGGACATGAAAGGGAAGCAGTGGTTGGGAAGGGAGTAAGACAGGGTTGTAGCCTCTCCCCGATGTTATTCAATCCGTATATTGAGCAAGCAGTAAAGGAAACAAAAGAAAAATTTGGAGTAGGTATTAAAATCCATGGAGAAGAAATAAAAACTTTGAGGTTTGCCGATGACATTGTAATTCTGTCAGAGACAGCAAAGGACTTGGAAGAGCAGTTGAACGGAATGGATGGTGTCTTGAAGGGAGGATATAAGATGAACATCAACAAAAGCAAAACGAGAATAATGGAATGTAGTCGAGTTAAGTCGGGTGATGCTGAGGGTATTAGATTAGGAAATGAGACACTTAAAGTAGTAAAGGAGTTTTGCTATTTGGGGGGCAAAATAACTGATGATGGACGAAGTAGAGAGGATACAAAATGTAGACTGGCAATGGCAAGGAAAGCGTTTCTGAAGGAGAGAAATTTGTTAACATCGAGTATAGATTTAAGTGTCAGGAAGTTATTTCTGAAAGTATTTGTATGGAGTGTAGCCATGTATGGAAGTGAAACATGGACGGTAAATAGTGCTACAGAAGAATGCTGAAGATTAGATGGGTAGATCACATAACTAATGAGGAAGTATTGAATAGGATTGGGGAGAAGAGAAGTTTGTGGCACAACTTGACCAGAAGAAGGGATCGGTTGGTAGGACATGTTCTGAGGCATCAAGGGATCACCAATCTAGTATTTGAGGGCAGCGTGGAGGGTAAAAATCATAGGGGGAGACCAAGAGATGAATACACTAAGCAGATTCAGAAGGATGTAGGTTGCAGTAGGTACTGGGAGATGAAGAAGCTTGCACAGGATAGAGTAGCATGGAGAGGTGCATCAAACCAGTCTCAGGACTGAAGACCACAACAACAACAACATTACGAATCAGTAGACGACTAAGTGAATTAATTTTGACATTGGTAGGACTATATTTGTGAAGGATGGATTCCAGATAATGATCAAATTCGTTTTATTCCCATCAGCGGTTTGATAAAGTGGCGTTCATTGTACGTCATACATCCAGACCTGGAATCTTTCAGCTTTGGATTTTTTGGCAGGATGTATCGATCATTGAGAGAGAAATGGGTTTGAGAACTAGCTTATACATTTGAATTTCGGTTTCTGTACGTATTGGATTATTGCTACGTTCGTTCAAAGAAGGCATAACTGTTGTTGAAGTTTCATTAAACGATACTAAAAAGGGAACCTCCCCATCGCACCCCACTCAGATTTAGTTATAAGTTGGCTCAGTGGATAGGCCTTGAAAAACTGAACTCAGATCAATCGAGAAAACAGGAAGAAGTTGTGTGGAACTATGAAAAAAATAAGTAAAATACACAAACTGAATAGTCCATGGGCAATATATACAACACCCAGGAGACTGCAGCCTCAGAAGCGCCGTGGTTCCGTGGTTAGCGTGAGCAGCTGTGGAACGAGAGGTTCTTGGTTCAAGTCTTCCCTCGAGCGAAAATTTTAATTTTTTGTTTTCAGACAATTATCAAAGTTCAGGCACTCACACATAATCAACTTCGCTCTCCAAAATTTCAGGACATGTTCAGATTTGCTTGGACGGTCTACACACGGAAAAATTTGAAAACGTTAAAAACAGATGTTTTGACAGAGCACAGGGAAAACTGTGCGACTGTGAAACTGTTGCATTCATTTGTTGCAGTTTATGTGACAAACTCCTATGTTTTCATCACTTTTTTGGGAGTGATTATCACATCTACAAGAAAACCTAAATCGGGCAAGGTAGAAGATTCTTTTTACCCATTCGTCAAGTGTACAAGTTAGGTGGGTCGACAACATATTCCTCTCATGTGACGCACATACCGTCACCAGTGTCGTATAGAATATATCAGACGTGTTTTCCTGTGGAGGAATCGGTTGACCTATGACCTTGCGATCAAATGTTTTCGGTTCCCATTGGAGAGGCACGTCGTTTCGTCTACTAATCTCACGGTTTTGCGGTGCGGTCGCAAAACACAGACACTAAACTTATTACAGTGAACAGAGACGTCAGTGAACGAACGGACAGATCATAACTTTGCGAAAATAAAGAAAGTAAAATTTTCACTCGACGTGAGACCTGAACCAAGGACCTCTCGTCCCGCCGCTGCTCACGCTAACCACGAGACCACGGCGCTCATGAGCATAAGTCATCCTGGATGTTGCTTATCTTGCGCATGGACTGTATATTTTGCTTCTTTTTTTCATAGTTCCACACAACTTCTTCCTGTTTTCTCGATTGATCTGAGTTCAGTTTTTCAAAGCCTATCCACTGTGCCAATATATAACTAAATCTGAGGGGGGTGCGATGGGGAGGTTCCCTTGTAAGTGAAATGATGTGAGATTATTAGGCCCGTGGTCTCGATTTGCTTATAAACCTCTATCAGAAAATCATGAATCAAGAATGATAGCAGTACACACTGCATCTCCGCGTATCTCTATAATTAGACTTTGCGGCCCTTTTATTGAGACGTACTGCAGCTACGAGAGCAGTTTGCACCCAAGTAAAACAAACTGTGATGAGAACAGATTCTACTTTTTATTAAATTTCACAGGGAGCAACTTTACTTTCAAAGAGATTCTCGCAGTTAGATTTATCCACACATTCTCGCAACTATACATACTGCATTTCATATAGCTTGAGGATAGAGTGCGTTCTTACAAAATACCATGTACAATTATTTGCATATTTACAAACATATAGAGCAGCTGAGTTTTGATCACAAACATTTAGCTTTAAGTTGGCTAACGATTCAGGTTCACTTTCAGATCAACATTCTTTTTCACTCACTAAAAAGATCAACTTTTTCTTTCACTCACGAAAAAACTAATCTAAACAGATAACTTCCTGGGTACATTCGTCGTAGGTTCGGACGTCAGGGAATTATCTGAGTTTTTTTCAAAGTTGCCAAATCATGCGCACTGCTCTCCATCGCTTATTGCATGTAGTCTGGTTTTGCTCCTGCGCTGTTTACTAATCATTTGTGTTTCCTTAGAGCTCATTCGAATTATTCCGGAAAATTTCTTAATATTTTTCTTTGCTATTTACCATAACGCCCAACGCAGTGAATAACACGTAGCGTAGCATTCATTTTCAGACAGTAAATATGCAAAATTCGTGTGACAATAATTCGCTAACTTCTGACGAGCCACTTACTAATGCTACATAGACCAATTCAGACACGACAATGCTCGAGGTAGACGCTTCCTTCCCAGATGGCCACGTGACGAGTTTATGGACATTACAGAGACTTCAGATTACAGCATTTCTGTGGACTTAAATATTTCTGTCGATGATGAGACTCGAGATTAAGAGCCTTAGATTCCGCGCAGTAACAGTATTACCACACACACGATGCAAATTTTTTCCAAAAACGCAGCAGTGAGTGAAAACACAGATGAACAATAGCTTCATCACACAACCGTCAGCACGAATTCTTCGCAGAAGAAAAGAACGATCTTGCACTTATGCTTCAGCTCATATTTCGAGAAAACAACTAAGTAATTGCAATAAAATTTACAAGAAAATAAGAAAACATTAACCAATCAGTTAGCATATACTTGTATGGATATGATCCGGACATGTCCGAAAGAACAGACACCACATCCATATAAGTATATAGTTCTGGCAATATCGGCCATGACCTTCTTCTTCTGTGCGGATGCACGCATATTACCCGAACTCTTACGGGACTTGGTAAGAAAGTCTTCCACGAGTAATGAGTGTGTTGGGTAGGGACGCTACGAATGTAGTGTGTGGACATATAAGGTGAGAATGTGGGTCTCGCGGGAGGCGTACGCGATGTAGTCCCTGTTGTGTATATCACCAGAAATGCCTTCAGTTTTATTTGCTTAAAAATAAAGGTTGCTGATGGTTAATCCATATTTCAATTGAGATCAATTTTTTTTAAAGTTTCAGTAATCATTATAATCATTTTCTGTTTTTTAACGATAGAACTCAGCTTTCTTAGCATAAGTTCAACCTTCTCAAACCAGATCAGTCACGATTCATGACTAGTTTGTATTTCATTGTCACCTTGATTAACATTGCAAGAGCCAGCCGCGGTGGTCGTGCGGTTCTAGGGGCTCCAGTCCGGAGCCGCGCTGCTGCTACGGTCGCAGGTTCGAATCCTGCCTCGGGCATGAATGTGTGTGATGTCTTTAGGTTAGTTAGGTTTCAGTAGTTCTAAGTTTAGGGGACTGATGACCTTAGCTGTTAAGTCCCATAGTGTTTAGAGCCATTTGAACCATTTTTGAGCATTGCAAGATGCACCGTCGTGCACTGAGGTCTGAATTTCTTTTGGACTTGACGTAAAGTCTGGACTTGCCGAATCTGAATGGCAGATTTACCAGCTAATTTTAGTGTGACTAATGTTGTCTTCGGGACCTCATTATTTCTTACTTAGGCACCGGTAGTTTGCTACTGTGATTGTAGGAACACACACACTGTTGTCCTCTACATATAATCCCAGTTCATGGATAACCGCACGTTGGCATTTGCTTCGTAAAAGTCAAGTCACAGCCTTGTTTAAGAAGAATCCTTATGGTCAATTGATCATAACCTATGGATTGGAGAGGTACATATATGATCCGAGGCAAGCAAATTATATATCTGTAGAAGGACTATGTACGCGTCGGCACTATTAATTCATCAAACTATAATGTACAGATGGAGAATGTAAGCACATAGTGTATCCTTAACTGACTGTGTGTGTATGTGTGTGTGTGTGTGTGTGTGTGAAATCTTGTGGGAGTTAACTGCTGAGGTCATCAGTCACTAAGCTTACACGCTACTTAACCTAAATTATCCTAAGGACAAACACACACACCCATGCCCGAGGGAGGACTCGAACCTCCGCCGGGACCAGCCGTAGCTGACTGTCAAGTGACTGTGTCAAGTGACGTTGGATGAACAGTACGTTCAATAAACAAGGAACCAACAGTGCTACGTCAGTGACGTTAATCAAAAGCGTGAAAGCTATAGTGAGACTACCCGTTGAGCACGACGCATTAAGAACTGCAGCGCAGCGAATTTGTCAAGATTTGCGGGGAAGACTGTTTATTGAACGAGCAGTGGCGTTCCGTAAACTGTTAAATAACGGCTTCGGGCGCACTGTTAATAGATATGCAAACGTTTTAAATTGAAGTAAAACAGGACAATGCAATTACTAGGAACCGCTATAAGGTGTTAATGTGCTTAATTTACCTAAAGACAGTGCAAACTGTGAAATTACTTTTTTGTGCGTTCAGATCAGTGAACTACAGTGATTCTGTAAACGACTTCCTTGAACTGGATTAAACTGGCGATTTTTTTACAGGGACTTCACATACAAGATGAAAAACTTCACAGACATGTGTGCTAGACATCTTAGGTGTAACAGTGTACTGATTTGTGAGATCTTTACAGTGGACATTAATTTATGAAGGAATTCTGATGCTGCTTTGGAAAATTTTCATGTTCGTGATCACAGTCGAGCTGCTGCCAAAGTCTAGAGGAAGCAGTGGCGAGTTCCTGCAACTAACCCGGAGCTGCGA
Organism: Schistocerca americana; assembly: GCF_021461395.2. Taxonomy (NCBI): domain Eukaryota; kingdom Metazoa; phylum Arthropoda; class Insecta; order Orthoptera; family Acrididae; genus Schistocerca; species Schistocerca americana. The sequence goes on along the minus strand of NC_060121.1, from coordinate 741,221,979 downwards.
TCGCATTCCTGCACAGTCATCGTTGTCGGCTGTCTACGGCGAGTTTGCTGTCCAACTGACGGCGGCTCAACTTCCAGTGGGGGCCACCGACCACACCCAGGTCATCGACGCTTCCCGCCGTCGACCACATACCGTCATCGACACAGCACACCAATGAGAGCATCCCGGTCATTAAAGTCACTCACCAACGACAACATTCTGGCCATTCATGCTGCCTGCTACAGACACGTCGACGTTAATATTTCAATTGTTGTCAGTTTATAAATGTATATGCGACGAACTTGCAAAAGAACTGATACATATAGGCCTTAAACACTAATGTCTTAAGAAACAAATAACAGAACCTTAGCACTATGCCGCGCGGGCTAGCCTTGCGGTCTAAGGCGCCTTGCCATGTTCGCGCGGATTTCCCCGTCGGAGGTTCGAGTCCTCCCTGGGGCATGGGTGTTGTCGTCAGTGTGAGTTAGTTTAAGTTAGATTCAGTAGTGTGTAAGCCTTGGGTCCGATGACCTTCGCCGTTTGGTCCCATACAACTTACCAAAAAATTTACGAATTTATCACTATGAATAACAATTGACAGTGCCAGTGAGTATTGGACTTTTCCGTGCAATGAAGTGAATTACTGGAAAACTTGCATAGTACCTCATACACATTAACTGACGTCTTTTGTCGGTGTGCACCGAACATTTTTGTGTACAAAGTGATGCGTTAACTTGAAAATTTGAACTTTAAATGTGTATCCTTGTACGATCAAACAATACTTCGTATTGACAATGAACTAATGATGAACTGTCATTAATAATTCACAGTTGAAGGACTTACTTCTTGTGATAAAGAGCACTGAACTTTTGAGAAATGACCGAATGAATAACATCCTTCATTTGCATAACCTTGTAGAAATATCCCGTGAGGCCCCAGATAACTTGAACATTTATTGCATTGTTAATGATCTGATTTTTTATTTGATGTAAACTTGTAAGATGAGGATATTTTGCCGCGCAGGATTAGCCGAGCGGTCTAGGGCGCTGCAGTCATGTACTGTACGGCTGGTCCCGGCGGAGGTTCGAGTCCTCCCTCGGGCATGGGTGTGTGTGTTTGTCCTTAGGATAATTTAGGTTAAGTAGTGTGTATGCTTAGGGACTGATGACCTTAGTAGTTAAGTCCCATAAGATTTCACACACATTTTGAACATTTGAGGATATTTTTTTTTTCATTCTTATCTGACTGAATTTTAACTGTCATATTACCAAAGTCAGGCACAACGAGACACAGCCAGGCACAGCCAGTCCGAAGGCTTCCACCTGGGTATTCAGCTGGGGTTTCCCTTAGGCCGCGCCGAATGGGGAAACAAGTTAATTATCATTGGCAAATTGTTATTTAAATCTGCATTAAGTTTCTTGGTCGCACTACGTAAATGACAAATGTGCTAACACGATATTCACTCAATAATTCTAAATGGCCTTCAGCCATAGTGTGAATATTACAATAACAACTTACTGTACCTGCAAAATACTGTGTAACACAAACGTTTTATGGAAAGTTTCAAGCAGGTCTTGCAAACAAGCAAGCTTTAAACTTTCCAGGGGGCATTCTGACGACTCCTGGAAAGCCCTACAAAAATTAATCTGCACCTATACCAGACGTGTCCATGCGAATGTATTTCTGTCGATAACAACCGTACGCAACACGACAGATAACTATAAAACCTACAACTCATTAATGTGTTAAAATGTTCATAAAATATTTATTTTAGTATCCAAGAGTAACTATACAATGTAACGACATTCTTTGTAACCATGGACATGTTAGTTCATTAGGTTAAAAAGACTTAGATCAAAAATGGAATACTACTTTTATCTCCATTGCTCAAGAATTAAGTCGCTTAGCTAAGTATTGGATGTAAGTATTTTGTGTTACAATTTACGTTAAAAAGTGAATTTCCCCTGTTGTTATTCAAAACCTCTCGCTCCCTGTGGAAATATATAAGTGAAAAATATTTATTTATTTAAAGTGAGTTGTGTAGAAGACTGGCCTTCTGGTCTTATTTTGTCGCAATGGCGCACAGGTGGCAATTACGTAGAAATTAATTAAACATTAAATATAGGGCTTCAATCTCAAGTTAAAATAATATGTACAGGGCGTACGTGAAGTTCAGGGACACCTTCAGTTATTAATTGCACAAGAACTAAACATTGTATAGATGTCATTCATATTGCATTTTGAAGAGAAACTCTGAAATTCTTTTTTCAAACATTCGATATGCGAACTATGAGTGACCCGGCAGACGTCAATACGGTAATAGAATTCTTGCCGAACCCGTCCCAGCATGGCATCGCCGACTGTGGCAATCGTTTCCCGTATTCTCTCCAAATAAATGGTTCAAATGGCTCTGAACACTATGGGACTTAACTTCTGAGGCCATCAGTCCCCTAGAACTTAGAACTACTTAAACCTAACTAACCTAAGGACATCACACACATCCATGCCCGAGGCAGGATTCGAACCTGCGACCGTAGCGGTCACGCAGCTCCAAACTGTAGCGCCTAGAACCGCTCGGTCACTCCGGCCGGCCGTATTCTCTCCCGGAGCTCTGCTACATCACCAGAATTTTAATGTGTCCCGACAGAAAAAAGTCACAAGGAGTGAGATCTGGTGATCGGGGAAGCCGTTTCATGAACAGCTGTCCCCCTCTGTAGCACGGCTGATCCATCGATGCGGCAGCTCCGTGTTCAGGTATTCACGAACTTCACGATGAAAATGGGGTGGAGCCCCATCATGCTGAAAGATGAGCGGAGAGTCGGATTGGATTTGAGGCATCAGCCATTGCTGCAACATGTCCAAGCAGGACTATCCAGCGACAGTGCTCTCAGCGAAGAAGAATGGCCCGTACAGTTTTCGACATGACAAGGCAAAAAAAAAAAAAAAAAAAAAAAACATTTATCTTTGGGGAATCACGCTCAAAATCGATGCATTCATGTGGATGCTTTGTACCCCAGGTTCGACAATTATGCCTGTTCACTTTCCCATTAGTGTGAAGAGTGGCATCGTCGCTAAAAATTAAGTAATCAACACTGCTATCCCCATCCCCATTCAATTGTTGCAACTGCGAACAAGACTCAAAGCGCTTGTCTTTGTCGTCGACATTGAGCTTTTGCACTAGCTTCAATTTGAATGGATTTACAGATAACTTCTGTCGCAGGACTTGTCACACTGTCGTTGGAGCTGTTTCGAGTTCACGGGATGCACAACGCACCGATTCATTTGGACTCCTTATGATTGTCTCTCGTACGCGGTCCACATTCATTTCACTCACACTGGAACGTCCGCTTCTCTTTGCCGGCACAAACAACCCGTCGTAACGAATTTGTTGTGTCAGTGGTAAATGGCCTTCCTTGTTGGTGGCTTCTTACCGTACTTCCATTGAACAGCTGTAGCACACTTGTTTTTGTCGTATTCCAACACACATAAAGCTCGCTCCGCACCTGAAATCGCCATGTTTTCGGCTAGCGCTGACTATTGGCAAATTACCAGGCTACACAGTGGCGGTATAAATGAAAAAAAACTTTCAAGGTTTCGCTTCAAAATGACATACGTGTGATATCTGTACAATGTTTGGTTCTTGTGCAATAAATAATTTGAAAGTGTTCCTGACTTTATGTACACCCTCCGTATTGAATACTGATAATAATTATTAAGCATTGATATTTGAAAAATTCATTTCATCAAAATTTTTACGGAATTGCCAAGATAGATTTAACTGCAGTAGGCAACAAGGCACAGCTTTGCATCACGATGTCTTAGAGTTTGCAACGAAATTTATTTCTGTCAAGGAACTGGTTAACCTAAAATGAAGACAGTGCGATATCAACGAAATCCTATATCGTGAGTACAAATCCTTAGGCTACGTAAGTGGTTACATCGGCTCTCTTCGCGACAAATAATTTAACGGGCAATAGCAGTAATAGTTTCATGCTACTTCTTTTTCTTTTAGCTATCCGCGAGCTTAGCTAACGTAATTAAAGCATTACGAGCGAAACTGCATCCTTTTTTACTAATTTTTGTGCCTGCCAACCAGCCTTGACAATTTTCGGCGTATATGTAAGCCGAATTTACGAGAGTGCAGAATATATGCGACGCTAACAGTGTATTAAATATCCTATAACTTTCTCCCAACAATCATGACCACACCTTGCATTAAAATCAGAATATTTTAATACCAAATAAGACAGGGGGCGATTTAGGGTATTTCTCGTGTCTCATATGTCTTGCACACAAAACGGAATAGTTTAGTCTCTCAAAGATATCAGCAGTTCTGAGCGATTGTCGTCTACTCCAGAGACCTTATTCCGTTATAGTTCTCTATCGGAATCTTCTCGCAGTATCATATCTCTTACTCTTCATCTACTCCGCTTCTATAACGCTGCTTTTAAATTGATTTCCCTTGTACTTCGCTTCTGTATAACTCTCCCACAGCTTTCCCTTCTTTGCTTAGAACTGTTTCTCCATCTTAGCTCTTGATATTCAGCCAACAGTTTCTCTTTTCTGCAAACGTGTCATCAATTTACCTCTAGGCGATACCTATTTCTCCCACAGTCGCACCTGAAAGCTTGTATATTCTTACATTTGTCCTCTTGCCATTAATGTTTTACCATTTTTCGCTTTCTATCAGTCTCATTTTTGAGCGTTTGTGTTCCCTTTGCGCGTGCTTCATTTGCTCGTTGTTGTATTTTCTCCTTTAATCAGTTAAATTCAGATTTTCCTGAGCACAAAAAGTCTTCTAATAGACTTTGTAATGTCAACGCCTATTTTTTATTCAGAATCACTTTCGCTACAGCGTTGTGTGTGGAATGCGAAGGAACATTCTCGTGATATTAATGAAAGGGACTTCATCGGTAGTAAAATAATAAATAATTATTGTCGATGACATAATTTAGTATTCTGTAAGAAATTATATCACAGACAATGAGCACAGAAAAAGATAATGAAAATCTCCATCTTTCGTTATGTATGATTCTGCTCGAGTAATCTTTCTTCTTCTTCGAACTGTTCTAATGATCGGATGTGACTGATGTCTTGTAACACAGAGGTCTGTAACAAACTGTGTTATGTTGTTAAGTAATATTTAAAAAATAGAGTTTATGTTTCATTAAAATTAATCCACTTTGTTTGTACTTTTATTTTACTATGATTCTCGTCCTATATAAATGTTAACTTTTCTGATCAGCTATAACGGAGCGCAGACATTAGCGCTATTGATCTACAGCGCGGTTTATTGGTAAATACTTAATAATAAGCGATTAACATTGAGAAATACTTTTAAATGTTAATGCAACTATTAAAGGTACAAAAAAGATTTAATATGTATTTTTTGTTTGTAATACAATAGTGCCTGAAGGAGAATCGATAAGTGACTGTCTTATGTTAGGAGCCATCTTAGTGAAATACTGCAGCAACAGCTGTAAAACTGAATTTTTATACAGACATAAAAATGGTCATTATTGTGATAATTATTGTGTATTGGTGGCCCAGAACCCACTCAGAGGTAATAAATACCACTTAGATTGTGAATAATCTTTAAATGTAGTGAACTTATGCCTATGCAAACAGCATCTTACGTGATAAAAAATGTTCTCTGCTGATGTATGAAGCCTGGTTATTTCGTAACACATTTTATGAAATATTAGTGTTGTGTGCATGTGGTATTACGTGACAAAACTGTTCATTTTTCTTAACGGAAAGTGTTGCCACCTCAAATAACACAAGCGGTAAATTAGGTAGACGATCTGCAAATTAGTAATGAGATTATTATGCAACAGCCCTGAAGATTGCTAAACATCATTGCTCTTGTATAGTTGAGGTTACTTATCATGCAATTAACTTGTTTGCTGGTTGTATATGATCACTTTTCTGCATGAACTTAGTGCCATTCACACTGCTTGACAGACAACATTACTACACGTTCCCAGGTGAAGATTTCTTTAACAAAATAACGATCATTAGCTAGGAAAAGCAGCTATTAAATAAAACCTCATGTTACTTTAGTAATAAGCAACTGGTTTTGTTGTAGTCTTGACGAAGCAAGATACAACGACACGCCACAACATTATTTCCATGGCGATGTCCTCTGCTGCTTCACAAATTCATCTATCGTTGTTTCAAAGTATTCAGGACCCATCACATTACTTTCCTACACTCTGAAATTTCTTAAATTTTTATCTGCAGTTTATATATATAAATTTGTGGTCAGAGTTTACATCTTTGGCTAGAAATGTCTTACAGTTTAAAATTTGGTCCCGAAACATATATCGAATGTTATATAATCTGAATCCTCCACTTTCTCAGTGACTCTCCACAGTATACAAATTTCTTTTATGGCTCTTATGCCTGGTGTTACGAAAGATTACAACAAAATTCTACCAGGCGGCGTCCTCTTTTATTCGTTTCCCTCAGTCCATATTCTCCTACTATTTTTCCTGCTGCCAAATTCCAGTCATCCATCACAATTAAAATTTCCTCTCCGTCTACAATCTGAACAATTTCTTTTATTTCATAATCCATTCTAAGCCGCTAGAGGCTACCTTGTAGAAAATCGTTTTTGCAGTGATTTTGCTGCGCCTTGTACCTCCTTGTGTGGTTTGATTGTTCTCCCGAAACACCCCGGCAGAGGCTTGTATATCTGGAGAGCGGAAGTGCGTTTGGGGTCGTGTGCTCTGTTTTTGGAGAGGCTTGGAATTGCAGCGTCTGTGTTATGTGGTGGCTACCCGTGAGATGGGCTAGTGACGCAGAGTGTGGAGACATGGCTAGTTGTAGTGTGTCAGCTGTGGTGTGTTCAAAGTGGCTGTTTGATGAGTAATTGTGCGGGCAGCTTTGCGATTTGTAGAGGCATGTGTATCTCGAAGTTCTCTGTCAGCATCCTGAAGAACATCTCTAGGCGCTGCTTTCTATTCTACAATGTGGTGCGGAGTCTTGTGGAGCCTGAAATGGGTTGGTGACATAGTGGCGGGCTGTTATGGGAGTCTTGTAAATTCTTCTTCACTCTGGTAGCCTGTGGTCACAATGTTGTTTCTATATGGTCTTGAGAATATGATGCGGTAGCCTTCTTCTTCTGGGTTCTCCAGAAACCGAAGCTTATTGTATTGTTCCCGCGTGGCTACCTCTGAAATCGTACTAATATTTCCTGTCAAGTTTTGAACAGTGCCGTGATCTCGAGTTGGTCGTGCTATGTTTAGTTTCAAATCGATAACTGTTGTGTGTAACTGATGCCACTAATTCGGTCCTTGCTCATGGCATAGGTGCCTCCTCTTATGTTTTATGTGTATTCGTTGTTTATGGTAACATATATGTTTTAAGTTCAAAATGGTTCAAATGGCTCTGAACACTAAAGGACTTAACTGCTGTGGTCATCAGTCCCCTAGAACTTAGAACTACTTAAACCTAACTAACCTAAGGACGTCACAAACATCCATGCCCGAGGCAGGATTCGAACCTGCGACTGCAGCGGTTGCGCGGTTACAGACTGGAGCGCCTAGAACCGCTCGGCCACTCCGACTGGCCTATGTTTTAAGGGTTTTTATCCAATTTTACTTCTGTTTAATATGCATTGGAAAGGCCACATCCGTCACTGATCTTCTAAAAAAACGCACGAACCAGACGTTTGATAGAGGGCTGGTGCTTGTGTGTGGTTGTTTGGAGTCAGTCTCTTAAATCATCTGTTATCTTTCATTTTTGTAATTTATGAAGCTCTTCTAAGTTAGTCAATTGTAATTATTAATTCGCTATTAAAGTTCTGTGAGCATTTATGGTCACGGAAATTTGCTATTGTGCTCAGAGCTTTCGTTACTGTTTTTTCAACTGTTTGATTAAACTGAGTGTCTTGTAATACAGCAAATCAGCTCCTACAGCTGGATACTATTTTGAATATGCTGTGTGCTTGAGATTAACATTATTTCTTATGTTGTAGAAGCTGTTTGCTAATTTAAATTATGTAACCAGTGTTGTGTTGTTTTAATCTGTTCACTTGTTTCAACTTTGGTATAACGCTATTTACAAGGTTTAATTATTTATATCATAGTTGCAAGTTCATATTATCATGATAAGGCGGAAATATTGTAACTGGATTACATTAAAATTTAGTAAGCACATTTACGTTCCCCATCCCAGGATTTAACTTCATATCAAGTGGATTTTTCATTTTACAGTTTTTATCTAATACCTTTGAAATTTATTTAAGTTTTGACACCTTCTCTTTTCCTACGCTACAGTCAGGTGTAAAATTTGTGTTTAAAGCTTGGTTTCATGTGAATCAAAGCTATTTCTTGTAAGATGATAACATCAGAAATTTTAATATGAAGTACCGAGCATATGTCATTAATCCTGCGAAAGTTCAAAGTTTTGGGTTTTAATACTGAAGTTTGAATTTGTGTGAAATAAATCATTTTAAGCGAAGTGTGCAATGTAATTTCAGCCTACCCCAGTCCTTTCAGTTCATTAGTGGGAGAGCATCTTTACGAGGAAGTGATGGGGTTCTGATCCTGTATTGTGCTAGGGCTAGGTTAAAACGTTCAGTTGTGTTCTATCAGTGTTTTTATATTTCAGGTTTTTCCTGGGTGAAGTATGGAGCTAGGAATGTGCTAGTACATTTTATATAGCGATAGAGCTGTTAGAATACGAGCTTACCTTCCTCGGAGAAAAGGTTGGTGGTAGCATGGTGGCAACGGCGCGATGTCGGCACCGATTGCCAGAGCGCGATCTTGTTGTCATCAGCGATACTGTTGGCTAGATGAATGACACCTGTTTCTGTTGTTGCAGCCTCAACGACAGCTTACAGGCTAGCATACTGTTCTTGCAGGCAAGCGTTCCTATCTGGGCGCAGATGTTTTTGAATACGGGCTCAAGTAAATCTTATGGTTAGCTGTATTCGAGATATTGAAGAATTCGTTACTGACGCTAAATAGAAAGAATTTATTCATGAATTATGGGATAAAGTAATGAAATTTTAATTCGAAGACAGTTTATTAAACTTACAAGTTAAAAATTACTTTATTGAATTAGTGAGTTAACGAAAGTGGAGAAGGTGCTCACGTTTCCGGTCACTCGAGTGAAATGTTGAATAAGCCCAATAGTGTTGGCAATGATATGGAGGGTTTGAGGAGGTGTAATACGTTACCCAATCCTTTTTCCGCTGTCCTAGGAATATATTAAGTATTGCAGTACATGCTAACGAGCAAATAATTCAATTATGTGGCTGACGGAGTGGTTACAAAATTAAGAGTGAGGCTCTACGAGTGTCGGACACGGTTTTACCATAAATTATGTAGCCTCTTTCTGTAGGGAAACTTAAAGATATGACGGAAGCCGCTGACGAAAATTTACCGTAGTGCGATTTAGCAAAAGAGTCAGCTCTGGAAAAGAAGTCGAAATGAGCTTGTAAACTTTCATGTCTGTTGCGTGCGACGCATTTCGGGGAATCTTGCTCAGTATATTTACGACTTTCGGGTAGCTACATCGGTTCTGTGTTTAGAAATCTTCTAGGTGGGTGCCGTGAAAAATATACTCGTAGTTAAAGGCATTCAGCCAGAAGTTGGTCAAGGACGCTATTCTTCACTAAGCCCCAGACATTTGCTGAATAAGCTAGTCTCGCAGATTAAACGTAATAGATTTAGTGATAAGCGTAATCAAGAGAAATTTTGTGTTAGTAACAAACAAGTAGAAGGTACCATAAGTGGGTGACTTCATCCTAATTTCGGTTCTGAAAACAGTAAGGTGTGTTTAGATATAATAAAGGTCATGCTGTGCGTGATTGTGGCAAGGACCAGAGTCAAGGAACATTCCGTTCTGAAAAGTTGTGTGTTTTCGGTATAACCTGTGAGGGTATTTTTCACCTGACTGCGGAAAAAATAGTTCTAAGGGGAAAAAGAGTTGACGCCAGTTGAAAGTGGGGTGGTGTAATGTTAATGCTTCGATTAGAAAGACAAGCAAGGTAAAGAGAGCCGCGTGCATCACTCTACACCAATCTCTCCTTTATTAGTGCCACTATGCAGGAGGAGGCCGTCAGTCCATTAGTAACATAGTATGTCTTTCCAAGGCTCCTCAGGTTCAGAAGTCTGATTTACATCGTAGAATGGTTAATGGTGAGGTTATTCCAGTGGTAGGAAGGATTGTTCTTTGTCAGACTTCAAGGTTTAAGTAGATCTATTCAGTTTACCATTCTAAGGGGGTTGGCTATGCGTGTCAACCATAGGTGTATTTTCTTAGGAAAACGGTTTGCGAATTGGATTATGTTGATATTGCCGTCCGGTTTAAATTTAGACTCGATCTCAAACATCCTTTGTGTCGACCTAAAGCATGCACCATTCAACCGTCAAACCCAAGTTTGATATGTCGCACTTACGCGTGGTTTTGTTAGAGGTGTTCGAACAATTCCCGGAAGTCCCGGGGGACAAGTGGGAGTACCAATAAAACTGAGTACACCATCCATTTGACCGATAAGGTGTGAATCCGTCAGTCTCTGCGTCTCCTCCAAAAACGGGGGAATTGAGGTTGCTTCTATGTAAAATGCTCGCAGAAGGAATAATTAGGCCGCTCATGTCTCCCTATGCCTCGCCAATGTTTTTGGTGGCGAAATCCCAGGGGCAAGGTTACCAGCCGGTAGTGGCTTGCAGAGCACTGAACCAAAATGTTGTTCTCGAATCTGTTCCGCTTCCTGAACTGCGTAATTGTATAGGCAAGTATCTGGGGCTAAATACTGTTCCTTCTCTTATTTAAACCAAATGTATAATCAAATCCCTTTGTCGAAAACTCAGAAGCTGTTACTGCATTTACTACAGATTGGAATTTGTTCGAGTCTTTAATCCACAAGCTAACTAACCAAACAAAAAGTTTGTCCGTTTAATCCACAAACCAACCAAACCAAACGATTTGTTCGAACACAGACTGGTCCCCTTTGGTCTTGCCGCGGGAGCAGCTGTGTTATACTGTTCGTTGGATTTGGGACAGGGAGACCTCTAATGTAAGTGCGTATACCACTATCGTGATGATGTTATTCATGGTAGTAACTTTGAATATATTTTGTTGCATAATGCATATAGGTTCTTGAGTGGCTGATCGAGGGTCGCCTTACCGTTAAGCCTTCCAAAGTTAATTTAGTGTGGACGGTCAGGTAGTGTCTGCTAAGGGAGTGCGCACTGATCAGCAACGAACCCTAGCACTACAGAAGTTTCCAGATTGCAGAAGCAAAATATTTATCTTCCAAGGTTCACGGACACGGCGAATTTTTTCACAAATTATTTCCAAATTTAGCACAATTAGCCGCTCTCCTTAGTCATCTGTGACGGAAAGACGAACCATTTATCTGGGGAGCGCTGCAGCAGGCATCATATGACACGCTACAGCTGGCCTGCCAACGCGCCTGTTTTGGGGTTCCGAATTATGACATTCAATTCATAGAGCAGACTGATGCATCGAATACAGGTATTGCCGCTTTTCTGCTTTACGAGGACAGAGGTGAAAGAAAACGTACATTTTACGCCTCCCGGGCATTAAGAGATGCAGAAAAAATATTCATTCTATTAATCTAATGGTTTGGCTGTGTTGTTTGGTTTTCAAACGTTCAAGTTTTATTTAAAACGTATGCAGTTTTTACTGGAAATTGATAAGAAAGTTTTATCTTGAGTGTTGGCGCGTCCTCACGAGGCACGGAGACTAGCGAGATGCGAGGTTTGAATATATGATTTCTCTTTTGAGGTTCGGCACATTAGGAGAGTGATAACCAAGTTGTCGATGCCCTAAGCCCCATGCTTCAGCCTCGGGAGGAACTCGAGTAACTGTCGCCCGATGTATTCAATGAATTTTGTGTTGGGGCTATCCTTGGCGAAGTACCCGACCTGTTTGGTAATACTGCGTGCTAAGCAAGAGAACGACCCTCAGTTGGTCGCTATTACGTGCCGACTGGAGGCAGGAAACAATTTTATGTTACGAAACTCGGTACGATGGGAAGTCCTTAGATTTGTTCACCCCAAGATTTAGTTCCAGATATCTTTAAATATTTACATGAGTCTCTTTGTGACAGGTACCTTGGTACCTTTAAAACTGTTGTGAAAATTAGAGAGAGTACAACTTGGCTAACCTTAAATAAGGATTTTTGCGAATTACAGAAATTACAAGGACAGTTGAGAGTTCGGGCACTGTTCGTGCATTCGCACAGAAGAAGATGGTCATCTCCGAAAGACCACATACCGTCTTCATTTATGTATAGTTAAAGCCCACCGGCCATTTGACCATCTTCTTCTGTGCAGATGCAGAAACAGTGCCCGAACTCTTACGGGAATCGGCAATAAAGCCGCGAGTAATGAGTATGATGGGCAGGGGCACTATGAATATAGTGCGGGACAATAAGTTTCGATTGTGGATCTCACGGGAGGCGTGCCAGAGATAAGTCCCTGCAGTCGCACCATACCCTTGGTGTCCTCGGTGGCTCAGATGGGTAGAGCGTCTGCCATGAAAGTAGGAGATCCCGGGTTCGAGTCCCGGTCGGGGCACACATTATCAACTGCCCCGTTGACTTACATCAACACCTGTATGCAGCTAAGGGTATTCATTTCACTGTAATTTCATTCTAACGAGCTGCATGGTCACCGATGGTACCTGATCTTTCGGACATGTCCGAGAGAACAGATACCATCTTCATATATAATGTCAGAAATGTCTCAGAGCTAAGGCTAATCTTAATTCCAAGAACTGTGAACTCATTTCAGACAGAGCAAAACACACCACGAAAATGAATTAAGTTGATTACGTGAAGCCCCTTCTACCTACTAAGTATGAAAACAGGTACTTACTGGTGGTTTTAATTACCTTTTCTCTATTTGTGTGGTTGTTTGCTAGTAAATCAAGTACCTCAAGGGTCACTATATTGCATTTATTTAAAGTTTTTTCTATGTTTGGTGCGCCCACAATGTTACTGAGTGACAATGCTCAAGCATTTTTATCGATAGGGTTTGGGAACTGTTGTTTCGTCAATGCCGTCTGCCATATAACGACGACGTCGCACCATATGCAGCCGTCGTTTTCAGGTCACCTTTATCTCAACTTGATGTCCACACGTATCATATTTCACTCAAGAGCACAGACTCGATGGACCAGTCGACAGTGTGGCTGACGTTTGCTATAAATACTGCGAACCAAGAAGCCCATACTTAACGCCTGCTCGTCTCATTTTCCCTGTCAAATCACCATTACCTAATGTCTGATCTATCGGTGGCTTTCTGCCAATCGACATTAGTTCAGAAACAATGCAGAAAAATATGGAGGTGGCTAGTAACAATATTCTGCTAGCGCATGCGTTGGGGGTTGTATCAATTGTAGATATTCCGTCACTCTGCGCGTTGTTAGTTGGGTATTATAAAACAGAACTGGGTGCAGTGTAAATGCACTGTCAAGATTACATCCAAAATGATGCCAAGATTTTTGAGTACCTACGAGGTGACCAAGGTCCTTTATACAGTTACATTCCTAGTTCGAGAAACAGCTGGTGGTAAGACTGTAAGTGCAGTTAAAACCAGTTATAAATTTTCAGTAACTAGGTTGTCGAGGAACAGTTGAGGATTGGTTACTTCACCTCCCCTTCCCCATTACTTGCTTCACTAGGGAGGGGTAGGACAGAGTCGTCCGCGGCTGTCTCGCAGCAAATTGTTTTTGCGATGGTTTTGTTGCACCTTATACCTCCTTGGGTGGTTCGATTGTTCTCTCCTCTCGAAACTTCCAGTCTGAGGGTTTCTTGTGAAGAGAACGGGAGGCTATTTTGGTGCGTGCGCGCTACCGTTGGAGAGTCTTGGACTGCAGCGCCTGGGATTTGTGGCGGCTCCCCTTGAGGTGCCGCGAGTGACGAGGAGTTTCCAGAATCAGATTTTCACTCTGCAGCGGAGTGTGCGCTGATATGAAACTTCCTGGCAGATTAAAACTGTGTGCAAAGGCAAAGGTCCCGAGTTCGAGTCTCGGTCGGCCACACAGTTTTAATCTGCCAGGAAGTTTCGACGAGGAGTTTGTTTACATGCGTCGGAGCAACCGGCTGTGGTGTGTGCAGTATGGATGTCGCCTGAGTAATAGCAAATGCCGCTTTGCAATTTCTCTCGGTGGGCTGTCAGCATCCTGAAGAACAAGGCAAGGTGGTGGGCGAATTCTGGAATTTTGTGGCACGTAGTCATCTGGAACCCGCAATGGGTTAGTGACATTGTGGCGGACTTTTACGGGAGTCTTACAAATTCTGCTTCACTTTGGTACCCTGTGGCCATGTTATCGTTTCTAGTTCGTCTTCATACCTAAGCTATGGTGCAACGACTCTCTTCTTCCGCGTTCTCCAGAAGACGGTGAGAATTATAATACTTACTGTATCCTTTCCGTGCCATGACTACATCTGAAACCCGAATAATATGTTTACTCTCTTGTCAAGTTTTGAACAATATTGTGACCTCAAGTTGGTTCCATTTTATTACGTTTTAAATTAGTAGCTATAGTATATAACAGACACCACCTTCACATATTTTTTATGTATGTGGTTGTTGTGTAAGGAGTCAGTACAAAGACTGGTTTGATGCTGGTCTCCAAACTACTTTATCCTCTGCAAGTCTCTACATCTGCGAGTAACTACTTATAACATTGCAACAGCATTTACGTAGCTTATACAATCAAATACCAAGTTTGGCTTATTACGTAGTGTGCTCCAACAGAACAAAACGTCCTGTCACGGAAAAGCCACGTATAACACTCCTGTCTGCTACTGCTGTACCACAACCTTAAAGCTGGAAGCAGGTTGTGAAATAAAACTATTTTATTAAAGCAATTATGGTACAACGCAACAGAACAGCGTTACTCTCTGAGAGGAATTTTGTTATATTGACCGTGTTGTACCTAATGGAAGTGGCCTATCGGAAGTGAAAGTCAGAATTACGTAAACATTTAAACAGTAACAAATAATATTTTACTTAGCTATGCTGTTTAGAGAGTAAAGAAGACGGTCGACAGCCTAATTAAGCAAGAGAAAGATTAACGTTCTCGTTTAAGAAAGTAGGTATGAGTAACTTTCTAGACTAGGCCACACGCGAGTGCAATGAACTATGACACATACATATGTTTACGGTAAGATTGAAGCTAACAGCTAGAGCAGCACAAACTATTTACATAAATATAGCGAATAACGAAACACACTATTATTTTCACTGCTTACTCAGACTGAATGGTCTCTATAACGTTATTATTACTATTCACTGCAGAATCATTAATTGGATATAGGTTCAGTATTAATGTTCAAATATGTTCCTAGCTGACATAAAATTATAAATGCAGTTCACTGCATTTTTCTGAACTGGTCCAGGTTAAATATCTCTCAACTGAACACTATTCTATTTAGGATGAAAGTTAATTGGAATCCACTAACAGGCTGCTTCTCACTATCTTTTGAATAAAGAAATTATGGTTTTCATAAATAGTGGTCTTCCAGTTACTTGTTACCTAGCATTAGCACAATAGACAAACTTTGGATCCTGTCATACTATTAATATGCACTACCAATTCACAAGAGAGACAAACACTTAGTAATCATGAACATATAATTTTCCATAAATGCAGTTTTCCACTTTTACTACAGTGAAACACAATGTTGACAAATTTGCAAGAAACTGACTCACCTTCTCAAATTTACTACAGGTAGCACTATGATCATTAACTAAGCAAAACTTTATAAGCCTCAATTATAAGAACTTTAATTTTTTTTTTAAACTGTAAATTGTCTTTGTAATCACAGTCTTCTACTTGCAAGTAAACGATTAAATAGGTGACTTTGAAACTTCACAAAACTACATTCACTGCTTCCCACAATTTCACTGAATCCACAGTAAACCTGAATATTTCCTTCTCATCAAAGATCAAACACGTATGTAATTAACCATCTAACTTTGAGGCTTTAATTTTTTCCACAAAATAGGACACTCGGTAATCATAGTTCAGATGGAGAGCAACCTGATGGGTGTTGTGATAGGGAAAAAATCGAGGTAGGTACATAAATTCAGTTATACGTTACCTTATATTTGTGCAAACTAAAACATCCAGTAAGCTGATTCCTCGCTGTACATCATTGTAGTATTCCGTTACAATGATTGCGCAATGTGGTGGCAACTGCATGTTGGTAGGTGGATTCGCTGGCGGAATTGCTGGACTCTGGCCCTTCTTGGTGGCGATGATGAATACCAATCCCAGAATAGTTCCATCTACTTATCGATCAATCCAAGGCATTGGAAAGTAGCAGGAAAAGCCCCTCTCGGACCCAGCACAATATGCAATTTTTACATGGCAGTGCACAGTTTGGTAGCTCGTCCCCGACTGACTCTTGTTCCACCTTTCCTACCTAGGCCAACCACAATTTGCGCGCGCTACACAGTTCCGTTCCCGAGGGGAGCCACTACACCTTTTGCATATCAAATAACTAAGAATCCTGAGCGAGGATCAGCAATTTACATAACGCAAACAAACGTTTTAAATAAAACAGAACATTTGCACATATTGACATTTATACAAAAAATTATTCACTCAGAAATTACAATTATATACAGTAAGTTTGGTTCCCACGAAATGGGACAAAGAATTTAAATGACAGATATACTACTTTGCATAGAACCAAACCATGACATCAAAGTTTGTACAAAGAAAGAAGTATACAATTTTGTGTTATCTATTCAATCAAACACATTTACAGAAGCTTAACGATGTAATATTAAGTGAAACAAAAGCAAAATAAATCATTAGAGCACTACAGCTATGGTGTTACACATGCCCCATGTTTCTATGAAGTCTCCCGTAAGGGTTACTTCAAGGTAACATCTATAACACCTAAGTGGTGTTGGCCAAAAAAAAAATTATACTATCCATCTTCAGTTGGGAGGAAAAAAAACATATTACAGACTTACAGTATATACGCTAAGAAATTTCATACATTTCTTCCAGAACAGTTTCAAAAATAAGACATTTACAGTAGTTTTCATTTTTACACTGGTTTAAGGAAATTAATTTTCATCATTACACAAGATATTTTTAATCATGTTCATTTCATACACATACAGTTCAAATAACAGACAAACAGTACACAAAGTAATCTGCTTATTAGTAGAATAGGTACAGTCTTCAAAACAAAATTAAAAACAATTAATACCTATACAATAGCCCAGAACATTTTAACTTAATAAATCAGAAATTAGCCTTTCAATATTTTTAAAGGAATGTAAATTTTCACAGACACATAAGCATACTGATGATCATAGTATATTTCACAAGGTTCAGCAATTAATAAAATATTGAAAATTTCAGTTTTCATCCACATATGCACAAATATTTACACAAACAGCTATGAGAAACTTTTCCAACCAACTCTTTAAACACCAAAGTAACTTTTCAAGGTTTTCTCAAAACAATTAACTTTAAAGCTGTTTTTCATTAATAGCAGTCCAAAATGTTTGTTGCATATAAACGGACTAACCTATTCAGACCCTAACTTTAATTATCGCTGCTGTGTTTTAAAACAAGGCAGTCCAAAACTTTAAGTTATTCCAAAAAAAACTAGTATCAAAAACATCTACATCCATTTGAATAAGAATGCATATATATTTTATAATAACTTTTCATTGACTTCAATGTGAATAGTCAGTTCATAACACATTGGCCAATAAACCTAACTTACTTCAATGCTTGCCTCAGCATAAGCAGTCCATGTTACTCATCCTGCCCATTATTTGTTTGGCAGTCTTTGTATATAAACATTTAGACACAAAACACAATTTACATTAAGAACACAAAAAAACACATTCTTAAAATAATACGCTGCCCCATCCTCTAGGTTTGGCAGTTCGTGACCACTTATCAACTTCTTGCCCCACAATTGCAAGTCCTTTGTCTATTGCTCACACAGTATATTTGGTAGCCCACACCTTCAGGACCACAGCATTTTTATTCTCTTGTTTTGTTTTGCTGCCCAACAACATATTTTTGAGCAGTTTATTTCCATCATTTCCTGGTTTTTCATCATTCTGTCACATCTTTGTTACCAATTGCATTAATGGTATAAAACATGAAGCCTGTAACTTTGAAACAGTAATTAGACACTGGTAATATTAAATTTTTCTTTACACCATGACAAAATCAAGCAATATACACATATTAATAGAGTAAAGTTAAATATCTTACTTGGGATCAAGTCAGGATTAAGAATTTCTTACTACTCATTTACCATTGCTTTTTCACACACAGTTAGGTCATCAGATATGTCAAGATCAGCACAATAATTTTACATCCTACTGCAAGTGATTTCTGCCTACCTTTTGTGGTACTAAACACATGCCTCTCATATCTATTTTACACACGTTAGTCAGGTTTACCTCCTCAGCTTTAAAACACAGAACATTTTTTTATCACTGTTATTACCCATTTCTGTAGAACCATATTTAGACATTAATCATATTAGATTATTCATTTTAAACATTAACTTTATTTACTCTTTCATCTTCCTGCATAAAACCATTTACCCATTTATTTCCACTGCATGTTCCTATTCCCTTTCTCTGTACCCACTTTATTTCTAAAATGCTCAATCATTTTCTAGTGTGCCCAGTTTGATTATCCATTACTCTTTACAGAAATGTTCACCTTTAGTCATATTATACAAGGAAAATTTAGCATTATTAAAATTTTTATCATCATTCAAATCCACTATAAGAAAATGAAATAAATAACTTAGTTCTGGTGTTAGCACCACAATTCTAACCAATTGCTTCAAGCTTGAAATTCACACTAATTGAAAGTTATTTTAAAGCTAAATTTACATTCTGTAAAAAGTTCCGAATGAAGAAGGGGAAGGTTGCCAACACGAAAATAAACAGAAGTAGTGCTGGCAACGACTCGGGTTTCTGGTGCTCGTCAGGCACCTGACAATGCAAAGAGTGCATGTCCCCTGAGGGTACCACATTTCATTCATCATTGGTTTCTGTGGACATACAACTTCAGGTCAACTATATTTCTAACCCCTAAAGGCTTCCTTGATTTAGGGTACCTAAGAAAATAAGCATTTTCATGTTGAGTTCCTTGCACTTCAAAAGGACCATTGTAAACGTATTTGAATTTAGAAATCTCATTATTAATTTCACTAGATTTTTCATGGATCTTTACTAAAACATAATCTCGAAGCTTTAATTTAGTTGTTTTGAGGTTATTATCATGTCTTTTGGATCTAGCGGCTGCTTTATCTTTCATTCTTTTCTTAACTAACACTTTTTTCTCATGCATTTTAATTCCTACAGTAGGTGGGAATTGCAAGACCTCTTCAATAATACTTTTACTTTTACGGTCCAACAGAATTTCTTCAGGGGTAAAACCGGTGGTTTCATGGTATAAGGTGTTCATAGTTTTTTCAAAGTCACATACAAATCTGTCCCGTGCCTTATGGTTATGGTGACAGTAGGTTCTACCTAACCTTCCTAATTCATGCATATATCTTGCGACAGGGTTGCTAGCTGGGTGGTAAGCTGAAATATATTTAACTTGAAGATTATGTTGCTTCATACCTTCCTTCCAGACTTTTGAGATGAACTGTGATCCAATGTCAGACAAAACTGCTTTAGGTTTACCGATGGTGTTAAAATACTAAGTCATCTTACTAAAGACTGCTTTAGCAGTTGCTTTCCTGATTGGATATAATTTAATAAATTTGGAGAACACTTCCAACACTACAACAATGTAAGACCAATTCCCTGAGGTTTTAGATAAAGGACCATACAAATCCACAGACAGTAAATCTAATGTGTCCTCTGGTACTGTATTCTGTATGAAACCTAGATTTACTCTATTTGTTACTTTTGCCCTCTGACATGCACCACAAGATCTTATTCTATCAGTAATTTTCTTAGTAGCGCCTACATTAATCAAGACCACAACAGTTAACTTTTCAGTACACTTTTTGGGAACACAATGCCCTAAGGCAAGATGAAAATAATCAATCACTTTAGTCTCAAATTGCCTAGGCCAATACACCTTCCATTCTTCAGTACTGGTATTCTTTCTCCTGTACAGAACTCCATTAAATGTCTTGTAAAATCTACTGATTTGCGGGAAATTAAGGTTACTAAAATTAACTTTCGCTGACTTCCATATTTCATTCTCATTCTGGTGGAACCTCATGCTTTTACAAATTTGCTCAATTCTTTTCCTACCTGTAACCTCCTTAATATATCTTATATGAAATTTGCCATCTTCATTGCCGGCTGCGGTGGTCTCGCGGTTCTAGGCGCGCAGTCCGGAACCGCGCGACTGCTACGTTCGCAGGTTCGAATCCTGCCTCGGGAATGGATGTGTGTGATGTCCTTAGGTTAGTTAGGTTTAAGTAGTTCTAAGTTCTAGGGGACTGATGACCACAGCTGTTAAGTCCCATAGTGCTCAGAGCCATTTTGCCATCTTCATTACATTCCCTCGGTAAGTTGTTCATACCCTCAGGCAATCGCAATAAAGCGTCAGCTACGTAGTTGTCACTACCTTTAATATACAATATCTCATAATCAAACTGTTGTAAGTACAGGGCCCATCGACTCGACCTACCGGTAAACAGTCGACAGTTTTTCAAGAAGGTTAATGCTTTGTGGTCTGTATGAATTGTAGTTTTATGTCCCCATAAATAATTCCTAAATTTCTTTAATCCCCAAGCGATTGCTAAAGCCTCTTTCTCTGAAATAATATAGTTTTTCTCATATTTACATAAAGTCCTACTAGCGAAAGCAATGGTTCTATGTTCTGTTTCCCCAGATTCTGTGTTTTCTTGAAATATTTCAACACCAATACCATAAGCACTACTGTCTGTAATCATGTGGAATGGCTCACTTAAAACTGGATGATGTAAAATGTTTTCCCTTACTAACTCAGTTTTTAAATTTTCAAAATCCTTCTGACATTCGGATGTCCAAACATATACACTGTTTTTCTTCAACAAGCTATTCAAATGTGGGCTGTTAAAAACTTGCCCCTTCGCAAATTTGCGGTAAAACCCACAAAGACTTAAAAACGCTTTCAACTGTTTCCTGTTCTTTGGAGGAGGGCACTTTTCAATAGCATTAAGCTTTTATGGGTCCTTGCCAACTTTTTTAACTTAAATGTCATGCCCATGCTTGAAGAGCAATAAGGGATTTGTTTAACAGGTCACAATGCTCCTCCCAGTTATCAGTAGCAATCAATAGGTCATCTACATATACAGCCAATCTGGTACAAAGTTCTTTTCCTAACACAGTATCCAAAGTACTAATGAAAACAGAAACAGAAGTATTTAAACCAAATGGTACAACTTTGTATTGGTAACATTTTCCTGCAAACAAAAAAGCTGTATATTTCCTAGAATCTTTGTGTAATGGGATCTGGCAATATCCGGCAGTGAGGTCTAAACTGGTTAGATACTTTACATTTTGGAACTTTTGTAATAAATCATCTAAATTTTCAGGTCTGTCTACTTCTCTCCTGACAATTTTATTCAATGTCCATGCATCAATGACTACTCTTACGCCTCCATCTCTTTTATTGACTATAATAAGTGGACTATTGTATTCACTATTGCTTCTTTCTATTACCCCCTATTCCAACATTTTATCAGTTTCAGCTTGTGCTGCTTCTTTCTTAGCTATAGGTATTGGATATGGTCTGACAAAGAATGGTTCATGTTCTAGGATATCCATACGGTATTCAAAGTTATTTATGACACCTGGTTTATCAGAGAAGACTTCCTTATTATTATTCAAGATATTAAATAAATCATCTTTCTGTTCACATGAGATTCCTTGGATGACATCAACAATTTCCTTAAAACTGTCAGTTTTTTTATCATCCTGCAATAAACCTCTCACATGGTATATTTCATATAGTTGGGATAAACCATCATTTTCAGATTCTATTTTTAACAAAATGGGTTCTACATTAACATCTTGGACCTGGTTGTCATCTTCAAATTTAATTTCTATTGGTTTGGTTTCCCTATTAATATTATCAGTTCCACTAACACAAAATAAAATTACTCTTTCCTTGTCTAGCCAATCAATAACTAAAATCATTTCAGCACTTATTTCAGTGACCACTAAAAAATCATGTTCAAATTTTTGACTTCCTATTTCAAAGTCCATCAATACTTGTTTTTGAATGGGCTTGCTGGACCTGCCAATAGCTCCTATAATTTTTACTCCTCTCACAGACATTATTACTAACCCTGGTTTACATGAAATATGATCAAAGAATGATTCTGATATGGCACTGATTTGGGATCCTGTATCTAAAAGCACTGGCAGCTCAGTGTTACAAACATTTACAGGTATTGTAGTTTGTTTAACAATTCGGTGCTCCTTTTCCTCCTGTTCTTCGCATAACAGATCCTGCTCAACCATAATGTCTTTCCAGGAAATATTACCTACAGATTTCTGTTGTATATCAGGTGGCCTTTTGGGTTTGTTGACCTCTACATCTTTTCAGATTTTCAACAATTCACGTTCTACTATATTTATATCTGGAGGTTCTTTAGGTTTCTGTAAATCTATTTATTTCATTACATTAAGCAAACTTGCCCAATATAATGTCATCTGGCGGCTCTTTCGGTTTTGTTTCGGTTACGCATTTCGGATTTTGTTTCGAAAAGATGTCATCAACTTTTTCGTAACCTCTTTCAGTAAAGGTATAAGTATGTTTATCTACCTCCGAAAACTTATCTGTATCTGAATCTGTCGCCTCTCCTTCGTCTGAGCTATCACTTGGTTCTATTTCGTTATCAGATTCGAGGAGGAAAGCAACTTTTAAACAGTGAGGCCGATTATCACTAGATGTTTCAGCCACTTAGTTTTTCGACTCATTTTCCACACAATGCATATCGGTTGGACACTCAGGCACTTCAGCTGTATCACTTTGAACGATTTCAGCCTTAACTTCATACTTAGTATAATCGTCATATACTTCGATAGCCTTAATTTCATTTTCCCCTTTGTTATCATTCTCAGGTAATCGTGCGAAATTCCTACTAGGCCCTTCTGCATTAGAAACATAAAACACCTTTCCATCAACAATAACTTCACCTGCACTGCTTATAATGTCATGTTTACTAACGTCCTCCTCTAAATAATTTTCACCTATTATTAATTGTGCACACGTCTTTTGCGTGTCATATTCTACCTTCATTTCCTGTTTATTCATCATAACCTCCCCCATATCTACGTCTCTTACCTCATACACATCATTAACAGTACCAATATTCCCCTTTTCACTCGCCTTTTCTGGCTCCCATTCATTCTTTAATAAAGTCTTTTCGCACGATTCCGATACTGAGTTATCCTTATCATATGGCATATTAACTTTATTTCCATTTTTTCATTTATCTACTACTGAGACCTGCCAACGGAAGTGTCCGATCCCGCCTTTTCTGTTTCTCTCTACGGCAGCCACCTTGTTCTGACGTCTGCCATTTGTGTGTGCTGCCAAGTGCAATGTGCAGTGCTCCCGCAAGCGCTGCCCGGAGCATAAACGGTCACGTGACTTCACACTGGGATCGCCAGTATGTATCACTCCGCGCCCGTCTTCTATAGGCGCGTCCTTAACCTTCCTGCCCCGTATTTTACATCTTTACTTCTGAAATTTATTATTTGACATCTTTTCTTTGAGCCCAAAACCGGTTTCCGCGTGAATCCGGCCCGTAACACACGCGGTTTTCAGTTTTCCATTTCGTCTCTATTTTGGAAATTCCGCGCCATGTATCCTCTGCCGCGCATCTTATAATTTCCCCTATTTCTTGCACGACCTCTTAGAATCGTGTTTACACGAAACTATCGTTTTCAGGTCATTCGTTTTGGTCATCACTTCCTCGCAAATAAATGTTGTTATTATGGGGACGGGACTCGCGATTTTTTCGCCAGTGATCTTCATCCTCTACCCTTTCCAAAAACGCAGAAAAATTTCTGTGGGTACTCCCAACATATCGTTTAGAATCCTCAGGTAGTTTCTGCCAAGGAACCCAAACGATCTCGGTTTCAGTCCCTCTTGCTTTCAAATGTATCAGTCTTCTGTACCATAATTCGCAAAATTCTTTCATGGTTTGCCTACCTCTGATATCATGCAGTCAGGCCATTAGAAACTCACGCCACAACAAACTTGCTTCTGTTCTGACCAGTATTCGTCAATAAATTTTTGTTTAAAACTTTCAAAAGACATATGGTTTGTATCTAGATTCAACCCCCACCTTTTTGCTTCTCCTGTTAATGCACTGATCACAACATTGATTTTTTCCTGGTCTGACAAATATTCAGGAAAATTTCTTTCGCAATTTGTTACAAAGTCTAGGGGGTGCCATCCGTTATGCCTCTTTGCAGGGTCGAATTTCTCTTCGCCCTCTAATATTTTACTGAGAGGCATTCTTTCAGTAAAATGTGTAGGTCCGATTTGTATTTCTCTTTCCAAGTCATACATTTTGCCTTGAATTTGTGAAGTGTTATATTCACACTTCTTTTCGCAAGTAACAATCTGTTTGGTGATTTATCTACTTGTTTCTGTTACCGACTGTTTAATCTGTGCAAATTCCGCGTTACATTCGGTTTGTATTTCGGATTTAATACCGAATACCTCTTCGTTCACCTTAGTACCGACTAAGGGTTCTACTTGATTTCGAATTTTGATTACTTTAAGGTCCAATCTTTTGTTATTGTCATCAATTTGTCCTTGTATGTTGGCAATATTGCCATTGATGACAATAATTTCGCTTTTAAGGCTTTTAATTTCATTACTCACAATGTCTACTTTTACATCAACCTTCTCAATCTGTTTGCTAAGATTCTTGCCTTGCTCATGCATTTGTTTAGTAATATCACTACCTAGTGCTGCATTTTGCGCTATAATTTGGGCCTTAATATTGTCATTTTGCGCTGCAAACTGCGCAGACATTATTCTAAGTTAATCAGTCAAATCTGGTGTCTTTTCATGTTTGGTTCATACCGCATTTTCGTGTTCGAGTCCTACTTCCCTCTCAGTTTCTGGTGATTCGAACATATCCCGCGATTCATATCGCCACTGTCTTCCACAACATCGCTCATATTGTCTTGCTTAGTACGAGCGACATTCAAAGCTTCTATCTGTTTATTGATATCGGCTTGGTACCGTACGTAATTTAACTGGCGCGTAATGCCATCTGTTGGTGTACTGCCTGAACTGCTCTCGATTGCATTCTGTTCTCGCGAGTCTAGATTAATTTCTAATTTCCTGTCCATTATAGTTGCTATTAAGTATTGACACCTTTAATTTTCAATTTAAATTGAACTTTCACTATCCGTTCTGTCAAATAATGTACAAGGTTCGCGCCGCTGGACGGTTTACGTTCACTCTATATTTGTAAAATGCTGCTGTTGTTGTTGTTGTTGTGGTCTTCGGTCCTGAGACTGGTTTGATGCAGCTCTCCATGCTAATCTACCCTGTGCAAGCTCGTTCATCTCCCAGTACCTACTGCAACCTACATCCTTCTGAATCTGCTTAGTGTATTCATCTCTTGGTCTCCCTCTATGATTTTTACCTTCCACGCTGCCCTCCAATGATAAATTGGTGATCCCTTGATGCCTCAGGACATGTCTTACTAACCGATCCCTTCTTCTAGTCAAGTTGCGCCACAAACTTCTCTTCTCCCCAATCCTATTCAATACCTCCCCATTAGTTGCGTGATCTACCCACCAAATCTTCAACATTCTTCTGTAGCACCACATTTCGAAAGCTTCTATTCTCTTCTTGTCCAAACTATTTATTGTCCATGTTTCACTTCCATACATGGCTACACTCCATACAAATACTTTCAGAAACGACTTCCTGACACTTAAATCTATACAAACACTTAACAAATTTCTCTTCTTCAGAAACGCTTTCCTTGCCATTGCCAGTCTACATTTTATATCCTCTCTACTTCGACCATCATCACTTATTTTGCTCCCCAAATAGCAAAATTCCTTTACTACTTTAAGTGTCTCATTATCTATTCTAATTCCCTCAGCATCACCCGACTTAATTCGACTACATTCCATTATCATCGTTTTGCTTTTGTTGATGTTCATCTTATATCCTCCTTTCAAGACACTGTCCATTCGATTCAACTACTCTTCCAAGTCCCTTGCTGTCTCTGACAGAATTACAATGTCATCGGCGAACATCAAAGTTTTATTTGTTCTCCCCGGATTGTAATACCTACACCAAATTTTTCTTTTGTTTCCTTTATTGCTTGCTCAATATACAGATTGAATAACATCGGGGAGAGACTACAACCCTGTCTCACTCCCTTCCCAACCACTGCCTCCCTTTCAAGCCCCTCAATTCTTATAAATGCAGTCTGGTTTCTGTACAAATTGTAAATAGCCTTTCGCTCCCTGTAAAATGCTCAATACTTACAATTTTTCCGTTTGTAGGTGCAAATTGAACAACGTCCTGTCACGCGGCGCCACGTATAACATTGCAACAGCATTTACGTAGCTTATACAATCAAATACCAAGTTTGGTTTATTATGTAGTGTGCCCCAACAGAACAAAACGTCCTGTCACGGAAAAGCCACGTATAACATTCCTGTCTGATACTGCTGTACCATAACCTTAAAGCTGGAAGCAGGTTGTGAAATAAAACTATTTTATTAAAGCAATTATAGTGCAACGCAACAGAACAGTGTTACACTCTGAGAGGATTTTTGTTATATTGACCGTGTTGTACCTAATGGAAGTGGCCTATCGGAAGTGAAAGTCAGAATTACGTAAACATTTAAACAGTAACAATTAATATTTTACTTAGCTATGCTGTTTACAGAGTAAAGAAAACGGTCGCCAGCCTAATTAGGCAAGAGAAAGATTAACGTTCTCGTTTAAGAAAGTAGGTATGAGTAACTTTAACGAACAAACACAACCTAGACTAGGCCACACGCGAGTGCAATGAACTATGACACATACATATGTTTACGGTAAGATTGAAGTTAACAGCTAGACCAGCACAAACTATTTGCATAAATATAACGAGTAACGAAACACACTATTATTTTCAGTGCTTACTCAAACTGAATGGTCTTTATAACGTTATTATTACTATTCACTGCAGAATCATTAATTGGATATAGGTTCAGTATTAATGTTCAAATATTTTCCTAGCTGAAATGCAGTTCATTGCATTTTTCTATACTGGTCACAGGTTAAACATCTCTCAACTGAATACTATTCTATTTAGGATGAAAGTTAATTGGAATCCACTAACAGGCTGCTTCTCCTGTCTTTTGAATAAAGAAATTATGGTTTTCATAAATAGTGGTCTTCCCGTTACTTGTTACCTAGCATTAGCACAATAGACATACTGTGGATCCTGTCATACTATTAATATGCACTTCCAATACACAAGAGAGACAAACACTTAGTAATCATGAACATATAATTTTCCATAAATGCAGTTTTCCACTTTTACTACAGTGAAACACAATGTTGACAAATTTGCAGGAACCTGACTCACCTTTTCAAATTTACTGCAGGTAGCACTATGATCATCAACTAAGCAATACTTTATAAGCCTCAATTATAAGAAGTTTAATTTTTTTAAAAAACTGTAAATTGTCTTTGTAATCACAGTCTTCTACTTGCAAGTAAACGATTAAATAGGTGACTTTGAAACTTCACAAAACTATATTTACTGCTTCCCACAATTTCACTGAATCCACAGTAAACCTGAATATTTTCATCTCATCAAAGATCAAACACATATGTAATTAACCATCTAACTTTGAGGCTTTCATTTTTTCCACAAAATAGGACACTCGGTAATCATAGTTCAGATGGAGAGCAACCTGATGGGTGTTGTGATAGGGAAAAAATCGAGGTAGGTACATAAATTCAGTTATAAGTTACCTTATATTTGTGCACGCTAAAACATCCAGTAAGCTGATCCTTCACTGTACATCATTGTAGTATTCCGTTACAGTGATTGCGCAATGTGGTGGCAACTGCATGTTGGTAGGTGGATTCGCTGGCGGAATTGCTGGACTCTGGCCCTTCTTGGTGTCGATGATGAATACCAATTCCGGAATAGTTCCATCTATTTATCCATTAATCCGAGGCATTGGAAAGCAGCAGAAAAAGCCTCTCTCGGACCCAGCACAATATGCAATTTTTATATGGCAGTGCACAGTTTGGTAGCTCGTCCCCAACTGACTCTTGTTCCACCTTTCCTACCTAGGCCAACCACAATTTGCGCACGCTACACAGTTCCGTTTCCGAGGGGAACCACTACACCTTTTGCATATCAAATAACTAAGAACCCTAAGTGAGGATCAGCAATTTACATAACAGCAAACAAACGTTTTAAATAAAACAGAACATTTGCACATATTGACATTTATACAAAAAATTATTCACTCAGAAATTACAATTATATACAGTAAGTTTGGTTCCCTCCAAATGGGACAAAGAATTTAAATGACAGATAAACTACTTTGCATAGAACCAAACCATGACATCAAAGTTTGTACAAAGAAAGGAGTATACAATTTTGTGTTATCTATTCAATCAAACACACTTACAGAAGCTTAACGATGTAATATTAAGTGAAACAAAAGCAAAATAAATCATTAGAGCACTACAGCTATGGTTTTGCATACTGCAACTTACATCGTTCTGAATATGCTTGCTGTATTCATCTTCGGGCCTCCCTCTGCCTTTTATTCCCTCACGCTTCAATCGAATACTAAACTCGTGATCCCGTGATGCCTCAGAATATGTCCAACCAATCGATATCCACTGCTTGTCATGTTAAACCGCAAATTCTCCTTCTCCCGACTTCTGGTCAGTACCTTCTCATTAGTTATGTGATCTACTCATCTAATCTTCGGCATTCTTCTGTAGCTCCACATTTCAAAAGCTTGTATTCTCTTCTTCCCTACAATGTTTATTGTCCATGTTTCATTTACATACATGGCTACACTCATAAAAAACTTTCAGAAAAGACTTCCTGACACTTAAATCTATACTCGACGTTAGCAAATTTCTCTTCTTCAGAAACACTTTTCTGGCCAGCTCTGGTCTACATTTTACATCTTCTCTGCTTCGACCATTATCAGGTATTTTGTTGTCCAAAGAGTAAAACTCATTTTCTACATTAAGCGTTTTATTTCCTTATCTAATTCCCTCAGCATCTCCTAATTTTATTCGACTACATTCCATTATCCTCGTTTTACTTTTGTTTAGTTTTCTGCTTCCTCACTATACAGATTGAGTAGCATTGTGTGTTGGCTACAGTCCTCAACAACTTCCTTCTCAACCACTGCTTCCCTTTCGTGCCCCTCGACTCTTATAATTGCCATCTGGTTTCTGTACCAATTGTAAATAGCCATTCGCTCCCTGTATTTTACCCCTGCCACCTTTAGAATTTGGAAGAGAGTATTCCAGTCAACATTGTCAAAAGCTTTCTCTAAGTCTACAAATGCTAGGAACGTAGGTTTCCCTTTCCTTAGCCTATCTGCTACGATAAGTCAGTACTGCCTCGCTTGTTCTTGCGTTTCTAGCGAATCCAAACTAATCTTCCCCGAGGTCTGCTTCTACCTGTTTTTCCATTCGTCTGTAAAGAGTTCGTGTTATTATTTGGCAGCCGTGTCTTATTAAACTGATAGTTTGGTAATTTTCACACCAGTCAACACCTGCTTATTTTTGAGATTGGAATTATTATGTTCTTCTTGAAGTCTGAAGGTATTTCGCCTGTCTCATACATCTTGCTCACCAAATGGAATAGTTTTGTCATGGCTGGCTCACCTAAGGGTATCAGAAGTTCTAATGGAATGTTGTCTACTCCTGGGTCCTTTTTTCGACTTAGGTCTTTAAGTACTCACTCAAATTTTCACGCAGTGTCATACGCATTTCATCCCCATCTACGTCTTCTTCCATTTCTATAATATTGCCCTCAAGTACATTGTACTTGTATACTCGTTCCACCTTCCGCTTTGCCTTCTTTGCTTAGGACTGGTTTTCCTTGTGAGCCCTTGATATTCGTACAGGTGGTTCTCTTTTCTCCAACGATCCTGTAGTTAGTATTTTCCTGTAGTCAGTATCTATCTTAGCCCTAGTAATATATGCTTCTACATCCTAATGTTCGTCCTCTAGGCATCACTGCTTAACCATTTTGCACTTCCTGTGGATCTCACTTTTTAGACGTTTGTATTCCTTTTCGCCTGTTTCATTTACAGTCGATTTTCCCCTTTCATCAATTAAATTCAATATCTCTTGTGTTACCCAACGATTTCTACTCT
Source organism: Schistocerca americana (assembly GCF_021461395.2). Taxonomy (NCBI): domain Eukaryota; kingdom Metazoa; phylum Arthropoda; class Insecta; order Orthoptera; family Acrididae; genus Schistocerca; species Schistocerca americana. Next base: position 741,191,644 of record NC_060121.1, on the reverse strand, counting down.
CCCTCGTCTTTTTAACTATTTGACCCTCTGTTGCCTTCACTATTTCATCTCTGAAAGCTACCCTTTCTTCTTCTACTGTATTCCTTTCAGCTGTTATTGTCAATCGTTTCCTAATGCTCCTTCTTTCGTGATACTTAAACCAAATGTCAGCGATGATTAAGTTATGCTCAATGCAGATTTCTACAAGGCTGCTTCTCCTTTCATTCCTTACCCCCAGTCGATATTCACTTGCTGCTCTTCCTTCTCTTCCTTTTCCTGCTTAGCACACTGGAGCACGACGGTTCAATCCCGCGTCAGGCCGTCCTGATTCAGGTTTTCCGTGATTTCCCTAAATCGCTTCAGGGAAATGCCGGGATGGTTCCATAGAAAGGGCACGGCCGATTTCCTTCCCCATCCTTCCGCAATCCGAGCTTGTGCTCCGTCTCTAATGACCTCGTTGTCGACGGGACGTTAAACAGTAATCTCCTCCTCCTCCTTCCTTTCCTGCTGCCGATCTCCAGTTCCCAATGACTCTTATCGTCCCTCTTAGCTATCTTCTATCTCATCATACATTTCTTCAATCTCTTCATTATCTGCAGAGCTAGTTGACATATAAACTTGTACGTCTGCAGTAGGCGTAGGCACTTCGTGTCTATCTTGGATACATTAATGCGTTCACTATGCTGTTCGTAGTAGCTTATCCACGTTGCTACTTTTTATTCGTTATTAAACTTACTCCTGCATTACCCCTATTTGACTTTGTATTTATAGTCCAGTATTCACATGACCCGATATCCTGTCCCCCCTCCCACTGAAATTCACTAAATCTTTTAGCCTATCTCTTTCACTTTTTAAATTTTCTAACCCTACCTGCCCGATTAAGGGATCTGACATTCCACACTCCGATCCGTATAAAGCCAGTTTTGATTCTCCTGATAACGACGTCCTCGTCAGTAGTACCCGCCCGCAGATCCGAAGGGGGGATTGTTTTACCTCCGGAATATTTTATCCAAGGGGCCGCCATCATCGTTTAACCATACAGTAAAGCTACATGCTATCGGGAAATATTATGGCTGTAGTTTCTTCTTGCTTTCATCCATTCGTAGTACCCAGCACAGCGATGATGCTTAAGTTTATGTTACAAGGCCAGTTCAGTCAATTGGACTATGGCCCCTGCACCTACCGAAAAGGCTGCTGCTCCTCTTCAGGTTGTTCATGATAACAAATTTATGTTTCAGGTATTTCTATCCAAAATTTCTGCTGTGTTTAACGCGTTGTCAAGGCCACCTTGTTAGGTGATATTAAAATAAAAACGTACGGAGCAACCATATAACAGGGGCAGGTTGGGGGGGACTTGTACTGTGTGTTATTATTTGAGGCAAGCTCGCAAGTAATCTGTCCTCCTTTTTGTAAGTTGGTCAGTTGTAATCATTACTTCGCTACTCAAGTTCTGTGTCCTGTGGGGACTGTTAGTCACAGAAATTTGCTATTTTTCTTGCAACCTGTCAGTACTGTTATTTCAACTGTCTGACTGAGTTGAGTGTTTGTAATACAGTAAACGGTTCCTGTAGGCAGATAGCATTTTGAATAGGCTGTCTGCTTGTGATTATAGTTGTGCTCTCCGGCTTTAAACTGTAAGATTTGTTGACTTATAAGTTATGTAACTACTTTTGTGAAGTTTTAAATCATTTCACTGTTCTGAACTTTGACATAACGCCAGTTTCAAGACTTAATAAGATATTTTATAGCGGCAAGTTCATATTAGCTTGATCAGATGGATATATTATAATGGGATTGCTTCAAAATTTCATAAGGGCAGTTACGTATCTGAGCTCAGGGTTTAATTGTATATTCAGTGGATCATCTTTAAAACTCAATTAATTTTGAATACCTTCTCTTTTCATGGGCTATAGTTAGTGTGCAAAAGTTGTGGCTACAACCTGGTTTAATGTGGATCATCATTACACTCTTAAACCTTAATTTATTGTAGCATGATATCATCAGCGGTTGTAATATGAAGTACAGATAAGGTGTTATTCATTCTGTGAATGTTAAAACAAGGTTATGGTTTTGATATTGTTGTTTGAATTTATGTGTAATAAATTATTTTAAGAAAAGTGTATAATGAAATTGGGGCCCAGCACTTCACCTCCTCATTTTCGCTATTGTGGCGGATGTTGGCTTTGTGTCTGTCTTACCTACGATGATGCGTTAACTACGCTGTTCATAATAGGTTGTGCATTTTGTACTGCCCGGGGGCCTAGAAATGACGGAGAGGCTTCGTCCCGCCGTAGCCCTCAGCGGTTCACAACCCCACAACAGGCCACAGTAGTACACCCAGCCCACTGCCGCCCCACACCGAATCCATAGTTATTGCGCGGTTCGGCCCCCAGTGGATCCCCCTCCCCTCCCCCCGAGAACGTCACGTACCAGTCGAGTGTAACCCCAAATGTTTGCGTGGTAGAGTAATTATGGTGTACGCGTACTTGGGGGCAGTGTTTGTGCAGCAATCGCCGACATAGTGTAACTGAGGCGGCATAAGGGGAACCTTCATAATACACTACTCGCATCCCTGTTTTCTTATTCTATTACGTCGAATTGTTGTGGTATTCATAACCCTGTACCAGATCTTTTCGTCTTGTCACCTAATGTAATGAATCCCCACTATATTTATTTCCAGCCCTCCCTAACCGATTAAAGGACCTTAAATTCCACGCTCGTCTTCATATAATGAAGGTCTGTTTTTCCTGATACCGACAAACTCCTGTGTAGTCCTCGTCCGCAGATCCGAATGGGGACTGTTTCACCCCAGAAATATTTTACGTCAAAGGATGGCATAATCATTTAACCATACAGTAGAGCTACATGGCCTTGGGAAAAGTAACTGCTGTAGTTTCCCCTTGCTTTTGCCATTAGCAGTAACAGCACAGCAATGTCACGTTGGCAATTGTTGCAAGGCTTTAGTCAATAAACCGGACTGTTGACCTCCAATTCCCACAACTCCTGACAAGACTGTGGCCCTCTTTTGGAATCCATTGTGGTTGCACCTACAGTACGGCAATCTGTATCCTTGAGGACGCAATCCACCTCATCTTGGAAATATCTGTGGTTCATGGGGCGGACTTACTTTACATTACTTTCTTCGTTATGTGGGTGGCGATTTTCACAACTGGCTTATGGAACGAAACAGCTTCATTACTCTCGCAGACACCTAACTGAGACTATAGCGACTGACTAATGCGTCTGAATGGCAGTAGTTTCAGATGGATGTTGGGTGATACAAAAGAGTATAGTGGGAAATCGGTTTGGAAAACGTGTTGTGTTTGGGTCCGAAGTCGAAACTGAATATTCACTACCTAGCCTTTCATATGGATGATGAGACAGGAATCATTGTACCTCGCTTATCGTAAGAACAATGAAGTGAGTATCACTCTAGATCACCGTCGACTTACCTCCATCAACGAGACCCCTAAAGCTACTGCAAAAAGAAAAATTGACGTTGAGTATCGCAGAAGCTGTATTTAAGTGAGATACTTAAACACTGTCATAATATTTGCCGCCTCTTCCGCATATTTTTATTTGTGTAAAAAGGCAAATTTTTTTCTTGTATTTTTCATTTTTCTTATTTCTATTCTCTATTTCTAAGTCTTATTTTTATTACTCCTAATTAAAATTATCAAAATTTGCTAGTATTAGGCGGAGGTTACTTTTAATCAACAAGTTAGTAATGTTTAACGGGCAGCTGGTTCTTGAGAAAAAAGCAGCGTAGAGGAATGTATTCTGCCGGAACGGTTATGCGCCGGCCGTTAACGTGATGACGAGAGTACATTTTAAAAAAGAAAACTGGACAAGTGCTAGTAGCACTCGCGCTTTGAGGGTTCCGTACAAATAGAATTATGCCTAACTGAGGATCGTATCTTTTGATGCCTTGACTTGGAGGTTTAAATTTTTGCACCTCCACTGATCCGTAGACTTCGTTACTTGACATAAATTTCAACTTGATATCTCTTCCCGTTCCTGAGAAGAAGGGGTCTTAACAGACGGTGAGACAGATCAACAACAAAGTGAGATGTAATGATTATGTTTTTACAGGGTGAAGTACGGAATCCTAAAAACAATAAGAATGTTTAAATTTTTGCACCATGTATTTTAACATCTAATGCAAACAAAACTGTCCATTTAATTAGCTAGTAATTTATCAACAGTATTCTGAAAGGAACGGTAGATAATTGGCGTCAGTAATAGCAGTGTCAGTTGTAAAATGTTTTATGTAAAAAACACGACTGTGACGTCAAGCTAACCTTCAGTCAGTTGAACATTAAAAAATTACTTGACATCTCTTGAAAATGGCGTGGTATGGGAACGATACCAGCGTTGTTTTTTTTTTTAACTGAAGCGTCTACATACAAATAAGTTATCTGCGTTAATCACTGATTTATTTTACCACTGTGTGTTTCGTTGGTTCACAACATCATCTTCAAGTGAAGAATTGTTTTCACAGCAGCAGTCAGAAGGCAGTGTAGATTATGCTGCGCCTTTTGAAGGGCGGTGTAGTTGTAAGAAGTATGCAATCTGCTCCCTCTTGTATGTCTTCTCAATTACTCATAATGTTCTCACTATCACTTCAGAGATGTTGTATATGGTACGTTGTATGTTGTAGATGTTCAGCACCATCAGTCCGCACTATGCAGATTTTCTATGACTCTACCGCCCTTCAAAAGATCCATCGTAACATTCATTGCCGTGAGTCCGCTACTGTGAAAGGCGTCTCTTCCCTTCTCTAACACAAACTAAGTAAATAAACTATTCTCCACCTAAGATGATGATGTGGACGATAAAAACAGGCAATTGCAAAATAGACTGCGGGAGAAAACTGTTTTATTTGTACTTATCAACAATCGCAGCCCTCACGATGCCGGCTTTTGCGGATGAAATATTCATCACTTCTTACAACTAGAGCTGCTGCTGTTGTTAGCAAAATCACTCTTCATCTTCGATGTAACTCCGAAAGCGTTACAGTGACGGTCTCGCCGAGGTCGCGAGCAAACTGCGGTAAGCCCTAGCCCGGGCAATTGGACGAAAGTGCCGGCCCAGGTAATGGCGGGCGCGGCAGTTGGCCGGAGCAGGGAACTGGGGAGATGCGAGTTGCTTAGCCTGTTAGGGCCGAGCGCGGCGCCCGCTGGAGCCGCAACCCGCGGACGTGGCTAGACGTGCGCTGCCTGCAGAGCCGATCGGAGACCGCTGCCTCGCCCACGTTCCCAGCACACTCCCGCTTCTGCTTGCGGAGCGACTCTGCGGTCACCCACAGATCCACTCTAGCGCACGCATTCTTCAGTTGCTACAAATTTTGCACTTAAAATTTACAAGGAAGGTTAAAATATAAACTTTCACGGCCGATAATGTCATACCTGTCGAAATACTGTGGCCTATTATTCAGGGGTCGAATGAATTTCTTCGAGGTATGCTACGTTTCATCCTCCTCAGGTGGAAGGGGGGGGGAGGTGGCGGAAGGGTGGAGAGGCGGAGAGCCGGAGCGTTGTAGCCACTATAAAGCTCCAGTACAGGCTGTATCTCGTCACTGACTCCTCTATAAAAGTCCCGAGTATTTTATGTGATACAGGCAAGTCTTTTCTCCACTGTAAATAATGCACAGCCAGTGTAATATTATGTAGCCTTATAATAGCCACACAAACTGATCCAGAAATGTAATTTTTGTTCTATCTGCTTCAACCGTGCCACACACAAAGCACAAAATTATTGTTGTTGTTGTTGTTGATAAAGGCGATGAAGATACAGGTTTTTATATACGACACTTAGAGCTCATTATGGACTGATACAATCGCAAGTTTTACAAAACTTAACGATTTTTCTTTATCCTCCCCCACTCCCACACTGTCACACACACAAACACGTTGAGTATAAACTACAGACAAGAGAAGGCGTAAAATTTAACCAAAATAAAAGAAAGTTAGTTACAATGACTATTGCTTTAGTGCAGCATTATGCACGGCTTAGGAAATTGTCAGATTTAGGACCTAAGACGCCAGCATCTGTAGATCACTCTTCATCAGTGTTAGCGCTTCCTGTAAGTAAAGAAAAGGCAAGCTGCATGGCTGGGACTCAGTTTTAAAAGGTATGTCTCCTGATAACTGCTGGATTTAGTCAGGTCTCAAATCAAAGGCCGTAACCTAATAATATCCACAGAAAATGAACCAGAAATGTAACTTTTGCTCTATCTGCTTGAATTAATAAAATTTTTTTAATGTGTGTGAAATCTTATTGGACTTAACTGCTAAGGTCTTCAGTCCCTAAGCTTACACACTACTTAACCTAAATTATCCTAAGGACAGACACACACACACACACCCATGCCCGAGGGAGGACTCGAACCTCCGCCGGGACCACAGTCCATGACTGCAGTGCGTAGACCGCTCGGCTAATCCCGCGCGGCAGGGCTTAATAAAGCGTTATATTATCCAAATCAAATCATCCACTTTAGCGTAGTTTAAATTAACAGGATAGTTCCACTTCATGATTGTAGGCTTTCCTGCGTATACTACTTCTCGGGGCGAGTGCGCTGAAATTCTGCGACGTTCCGATGAGTGTCACACTCGTCAGCTTCAAAAATAAAGCCCGCCAAAGTCGCTGTCTGATATCTATGTAACTTTTTTGATATACACACGCCATCGGCGGGTGTGTAAATGATTAGTTGCCATTCTCTGCGACAGGGAGATTGGCCTTCAGAGTGCCCTAGTGTTATTGGTTTACTGTCGTTTTCAGGCCTGACGGTGAAAATGAGGGTCTTGAACAGCGCCAGATGCTGAATAACCACTGTGAAGGGCACGCAGATGCAGCATACTCGTAAAAGACAGCATTATCAGCAGCTGACAAAGTTGAAAGGCATCTCATTGCGGGCCTCCATAGGACCAGTTAGTCGACTCATGTAATTTCTGGATTTGTGGAACATTCGGGAGTGACAGTGGCCCGATATCGGACAGCATGAGTACGTGAGAGCAGGCATACTCAGAGTCAAGGTTACGGTCCACCGCATCTGACCACAATAACAAACGGTCTTAGTATTACGCACTAAGCAGATTCTAGTCCCTACATGTCTGCACCTGCTATTCGAGAAGAAGTAACGGATTCCCCGCAGCATTCCGGATCATCCCGCATCATACGTCGGAGACTAGCAGCAGCTGAAATAGCGAATTTCTGCCACCTGAACAGCCGTCAGTCAACGCCACAACAGACGCGCCTGCTTGTGAAGTGGTGCCATGACACGGAAGTATGGACTACTGATAAATGGCGTTGGGTTGCGTTTAGCGATGAATCGCGGTTCTGCATCGCCCAGGATGACCATCAAATAAGGCGGTGACATGGTCAGAGGCCCAAATCATCCGATTTCTACGAAATGAACAGCGGCATTGCTATTGTCGCCATCGAGTGGCAACCCATCCGGTATGACGGCCTACAGGGACAGGTTGTGACTGAGGGAATTCTGACTGCACAACGGTATGTCACGGGAATCCTGCGTCCTCATGCGTTATCTCTCGGGGGACGTTATACCTGCACCACGTTCCAGCAGGACACTGCTCGTCCAGACGGGACACCTGTCTGTACCAACTGTTGGCGAGATGCTGCTGTACTCACGTGAGCAGCATATCCTCAGATATGTACCAAAGCAAGATGTTTGGGACCAGCTCGGATGTAAAATCCAAGCCAGAACAGTATGCAGGATACCAGGGCTTATTGCAAGAGTTCTGCGTCGCCCTGCCTCAGGTGAGACACAACGGCTTTATGACAGCCTTCCTAACCGAATCAGTGCGTGAATGCAGACCAGAGGGGGTGCAACGTCGTAGCAGTAAGTGGGCTCATACAGTTCTCTTTAAATTTGGCGCGATATTATAACCACTGAATAACTTCACGTAACCTTTGAACCACTTGAACCAGTGAAGTTTCATATTAGTTCCTCCTTCCTTTCTCGGTGCTACCCTTCTTTCCTTTCTACAGGCAGTAGATTTCAAACTGCCTAACACAATGACGATAGTTGTACACGCTTCATTTATTCATCCACAAATGAAAACTGTCAACCTAAATCTGAATTGTTCCTGAATTTTTGCCATAGAACCGTGGCCGTTTACAATGAAAACCGAGGATCTGCGCTTGTATCCCAGCCGATACACAATTAAATTTTGTTGTGGAACTTTGGAATAGGCACATGAAAGGTTAATTCTTAAATCACTTACAACTGCAGCTATTTTGACCTACCTATACACACACACACACACACACACACACACACTCTTCGCTTGTCGTCTATCATGCTGACAAGCAGCCTTGAACTGGCCTAAATACATCACGTAAGATACAGCACATGCTCGCCGCACGAGATTTGACTGAAATTTTCGAGTATTAAGTGCACTTTAATAACGTTCAGACCTTACTTTTTATTGTTACCCAAGTAGCCTTACGCTTTTCGACATTCCGTCACTTTCAGAGGGTACAAAATACAATACAAACTGATATAAAAAGATACGGAAATATGTTACATTCCAGCACTGACTGGAGAGATAGTATGGTTGAGTAGAAAATGACTCTTTAGCTTTCTATCAATATTATGTTAATCACAGAAAATTATTGAACAGTGACATTGTTTCTCGTCAGCATTCTCTACCACGAGAGAGGTGCAAATTACTGCCAAGGAATAAATCAGAAAGCAGGGGGATTAAACCGCTAGGCGGGTGTGGATAAGTGGTAAACGCCCCATTTGTTTCTGTGTACCATGTAGCTTTGAGAGATGAAATAGTGACTAGACAAAGAGACAAATCCCAGGAGAAATCCTTACAGAATACACAAGGTGTTTAAAGTAACTGATAAGAGCACAAAACATAAAAACTCTTCCGGAGCGGAACAAAAGAAATCTAGGCGACTGAAATACAAAATTGACAGAAACTAAAAATCTCAAAGCAGGAATGGCTTGAGAAGGTACACAAATATTATCAAGTACGTACAGCTGTAGGAGAAATAGATGCCGACTATTCAAAACAAAAGAAGCAAGTAGAGAAAAGTGAAGTAGCTTTATGAATATCAAGAACTCAGATGGCAATCCAGTACTAAGCAAAGAATGGAAAGCTGAAAGCTGGGAAAATGTATAAAATGGCTGCACAAACAAAATGAAATTGAAGGCAATACTTTAGAAAGAGAAGCGGGAGTAGATGAAGATAATTTGAGAAATATGATAGTGTGACAAGCATTCGATAGAGCATTGAAAGATGGCACTTGGAATAGGAGGAGGAGGATATTAGTGTTTAACGTCCCGTCGACAACGAGGTCATTAGAGACGGAGCGCAAGCTCGGGTGAGGGAAGGATGGGGAAGGAAATCGGCCGTGCCCTTTCAAAGGAACCATCCCGGCATTTGCCTGAAGCGATTTAGGGAAATCACGGAAAACCTAAATCAGGATGGCCGGAGACGGGATTGAACCGTCGTCCTCCCGAATGCGAGTCCAGTGTGACTTGGAATAGACCACATTTCCTCATCAGCCAGAAAAATCAACACGTTCATAACCTGTCACCTCATTTCTCGCCATTAGTGCCTTACTGAAAGTAAATTGGGCTGCAAAACTGAGAATAAACACATTAGGAATATGTAAAGCACCTAGAGGTGGGCATGTGCCTTCCTTTCTCCCCGTATGTCGTTCTTATGATTTTAAAATATACGGCAACCAACCACTTTTTATGGATTTTTATTTTTGCCAATACGCATTTCCGGCTTTCGTCGACCTTCATTTGACTCCTAACGCATATTTAAATCTACAGTTAGCAGATCGTTAGGAATACCGAATGCTAGTTGGATGCTGCAGCAGCCATGTGCAAAATAAAAACATGGTTTAACTACCAGATTTCGCGAGTTGTGTAATTGCAACATATTACTAGTTCAAGTACTTTGCTGTCGCACTCCGCGGAACTGGAATGCCCGCCGGAGGAAATGAACGTAGGTGGCCGTTAAAGGGCACAGTATCTCGGCAGCGCTGCGCTCGTATGGCGAGAGCACCACCCGTCCCTCCATTCGAATTCGCCCCCATACTGTTCCCCACGCCACGCGAACCGTCACTCAGGTTGTGCACTCGCTTCTGATATCGTCGGTTTTTATTATCGGTGTACTGCGGACTGTTCGGTGACAACATCGCTTAGCATTTGGTACTTCTCTCTGGCTGCGATTCGGATTGTGTCTCTCTTTCCTCTTGGCCTCTCGACATCGGCGAGTCGCAGGTTCCCATTTTATACCCCTATTTTGCTTTGGGCTTGTCCTAGTCTGTGGCTTATCTGTCGTCAGCCAGCCGCGTTTCTATCGATCACCGCTTGGTTACGTGTTCTCTTCCTTAGGTGGTCCTTCCGCCCTGCGTCTTCACCCGATTCTTTCCCAGGCTCTGACGTGTGCGCTGATATCCGGCTACTCGCTGATGTAGCACTTAAACTCTATTCTGCTTTTTGTTATTCTAATTTTCACTATTTATAATTATGGCACAAACGCGTTTTCTTTGTATGTTCAACAAAAACAACACAATATTCGCCATGCCAGACTAAGATTGAGCCGTGGCGGCTCGGGTTTGATCTATCGAACGTACCGCGTATAATATTATCGCTGTATCGCGGAGGAAAGAGAGAAGTGGCGCCCCCTCGTGGGGGAAGTCGGCGAGGCACCTGTGACAGTCGACTAGTTGGATTTTGGAGGGCGAGCAGAAAACAGTGAGATAGACTATAGTGCGCGGAACGTGAAGCCGTGTCTGCCGACGCCGTGTGTGGTGGCAAGAGGAAAGTTTGCCACGTCACCTGATTGTGTTTGAGCGTTTGATGCGGACTTGGTGGGTAGAGGCTCCGATTCTGTCGGGAACATGCTGCTTCCCCGTTTATGATGGATTTACCGTTTGCTTCTAGTGACTACATTCTAATCTCTATGGCTCTGTGACTGATGCGATGCCATTGCGAGCACAGTTGGTTTGGATATAAGCAGCATTTTGTTCTCAGTGTCCATGGTTCTGGCGATTACTGAGTGTGCTTGCCGTTGTGGTGTATTTATTGAGCAGTGTGCTTTGGACGCTTGATCTTACTATTAGGGGTCCATTGCATAAGTCCGCATTTATCCTGTGAGGACTTGTGTTCTGGATTTAAAAACTTAGTTGTTGTCAGTCACTGAATTGCTCAAATGCATTCATACTTCTCTGCTTAAGTGTTATTGTTTTACGCCCCTCTGAATGGGAAAATGATAAACGGCCTTACTATTACTGACCTTCTTGTGTCACTGACTTGGTTGTATTTTTCAGCCACGTAATTTGTGCGTTTATTGTAACGAACCGATGTTAGTTCAAATGGCTCTGAGCCCTATGGGACTCAACTGCTGAGGTCATTAGTCCCCTAGAACTTAGAACTAGTTAAACCTAACTAACCTAAGGACATCACAAACATCCATGCCCGAGGCAGGATTCGAACCTGCGACCGTAGCGGTCCTGCGGTTCCAGACTGCAGCGCCTTTAACCACACGGCCACTTCGGCCGGCTAAACCGATGCCTGTTTCTGATTGTTTCCCTGTGACATTGAGTGTTAATATTGTAACGAACACTCTTTTAGATATTTTCATCAGTGTGTTGCAGGACATAACCTATTTGTGCCTCGCAAGTGGAGAGCTGAAGCGGTTTATTGGCCATGATGATGTGTTGGTAGATCCATTTCACGAGTCCAGGCCAGTCACCCGGAGATTTAGAAGTTGTATGTTGTGTTAAGTCAATACTCTTTATTTCAAGCGTAGTGCGCTCATGCAGGACGTTTATGTGGTTTTGCGAAGATTGCGCGGTATGTGTAGAGGACTCTGAATTCACTGTGTTAAGTGATGTCCTCTGAGGTGCTGGAAGTAGTGCATAGACAGCTGTTTTGGACACGTTGTATATGCAAACAATTTATGTCCTTATTACGTTTGTGAGTTGCTTGCCCTTTGTGTCACAGGTGGTGCTAATTTCATTAATTTCTTCACCGGTCTTCGCAGAGGCTACGGGAGGAACCGACCCACTGTGGCAAGCAGTTACGTAGTAGTCTCCCCCGCCCACCGTAGCGGGCGTTGTTTACTACCTTCCGGTACTTGGTGGTGGGACCGTGTTGACTGGTTTCTTACGGCTTGCAGTCTGGGAAACCGTGCCTTTGGTATGCACGTGGAAGACTTATGTTTTGCTTTCAGTACCTCGCAGTGGCTCTATGTGGGTAATGAGAACGACTTATGTTGTTGGTGGCTCAGGCCGAAAGTGGTTCATTTGCTCAACAGAAGGTGTATATGCATTTCTTTCCCATAATTCTGTAAACATGTTTAGGTGGTTCAAGTTGTGTTGATTATGTGGGGAAATTGCCTTGAACAGACATTTAATTAATTAGTAAACAACTGAATCCTATTTCGGACCGAGCGAGGTGCCGCAGTGGTTAGCACACTGGACTCGCATTCGGGAGGACGACGGTTCAATCCCGCGTCCGGCCATCCTGATTTACGTTTTCCGTGATTTCCGTAAATCGCTCCAGGCAAATGCCGGGATGGTTCCTTTGAAAGGGCACGGCCGACTTCGATCCCCGTCTTTACCTAATCCGATGAGACCGATGACCTCGCTGTTTGGTCTCTTCCCGCTACCAACCAACCAACCTATTTGTGAGTTGAAGTTTATTGTGTTCTTAAACATATTAACGATTATTTTTAGTAGTTCACTTATGCAGTTAGGCGATTTACAAGGCCTGTTGTGTTGTTTCCTTTCAAAAGTATTATCAATGTTATTAATAACGAAGTGTGTTGTAAAAAAATAAACAGTGAATGAAGCGCCTCAAATCCCTTTGGTCCACACCTTCCGTCATTCACCCCTGGGTGGTATTAACAAACCGTGAAAGCCCATTTCAAATATATTTATTGCATTGAGTAAATACGTCTGTGGTCAAGGCGAAACAACTGTTTTAAGTGATAAATAGCTACTACTTATATGGATGGGCTCACAATGGATGATACAACAAAAATATAAGGTGTTCGTATTTTATTAGTAGTATTATTTCTTTCACGACTGTATTTGGTGTATGATTGTGTCAGTAAATTTTGAAACCTTCTTAGAAAAATTCTGTGGGTAACCCCGGTTGGTCATTTGGGATGCCATACCACAATGTACATTTGTGGGAATAAAGCTGAAGTTCTTCAAGCAAATTGATTCTTACCTTTGTTGGTCAGGTGAAGTGTTTGTGGATTGTGTGCTATGTTTGTCTCTTGATCTTCATTTTCAGGAACATGTAAGATAAAAGCGTATTTGCCTTTTTAAACAGAGGGAATTCAGGAGTTCAGGGAATCGTATATGCATATTTCTTCCTCTGTAGCCATGTGTAACTTGGAAGGTGTATTGCAGTTAAGCTTGTACAGTGTTGACTCATTATACAGCCTCATGTTGTTTCTAATATTATGGACGGCTTTGTCTTTTGTTAATTGTGTAAGAGCTGATTCTGTATTGGTTCCACCAAAAAGCTTTGCTAATTTATATGACAGTTTTTGTAAAAGTCGCATGCTCACATGCTTTGTTGTTATTTGTGTTGTGGAGTAAATTTCAGATATCCAGGAAACCAACTACCACAAATGCCAGAATCAAAAACCTCGTATCACCCATGAACTGCTACGTCGTAGTTAGTTAACTTGCTTCACCTTTGTCTTTGACACAGGTAAGACAAGTACTGCATTTAAAACTCTTTTGACTTTTTGCCTAGATGCATACATTTTAAAATGTTTTACGTACCTGATACAATCTGTGAAAAAATTTGACTATAGATCAGTATGTTTTCTTCGTGGCTGCTGTAAGGAGAGAACGGGTCAGGTACAGGGTGAGTTGGGGGCCGGAGATTTCCGTTTCTCCGGTTCTCAGAGAACGCCAGGCAATAACGGATAAAACTGCTACAACTCGCGATGAAGAGTCTCTCTCGTGGCAGCTACAATACTCACAGTCGCCGTAAGATTTTCTGGAAACACTTTCACAATAAGAAAGTTGAACAACACTGGCAGTATGGTATCCTCTGACTAACAAAGTGGTCGCTTAGGGAACGTGTTGAACATACAAGCTGACGGCGATGTAATGCGCGTCGTTCGGACCGTGATAGTAGCAGATTTTCTCAATATTGTTAATTCGCAAAGAAATCACTATGTACTGTATTGCTAAACACAGTAATAGTTTTTATGAAGGTCCGAGGATCGAACATCGAATAAAAATTCATAGACGATATTTACCTTCTTTTCCATAAGTAAAAATTTTTATTCTTGATAATTGTGATTACAAGTTGTATCTCCTTTGCACATCAAAAATTACTCCTATATGCAAACTTACCTGACCTCAAGAAAACACATTGTCCAATCGGCAATTCTTATCTCCAACAATTACAAAAAGCATGGCTGCTCCCTTTTTTCACAGTAAACAGCGTTGTCGTCACAGCAAAGAACTTTGTGGTCTCAGTTACGGCAGCGCATCATAACTGGTGCTCGCAGCCGGAATACGACAAAAATATTACATGATCTACGCACATTACGGACGTTTAGGCTCATAATCGATTTCGACACAGCTAAGATTGCACCAAGTTTCCGCTGTGTTGGTGGCTAATTATTGTACAACACTTCTCTGCATTATTGTGTCGTGCTGTTAATATGTGGTCCATCCAATGTCATGATGCGGCACTGTGGACGAGGATCTAAATGTGTATCACGAGCTCGAACATTTATCTGCAAACGATACAGGAGATGAAACGCTTTGCTAGGGTCGCTAATAATAACCTTTATTCTCGATTTCGACACAGCTAAGATTGCACCAAGTTTCCGCTGTGTTGGTGGCTAATTATTGTACAACACTTCGCTGCATTATTGTGTCGTGCTGTTAATATGTGGCCCATCCAATGTCATGATGCGGCACTGTGGACGAGGATCTAAATGTGTATCACGAGCTCAAACATTTATCTGCAAACGATACAGGAGATGAAACGCTTTGCTAGGGTCGCTAATAATAACCTTTATTCTCGATAACAGGCTCCGGTAATCAATGTTACCATCCTCAGATCTCAACGGACAGGTTGTTGGTTATAACCTTTATTCTCGATAACAGGCTCCGGTAATCAATGTTACCATCCTCAGATCTCAACGGACAGGTTGTTGGTTCAAATGGCTCTTAGCACTATGGGACTTAACCTCAGAAGTTATCAGTCCACTAGAACTTAGAAATACTTAAACCTAACTAACCTAAGGACTTCACACACATCCACGCCCGAGGCAGGATTCGAACCTGCGACCGTAGCGGTCACGCGGTTAGACTGTAGCGCCTAGAATCGCTCGGGACAGGTTGTTGCATACTTCTTAAAACAATAGTAAAAGTGCTCTTTCACATGAATTGACAGGCACGTAGCAGACTACATGAATGTCTAACCTGCTACGTACCTGGAAATCCATGTGAAAGAGCAATTTCACTGCTGTTTTAAGAAAGAAGCAATACCCTGTCGGCTGTAATGAGACACCCTTTTGTAACATTACCGTTTTTTATAGAAATAACCATTTATACTGTCTATTCTTTTGTAGCTGAACATTATATCAGCTGCTTAACTGAATGAACTTCAAATGATTTTGCATACGATGTGTTATGTTTCGGGCTAAATTATGTGAAAAGAAATCGATTTGTTGGTACGTACAGTTAAAATCGCTCTTCTTTTAGAAATATTTGAAATTACGAAATATCTGGCATACTTAAAATTCACATTATAACTTGCACAATCCGACGGTAATTGTTAAATTTATTTCTGGATTCAATTATACAATAATGTTATTTCTTGGGGTTGATTCTTCTTTTGTCAACAATGTTTGTAAACTCTTTTGCTTTGTAAACTCTTTGGAATGTTGTGAGTACCGCAGAAAGTTAGAAGTAGTGGATACACCTCTGGTGGAAACGCGCGTGCTTTTTAATTTTGTCTACAACAATGTAATTGATGGTTATATGAAATAGAGATTGTGAAGTCAGTGTGATATAGAAGAACTGGACAAAATAAAAAAAAAAAGAAAATCATAGAAACAGATGGTACTTTATCAGTTATTTAGTCATCTGGAACCCAGTAAGTCAAAATTTCAGCCGCATGAACGTACCCCTAGACGCAAGAACTGAAGCCAACAACAAGAGGAATTGAAGATAAGTAAAAAGTTTTCCTTTTGTATATTTTACTCCTCTCGAAGTTTTCAAAACTCGTGCAGAGAGAGAGAATTTTAATAGTGATGCGTGGGAGGGTAAGGTTACATGGTCGACATCTGAAGATGGTAACGTTGGTTAGCGAAACCGGTTATCGAGAATACAGGTTATTATTAACGATCTTGGCAAATAATAAGCTTCTCTAATGTATTATCAAAGATCGCTGTTGCGACTCAAAATGGGTACACTAAATAAAATAATTAATTAGGTACCGTCGTCTTTTCGAGGTGATAGTGAAATCTCTGTGACTATCGCAGATTGGGGGAGACCTTTAATGGCTTGAATGTCGACAGAGAACCAAGATTCAGATTGCATCCTTCTTTTCCCACTAACACAAGAAATCTGATTAGCGTTTTTCTACATTTCCTTGTTGTAGTATAAATTCTTTATGGCCACTATTAAAAAGTGACCATTACACTTACAATCATTGTGTTTTTAAGAGGGACGCGACGTGTAGGAGTGGCCTGGTAATAAACAGTGCTCAGATCTCAGTCTCTCATATAATGTCTCGATACTTGTACACCCTACTTGTGAAGAAAGAAAAAAAAAACGCAGAATCGAAGAGTGACTGAAAGCTGCATTAGACATTGATTATGAAGTGTTTTATTCGGATCAAATATCGCTGTGCACTGTCGACTTGTAATGAACGCCGTATGTCTCCCGGACGGATTGGCACCGCTCACGGGGAAACAGAATTTCATTCACCCGTAAAAAACAGCCGATTGGTTTCGCGTGGGAGAAGTGACAATGGGCCTGAGGTCTGCCATTCAGGAGAAAGCGTCGATTCCAATTTAACAGGTTGCTTGCTGCATCGCAGTACCTAACATTCCGTGATTCAGCCATGTGAATTCCCCAAAATAGCTTTTTAAAGGTAAATTGCAGGAGCGGAATGCTCGAGAGCCAATGCTTTTTGCAAGCAAAGCGGAAGGGGATCCTAAACAACCTGATGCCATATTTATTAAACGAAGGCATTTCACTTAAAAAGAGTGCTCCTGTACCGATTTTCGGAGTAGACTAATTATTGTCCATTGTGTTAAAAAATTTTAGTCCAAGCAATCTGTGCCTGGTGAAGTCATTAGTAACTATTACCAACAATCTTAATTCACGTGAAATCAGATAGAACTGATTGATGCATTAGTGAAAACGTTATTTTTAATTTTTGTAGTTATTGCGAGATGAGGCTGGAGAATTCTCGTCGTTCCACACTGGTGGTATTTATATTAAATAAATTGCGTTTCCATTATGCTGAATATGTTAGTTAATAACGTACATCAGTTAGTTACTTTATTAACGGTTTAATTACCTTTATATGGACTTTTAACGTAGTTGTGTTGAGTGTACTTCATTCGAATGGGTAAAATTAAATACCTTTCCGTTGTAAAATATTATGTTTTGATCATTTTATCGCCAACAGAAATTCATCAGATGCTGTTGTAAATTTATCTGTAGCACACCCAGTTAACAAGCGTGTGACTCAGTTCGAACGTAGCCGTTAACCAAATCTACATCTGTACGTAAAACAGAGAAAAAGCACAATATGGCGTATCTACGATCACCAATATAAGGTGTTGATCCAATAAGTGGGGCAAAGCAAACAACAGGAAAGCATTGCAACTGGTCGGTCGAATAGGTGTCGAATGCTGATCAAACCTCTACGAAAAAATAGACTCCCACCAATGTCTGATTCGTTTCACATGGACACAGATTTCTCTTGTGCGCCATTGTCTTACTTCCATCTACCATATCATGTTAGAAACGAAAAGGACAAAAATAAATGGGTGGAAAGTAGCTTCCACGTACCAAAAAAGACGGTGTCATTATAGGCACCATTCACTGGAAGACAGAGGGAGTTCTTCTTATCGACTGCCTTATCACAATATAGTTGTAGTTATTCAGTAATACGAGAACAATACAATTCAATAATAATTCAATAAGACAATTCAATGGTACATTGGCTGTGCAAGGATTATTATAATTTATTATTATATGAATGATGTCTTACTCTTCCTTCGGTCCAGTACTTCTTCATTCTTTCTTATGTTCTGTTTCTTTCTTCGCCTGAGATCACCCTTCCGTAGTCCTTTTAATGACCTTCTTTTTAGTCTGCGTTGTGTGTTCTGGAGTATTCTGGTTGTTCTCTGTTTTGTTTTTTGGTCATCTACTGTAATTTGAAGTTCTCTTCTATCTTTCTTAATTTTTGTGATCTGTTTAATGTTGTTCTTGCTGTATCACAATTTTTGAATTATTCCCTTAATAATTGTGCTTTTCGTTGTTCTCATCAGATCTCCAAGAAATAAGATACGTTTCTATCTGATTTTGTTCCTTACTGGTTTTATTTTCTTATATAATGTTTCATTTGAAGCTATTCTCCAATGCCCATTCACTTGCTACTGTTTATGACCTAATTATTTTCCTTTCTATCTTTACTATTTTGTCCATTTCTGCTGTGTTAGTTATTTTGAAGCTGGTTTCAGCTGCGTAAGTTAAATCTGATTGCGTAATTGTTTTATAATGTTTTAATTTTGCGTCTATTGATAGGCTTGTTTTTTCCGTGTTTTTGGTAATGTAATCAGCTTTATTCATTTTATTTTTTTCTATTCTTCCATTATGGTTTCTCATTTAGATCATATGTTACGATTTCACCTAAATATTTAAATTTGTCAACAATTTTGATTTCTTGTTCGCCTGTTGTACTTTTGTTTACAAGTGGTGGGTGAGTTAGCGTAACCTATGTTATTTCAAATGATATTCTGAGGCCAATCTTCTGTGTTATTTCATATAGAGATTTAACTTGTTGCCTGATATCTTGAACATTACTGTCTAGGACAGCAAGGTCATCAGCAAATCTCAAGCAGCTCAAACTTGTATAATTTTTTGTACTTCCAGTTTTTATGTTCTTTCCGTTACCTTGTACAGTTCTCTCATTATGTATTCCTGTATGTATTTGAACAGTAATGGTGATAGACAGCCACCTTGTCTTAAGTTTGTTTTGATGAGAAGTGGTTCAGAAATATCTCCTTTAAGCTTCACTTTAGATCTGATGTTGGTTGGAATAAGTCCTATTAGTTTAATTATTTTTTGATGGATCCCTAGATTCATAAAATTTTTAATACTGGAGGTCTATGGAGACTCTCATACGCCTTCTTAAATTCTACAAATGTTATTGCCAGAGGATTGTTCCGTTTCCTGTAGTCTTCCGTAACCAGTTTTAAACTAATCTGCTTTGCATGGCTTCTTGAAGGGCTGAAACCACCCTGGTGTTCATCGAACTCGTAGTGGTTCCTCGATTTTTCCGTATAGGATCCTGGATAAAATCTGGTATGTGCAGTCTAGTCAGGATTGCTCTTGATCCTCTCCCTGCGTAGTGGGTGGATGACTGCCAGTCTTCATGAAATTATTCTGTTATCCAAATGTTTGTTAGCGCCTTGTTTAAGGAGGTCTCGACTGTCATTTGAATAGTTCCACATTTCGACAAAAACCTGATCTTCTCCAGATGCCTTATAATTCTTTTGTCCTTTGAGGACTCTTTCTAATTCTTGGAAAATTCGGGGAGTGGGTCTGCTTTGTCAGGTTCGATTTTTATTGGGCTATTTACGTCGATTTGTGTTCTTTGGGTTCTATACATTTCAAAGTTTTATTAAATGATTTAGCCATGATTTCAGCCATTTATTTCTTACTGTGTGCCATTCTCCCATCTTCAGCTTTCAGTATTAGCGTAGGGGGCTCATGCTGTTGTAATTGTTTCGCAAAGTTTTCGTAATACTTCCTCGAATCGGTTTTATCGTAGTCATCTTCTATGACAGTTATCTGCTACCCTGTCGGTACCAGGAGGAGAGGTGATAATCCTATGTGGTACATCCCAGTTCTCGGATAGACAACTCCTGACCGCCTTACTGGCGGACTTGAGTGATATATATACTGTGTCTCTGATAAGAATTGTCGTTCGCATTTTCTCCGGTGTTTCGGCAGGTATGTGCAGTTTCGTGTTTGCAGTGTGCAGCACTGAACTGCAGCAGTGGCCAAGCAACGCTACTGCGTCGCGTAACAGTCTGCGCTGGCCAGACTGCTATAAAAATCACGTCGTCTGTAACAAGAAACAAGCCGACGCTTGCCGTCGGGACTGGGTGTTGCACGAAAGAAGTGATGAGAAATATTTGTTTGTGCTGACTCGAGCTACACTCTGAAAAAGCGAAATTGCAGGTATTTTTCGAAGCACCAGAGAAAGAGCTCCTGAAGGATGATCGAGGACACAATGGAAGGAGCGAGTGCTGGCAACACTCAAACAACTGAAGCTGACAGTGGTAGAAAATGAGTACTGGGACCGACAGCCATGGACCACCATCTGCAGTAAATGTCTGAGATTGTGACTGACTGGTGTTTTTTTTCTTTTTGCAGTGTGTATCTTTGGAAATTTTTGTAATGTACAGTTTCTTGTATTCCTTTTCTATCGTGGCTTGTAGCCTATTTACTCTGCTGTAGGCCTTAAAAGTCCGTAAACGCATATATATATATATATATATATATATATATATATATATATATATATATATATATATATATAATATGATGGCGCTATGGTTGGCCCGCGTTTTTTTTTAAATAGGAACCCCCATTTCTAATTACATATTCGTGTAGTACGTAAAGAAATATGAATGTTCTAGTTGGACCTCTTTTTTCGCTTTGTGATAGATGGCGCTGTAATAGCCACAAACGTATAAGTACTGGTATCACGGAACATTCCGCCAGTGGGGACGGTATTTGCTTCGTGATACATTACCCGTGTTAAAATGGGCCGTTTACCAATTGCGGAAAAGGTCGATATCGTGTTGATGTATGGCTGTTGTAGTCAAAATCTCCATCGGTCGTGTGCTATGTATGCTGCTCGGTATCCTGGACTACATCAACCAAGTGTCCGGACCGTTTACCGGATTGTTACCTTATTTAAGGAAACAGGAAGTGTTCAGCCACATGTGAAACGTCAACCACGACCTGCAACAAATGATGATGCCCAAGTAGGTGTTTTAGCTGCTGTCGCGTGAGCCGTGGTAAAATTTGCTGTTTTGAAGAGCGCGCCTCAGCGTGTAGTGTAAAGCAGTCGCCCTCCAATTCTGGCGGTGGCGCCGCTGTGGCAATCGCAGCTTTGGTGTCTCCCTCTGGTGGAAAATGGGAAAGGTTGCCTGTTCACGTGCATTTAAGGGTCGCTATAAGCTCGCCAGGGACAGTCTGTCTGAGTCGGTCAGTCTCGGCGAGTCTGCTCAGTTGGTCATCCGGGTCAGTGTGGGGCAGTCACTGTCTGTCTGTCTCCGGAGTGCTAGTATGTCTAACGTTTGGATCAAATTTAAAGCCAGAAAATGAGTGTTGCCACTCCGTCAATAACAGAACTCAGCTA
Source organism: Schistocerca americana (assembly GCF_021461395.2). Lineage (NCBI taxonomy): Eukaryota > Metazoa > Arthropoda > Insecta > Orthoptera > Acrididae > Schistocerca > Schistocerca americana. Next base: position 741,170,007 of record NC_060121.1, on the reverse strand, counting down.
GTGGTCGCGCGGTCGGGGCTCTGTTCCTGCATCTGAGTTTGCGCGTTAGGCCGCCAGTCTGCTCGAGTTGCTTCGGCAACGGTCATTGGCGGTTGGACCGGTCGGTTGGTCGGTCGCGCACTGAGACACAAGATGACTTGTCCGCCTTGAGCGTAGGCGCATGTGAGGTCCCCACGTCAGTCCAGTGGGCCGCACCGTATGGCGAGGGATAGCGGCTTCGCGGCCGACACGAGAGCAACTGGAGTCAACCCACGAGTCCGCAGCTCGTGGTCGTGCGGTAGCGTTCTCGCTTCCCACGCCCGGGTTCCCGGGTTCGATTCCCGGCGGGGTCAGGGATTTTCTCTGCCTCGTGATGACTGGGTGTTGTGTGCTGTCCTTAGGTTAGTTAGGTTTAAGTAGTTCTAAGTTCTAGGGGACTGATGACCATAGATGTTAAGTCCCATAGTGCTCAGAGCCATTTGATTTAGTCAACCCACGACGTCGATCTGGCCGGTGCAAGCTGCGACGCCGTGAGACGGGAGATCGGCGCGCCTTCCTGCGTCCGTTGAAGCGGCTGGCAGCGAACGGTTCGGGAGAGCATTTTGGGGGTGTTGCGCCAGGTCTTCGCCAGAAATCGCAGTTATTAGAAGTTACGTGATTGGTGATATGTTGTTTCAGTTTCTTGTTAAATTCTACTTGTTTTCTTGGTCAGTCTCTCGTCCCCAGCTTGTTCGTTTGTCTCGCGTCCGGATTTGTTAGGCAGTTAGTGTCTGTCTGTCGGTCTGCCGCACGTTAATAGCTGCCTCTGTCATGTTTGTCGGATTCGGTGTTAACGAATTTATTGCTTAAGGTATAAAGGCCGAATTTCTGAAATACGTTTTATCTTGCCTATCATCTTGAGAGGCGCTATATGTGTAATGTAGAGCATGTTTGTACATTTTTTATAAGACTGCATTTCTTAGGTTTTAATTTAAATGGTCATTTTAGTATATAAAGTTGCCACCCTTCCGCCGTAAAAGTTTCTTTTTAAAAACAAGTTGCAGTTTCGGTGGCAAATAACTTTTGATGTAAGGGTTCGTACCATTTCCATCCCTCTTACGGGGTGCATAGTTTGTTTGTGTGAGTTGTTAAAATTTTTAGTTTAAAGTAATCTGGTGTGTTGCAGATTTGCACCAGTGTTGTCTTTCAGAGGTTGCTGTGAGCTGTCGTTAGTACGGCCTTGTTAAAAGGGAGCGGCAAGGTTCTCAGCCCGATAGCTCATACTATATAAAAAAAGAAAATTGTTATTTCTGCCACTGAATAAATTGTAATTTGATATTTACAGCGTGTTTTCCGATTATAATTTTAAATCTGTTAAAAAAATGGGACTTTTAGGACTAAAATTTCCGTTTATTAAAAAAAAATTCATTTGTTCATGAATTACCCATTGGCAACTACTTCCACGCTCACATAGTGTCATTAAATGTGTTAATGTTCTTGATGAATCGCCAGTAAATAAAGTAAATTTCTTAAGAAAAGATTTTGAAAGTAAATCCACGGTTCATCGCGGCTAATCCGCGCATCAGTAGCAGATAAATTGCGCGAGTATCGGGAATCTCAGAAACGTCGGTGTTGAGAATGCTACATCAACATCAATTGCACCCGTACCATATTTCTATGCACCAGGAATTGCATGGCGACGGCTTTGAACGTCGTGTACAGTTCTGCCACTGGGCACAAGAGAAATTACGGGACGATGATAGATTTTTTGCACGCGTTCTATTTAGCGATGAAGCGTCATTCACCAACAGCGGTAACGTAAACCAGCATAATATGCACTATTGGGCAGCGGAAAATCCCCAATGGCTGCAACAAGTGGAACATCAGCGACCTTCTCAGGTTAATGTATGGTGCGGCATTATGGGAGGAAGGATAGTTGGCCCCCATTTTATCGATGGCAATCTAAATGGTGCAATGTATCCTGATTTCCTACGTAATGTTCTATCGATGTTACTACAAGATGTTTCACTGCATGACAGAATGGCGATGTACTTCCAACATGATGGATGTCCGGCACATAGATCGCGTGCAGTTGAAGCGGTATTGTATAGCATATTTCATGACAGGTGGATTGGTCGTCGAAGCACCATACCATGGCCCGCACGTTCACCGGATCTGACGTGCCCGGATTTCTTTCTATGGGGAAAGTTGAAGGATATTTGCTATCGTGATCCACCGACAACGCCTGACAACATGCGTCAGCGCATTGTCAATGCATGTGCGAATATTATGGAAGGCGAATTACTCGCTGTTGAAAGGAATGTCGTTACACGTATTGCCAAAAGCATTGAGGTTGAGGGACATCATTTTGAGCATTTATTGCATTAATTTGGTATTTACAGGTAGTCACGCTGTAACAGCATGCGTTCTCAAATGGTTCAAATGGCCCTGAGCACTATGGGACTCAGCTGCTGTGGTCATAAGTCCCCTAGAACTTAGAACTACTTAAACCTAACTAACCTAAGGACATCACACACATCCATGCCCGAGGCAGGATTCGAACCTGCGACCGTAGCGGTCGTGCGGTTCCAGACTGTAGCGCCTTTAACCGCTCGGCCACCCGGCCGGCACGCGTTCTCAGAAATGATAAGTTTACATAGGTACATGTATCACATTGGAACAACCGAAATAAAATGTTCAAAGGTACCGACGTTCTGTATTTTAATTTAAAAAATCTACCTGTTCCCAATTGTTGGTCTAAAATTGTGAGCCTTATGTTTGACTATTACAGCACCATCTATCACAAAGCGAAGAAAGTGGTCCAACTAAAACATTCATATTCCTTTACGTACTACACGAATGTGTAATAAAAAATGGGGGTTCCAATTTTTTAAAAAATCATTTGATATCCATTTTACCTATGGCAGCGCCGTCTAGCGGGCCAACCATGGCGCCATCTGCCCTTCAAGCAAGACAAGGTTCGTTCTTTGTAGATTTCGCGCTTGACGCTTTTTTTCGTGAGATATTTGGCCCGATCACGATCAATGGACCACCCTGTGTATACAGTATATAACTGGGAATAGACATTTTACTATACAATCAGAATCCCAGTTTACAAATAGATTCTACACCGATGAGGAAACAAAGTCTTGAAGAAAGCGGATTTACTTGAACAATTAATAAAGCAATGCATAAATTCTTTTAAAGACTCTGAACACATTACGGGTTTTTGTAAATAAATCTATGTAGATCACCTATATGTTTTTATTTAGTACGACTTTATGGCTACTGTCACCTTCATATATAAACTTGGAATTCGTAAAAAATAAAAAAATAAAAGCAGCTCACGATAAAATCTATGTTTTGCCGAGCCGTCAGAGAACTTCTCTCATTGGCGTCTGTTTGTACACACCTTTCTGGTAGTATGATATCGTGACTGCATATCATGAGAAATACGAACAAATGAACTCAAAAATGTAGTTGAACATGGATCGTTCCAGATTTGATGAAGAAAGTATAAGGGTTTGAAATGTGTCGCCGTCGAAATTTGTTAAAATTAAGTTGACAGATAAAGTACAACAAGAACAACGTGGGAGAGAAGGCTGTAAAGGGCCTCATAAAAATAATGGGGAGGGTAGTAGGAAATCTAATTCAGCTCCCAGAAATAATTGTCACGATGTGGAGCAGTAGAGGAGAGAAAGTAGTAGGGACAGACAAAGACTGGCATATGAAAAATTCATTATACAACATAAAAGGTGTTGTGATAATATAGTGATGAGAAAATTAGCAGAAGATAGAGCGGGGTTTGGGCAGCATTTAGTCGAATGGCTGATAACGCTGGACATTGAAGAAGCAACGACGGAAATGCCGATTCAAGAGTGGGATTGCAATTCATCGTAAAATTATATGGATGATGATAATAATAATAATGTCGTGTGACGAGGGCCTCCCGTTGGGTAAACCGCTCGCCTGGTGCAAGTCTTTTGGTTTGACGCCACTTCGGCGACTTGCGCGACTATGGGGATGAAACGATGATGATTAGGACAATACAACACGCAGTCCCTGAGCGGAGGAAATCTTCGACCCAGCCGGGAATAGAACCCGGGCCCTTGGGATTGACAGTCGGTCGCGCTGACAACTTTTTTTTTAATCTCATTTTGTTAGTTTTCGTTCGTTGTATCTGCTCTGGGCGGACGTCGAGAGACACCCGTTTAAGTTCGATTAACTCAGTTTTTTATTACAGAGGGCAGCTATCCCTCTGACCGAACACGCTGAGCTGCCGTGCCGGCTACCACTTAGCTACCGGGGGCGGACATGTGGATGATAAGATTCATAGATGACACTGCTGTCCTCAGTGAAAGATAGAAAGCGTTAGATATCCTGCAGAATTAGCCGCGCGGGATTAGCCGAGCGGTCTGAGGCGCTGCAGTCATGGACAGCGCGGCTGGTCCCGACGGAGGCTCGAGTCCTGCCACGGGCATGGGTGTGTGTGTTTGTCCTTAAGATAATTTAGGTTACGTAGTGTGTAAGCTTAGGGACTGATGACCTTAGCAGTTAAGTCCCATAAAATTTCACACACATTTTATCCTGTAGAATGGATTGAACCGTCTAATGAATATAGACTATGGACTGAAAGTAAACCAAAGCAAGACGAAAGTAATAAGTAATATCAGAAATGAGAGAGAGAGGGTAGTTATAGCACGAAGGCTGGGGACCATGTAGCAGATAGCCACAGAATTTTTCTCTCTAGGAAGCAGAATAACGCATGAAGTACGAAGAAGACAAGTAATAAGTAGTACACCATACTGTGCTCATCAGAAGAATAAACTTGATGTAAACATTACACCATGTATTCTTCCGCGTTTGCTTCAATCTCATTGGATTTTGTTTCACATGGAGCGGAAGCCAAGCCGTGTCCAGTACAGTCAAGTACTCCCGGAACGCTAGCCGCGCGGTCTACCTCGCTGCTTCCCGAGCGGGGAGGCGTGCCGGTCCCCGACACCAATCCGTCCGACAGATTAGTGTCGAGGTTTGGTTCGCCGGGCAGTCTGTGGATGGTTTTTAAGGTGGTTTTCCAACTGCCTCGGCGAATGCGGGCTGGTTCCCCTTATTCCGCCTCAGTTACTGTTCACCATAATTACTCTACCATGCAAACATTTGGGGTTACACTCGGGTTCGTTGTGGGTCGGCGATGGGGTGGGTGCACTGCTGTGGCCTGTGTGGTTGACGGCTACTGCGGGACGATGCCTCTCCGCCGTTTCTACGGCCCCAGTTCAATACACACGCATATACTCTCAGCCAAGTACGATCACAAGCATAGTCTTATGCAGTGTTGGCCATAGACTGAACGATGTGGGACAACAGCTATACCGGCGCATTTAACTTTGACAGTATTGGCCAGCCAACTTACCTGCAGTGATGTGAGCGGTTGCAGTTCAGACCGAAAAAGAAACGACCAGAAAAACAATATAGCTTCGAAAGTAATTTAGTTTTTAAAGGGAAGGAAATAATATTCGGCAAAACTTCAGCATTACCGCTTTCTTGTTAGGTGACCAGACGGAAAGTACAAAATGCTCCCGTTCTCACCTAACATAGTGTTCTAATTAAAACACAGGTTAATTTTTCTGAGCGACCTACGTGTAATGCAAAAGCGTACTACAGGGATTTCACCGTATTGTTGAATACTGAAGTCACTAAAGGTATTAAAGTCAGCTATCTGCTAAACTCTTAGCCCCTTCGTCAGAGAATCCGAGAAATACTTTTCAGTTTTGGAACAGTCATGTGCTACGTTGATAACGAGTCGATCAACAACGGAATTCCCGAAGCAAGCCAGGCAACGCGCTTTTTCCTCTTTTATGACGTACCGTTCTATATCCCGCCAGGGTTCGGCAGTGACACGTAGAAAAGCTGCATGCGTTACTTCCAGTACGTCTAATAGCTTAACAGTCTTGTTATTTCTCGTGACAGATCCCGTAACTTGGTTCCAGATCAGTTCGGTGTATACTGTAATGGTACAGCGGCAAATGTAAAAATACAGCATTTGTATGGTGTGCTCGATGCTGTGAAAATGATTATTTTACATGTTTCTCTCCGCTGCCGATTCCACTATCCAATGTGTATTTGTATCTCAACTGTATCAAAACAGCCCCTCAGAAAACTTGAAAGCCGATTCATTTCTGTAAATTTACGAAAAATATTAAGAACAACCTATTTCTGGGGACATTTTAACCGTGTTCTGCAAGCGTTTTCCACTACAGAGCAGGAAGTAACCTCAGCCATTTTCATACTGCATATTAACAGCGCGACAATCAGAACACAACAGTACAGAGACTGTCACTGTACACGATTTTGTAAATAAAAACTACACACTAAAGCGTGATTAAGTAAAACGTGGATGGCTCTTAATATGTTAGAATATCATTAAGTTCCATTCAGCGTAACTTATTATTAAGATGTATAATACATAAGTAGGACGTATTTGCAAGAGCACGTGTACGTGTGCTACGGGTTCTGACCAATCATCGCCTTTGTTTCCAGAAAGGACCTTATCGTCAGTGTCACTATAGAGACATGAGTTAGTTGTCATAATGGGATCAGAGTGACGACAGAAAATGAAGTTAATAAATATATCAATAATCCCAGGACAGTATTTGTACTAGAAAGAGTACATAAACAGTTGGCAGCATTCCACACAAAGAATACAGATCGTTTAGTTGAAGTATGATGGATGTAGAGGAATTGTGGGTGAACTTTAAAATGATTCTAAATCGCGCCGTGGATATGTATGTGCCGAGTAAATGGATGAAGGAAGAAAGAGATCCACCATGACTCGGAAAATGATGAGGAAGCGGGGATTTTTGCACTCTCGGTTCAAAAAGAGCACGCCAACGCCGATAAACTTTGTAGAAATTCGTAACAAGATGTATGAACGAAGTACACAATAACTTCCACTGTCATACCTTAACGAAATACCTTGTCGAGAACCCTAGAAAAATTCTGGCCCTACGTAAAATTCGTAACTTGGTTGAACTAGTCTATCCAATCACTCATTGACCAGTCTGGTGTGAAGTTAGAAGATAATAAAGGAAAGCTGAAGTTTTAAATTATGCGTTAAAGCATTCACGCAAGACCATCGTGTAAACATACCGTCGTTTAACCATTGCGCAGACGCTCGTAAGGAGGATATAACAATAGACACCCCTGACGTAGAGCAGCCACTGAAAGAGTTGAAAAGAAATAAGTAGCCGGTCCGGATGGGATACCACATTGGCTTTACAGAGAGTACGCTGCATAAAAGAAGAAGAAGAAGAAGAAGAAGAAGAAGAAAAGGAAAGCTCCACGACACCACGAAGGAATTATCAGAGAGGCACGGAAATTGGTAGATGCGATGTACCTATACAGGCGAGCAGTTCATTACAATTTCAGAAAAAATGGTCTGACTTATCCACGAGAAACAGCTTCACAAATTGAGCAAGTCAATATCGCATTTGTCCTTATAAAAGCAGATATTTTCCTTGGAACTGATTGATAGAGGTGTTGGATACCCTACTGAGGGACAGCGTTCCAAATTCGGTCCACGTTACATAGTCAAAAGCCTGCCCATAATGCCCCAAGCGTTCTCCGTTGTGGAGAGATCCGGTGACCTTGCAGGCCAAGGTGACGTTTGTTTGGTAAGCACGAAGACATGCAGTAGGAACTCTCGTCGTGTGCGGGCGGGCGTTATCTTGTTGGAATGTAAACAGATGATGGCTTGCCATAAAGGGCAACAAAACGGAGCGTAGAATCTCATCGACGTACCGCTGTACTGGAAGGGTGCCGTGGATGACAACCTCAGCCCATCACTCCTGGGTGTGGGACCGTGCGGCGGGCGACAGTCAAGGTGGTACCCCATCCGTGTCCGGGGCGTGGAATATCACTGACTGGAGTACAATTGTCTTCTGTGATGAGTCCCACACTGAATCGAGCCCCGATGTCCAGTGGAAAGCAGTGTAGCTTTAAGACTTCTTAATTAATAGAACTCACTGCGTTGCGCTCGGCGGTGCGTGTTCATCAAAGATAGAGGTGCCCCATGGAAGTGTGGCTCTACTGCTCTTGCTCCGTGTGCACACAAATTATCTGACATATTGAACAGCAATCTTTGGCTGTTCGTCGGTGATGCTTCGGTGTACGGGAAGGTGTCGTCATTAACTGTACGAGGGCACAAGATGACTTAGATAATATTTCTGGTTGGTGTGATGAGTGGCACCTTGCTCTAAACGTAGAGAAATTTTGAGTTAATGCGCATGAGTAGCAAAACAATCCCGTAAAATTCGAATGTAGCATCAGTAGTTTGCTACTGACGCAGTTAAGTCCATTAAATATTGCTGTGATATGAAACGGAAGGTTGGTAGCAGGGAAGGTGGACCGTCATCTTCGGTTTGTTGGGAGAGTTTTAGGGAAGTGTAGCTCGTCTAAGGAGGCCGCGTACAGAACACTAATGCGACCCGTTCTTGAGCTCTGCTCGAGCGCGTGGGTTCCCCACGGAGTGAAAGATGGTATCGAAGCAATTCAAAAGTGTGCTGCTAAAATTGTTACCGGTAACTTCGATCAGTTGCATCGTGAACTCAAATGTGCATCCTCGGAGTGAAGACGATGTTCTTTTCGCGAGGCACGACTGAGAAAATTTAGAGAGTCAGCATTTTAAGGCTGACTGCGGAACGATTCTACTGCCTTCAATGTACATTCCCCGTAAGGCCCACGAAAATGAGATAAGAGAAATTAGGGCTCGTGAGGAGGGATACTGACTGTCCCTTTCCCATCGCTCCATTTGCAAGTGGACCAGGAAGGGAAATGACTGGTACTGGTGCAAGGTACTCTCCGCCATGCACCGTATGGTGGCTTCTGGAGCATACACGAAGGTTTAAATGTCTGTAAATTTTTGTTACAATTTTTCTCGTTTTGAACCTCTTGAATAGCGCTGCTAATGTTTGAATTGCTTAGACATGTTCATGCAGCTTCGGCACAGAAGCTGCGCTACACAGAGATGCGTTAGAGGTGATCTCTGCGAAGATGCGCGCCAGATTTATCAGCTGATTGCTAGGAGGGAAGAGAGACAGACAGATGAGTTTTGGTATTACATGTGAACAGTCGAATTTTGATTTAGTAGCAGTAAGCGGCATAACAAGTACATAGTGCAGATTTTTGAGAATTATATTACCAGTTAATGGAAGATTTATTGTGGACAGAAAAAGAACTGAATTTTGCATTACTACGCTTACACTCTTTGTGAAACATCGATTCTAGGTAATGATTAACCTTGTTTTACTTTCGGCACTGATTTCATAATGTAGCATTCCTGGTTCATCAGAAATCGAGATCTAGAAACTTTTTGCTTTTCATTTTTTTTGTTGGATATATCGATCATTGTAAGAGAAACAGATTTATGAATTAAATTTTGGAATTTTGATTACAGCAAGATTATGTATGTGATGTTTCATATTTGTAATTCTTGGCTTATAGTTTCGTGATTACAGAGAAAATTTAACTATTACTTTATTATTACTTTATTATTATTTTCATTAAATGTTTTTAAGTCGAATGAAATGAGATTGCTATTTAATCCAGAGATATTGTCCACATCCAAAGAGTCAATTATTTTCAGTTTACTTAAAACCATTATCGAAAATTATGAATCAAAAATTAAAGCAATGTTTTAGAGAACGCACACCACCTTTATGTATCGCAGTAACTGGACTTTGCAGTTCTGTTATTGAGACACGGTGTAGTTAAAGGAGAAGATTTCACGGCGTTATCTAGATTCAGAGAAAGCTTTGGACAATGTTGACTGGAATACTCTCTTTGAAATTCTGAAGCAGCAGTGGTAAGTGGAGGCTATTTACAGCTTGTATATAAACCAGACGGAAATTAAGAGAGTCGAGCGGCATGAAAGGGAAGCAGTGGTTCAGAAGGGAGTGACAAGGGGTAGTAGTCTATCGCAGATGTTATTCAATCTGTACACTGAACGAGCAGTAAGGAAAACCAAAGAAATATTTGGAGTAGGAATTAAAGTTCAGGGAGAAGAAATAAATCTTTGACGTTTGCCGATGGCATTGTAATTCTGTTAGCAAAGGCCTTGGAAGAGCAATTGAACGGAATAGACAGTATCTTGAAAGGAGGGTATAAAATGAACATCAACAAAAGCAAAACATGTGTAATGGAATGTAGGTGAAATAAATCAGGCGATGCTACGGGACTTAAATTTGGGAACGTGACACTTTCAGTAGTAGCTGAGTTTTACTATTTGGGTAGATTAAACTGATGATGGCTGAAGTAGAGAGGCTATAGAATGTATACTGGCAATGGTAAGAAAAACATTTTTGAAGAAGAGAAATTTGTTATGTGTTAGGGAGTCTTTTCTGAAGGTGTTTGTGTGGACTTTTGCCATGTATAGAAGTGAAAAACTGACGACAAACAGTTTAGACATCAAGAGAATTGATGCCTTTGAAATGTGGTGCTACAGGAGAATGCTGAAGAGTAAATGGGTAGACCACGTACCTAATGAGGTACTGAATAAGTTATCAACAACAAGAAACTTTCAATACAAATAAATGTACTAATTTCAGCATTATATGAAAGATTATAAAATTAAATCAAGAGTCTTAAGACAAACCTACAATTGGGGAGACAAGGAATTTATGGGACAACTTGAACAAAAGAAGGGATTGGTTGTTAGGACACATTCCGAGGCACCAAGAGATCACCAGTTTAGTATTAGAGGGAAGCGTGGGTGGTAATAATCGTAGAGGGAGACCAAGAAGTAAATACAGTAAGTAGATTCAGAAAAATGAAGGTTGCCGTAGCTATTCCGAAATAAGGGGGCTTGCCCAAGATGGAGTGGCTTGGAGAGCTGCGTCAAATCAGTCTTCGGACCGAAGACCACAAGAACAGTATCGAGTGGGACCCAGGTAAGCCAAATAGTGCAGAAAGTAGATTCTTTCTTTAATTCAGTTTCACAGGCACCAAATTTGATTTAAGAGTAACTAGTTTTTCTTAGAGTACATAGATTATATGAAAACTACAAGTTTCGGATAGCGCATGATTTTCGTAGAATTCTCGCAGCTAGAGCTCTCTACGGATTCTTGCAACTTGAATTTTGTCGTTAACAGTCCCATAAACCTCACCGTACCCAAAGTATCAGCAAGAAATCAAATCTGGTAATGTGGGTCCACTGTTAAGAAATTTGTTGCTTCACGACAATGAAAATAAAACTTCACTGAAACGTCATATTTCTTACACCATTGCAAAAACTATGTTACCATTGTTGAATTATAAGCGTTCAGTGATAAACGTCGTTAACTTGAGTGTACACAATGACTTGCGTCATTGTATCGGCGTCATTCTGTTGGTTTATATGTGACGACGCTAAGAGCAGACTCAGAGGCCAATGCCTCTCACAACAGTACTGTAAAGATCCATAGTGAGATGGAAACTTGGCATTTGTTCACCAGATGTATGTGAAATAATTACATTATTCCCACTGAACTGACCCAACATATCGTTGTCGTAAAGAAAAAAAAAATGTCCATTCGTTGCATAAGAGTCTCACAATGCAGAAGAGTGTGCTTTAATATTTCCATGAATGTTCGGACTCAGTATTCACATGACAGGAAAACACTGTAACAAATGAGTAAATACCTAAACTAAGTTTCCATAAGATAATTAATTTGGTGGTGGCACTAGAGTCCAGAAAATATAGCCTCAGTTGACAAACTATCACGAAGCCCGCCCTGCTAGCCGCCGGTCTAACGCGCTGCTTCCCGGGTGGGAAAGCGTGCCGGTCCCCGGTACGCATCCGCCCGGCGGATTAGTGTCGAGGTCCGGTGTACCGACCAGCCTGTGAATGGCTTTTAAGGCGGTTTTCCATCTGCCTCAGTTACACTTTGTCAGCAATTGCTGCGCTAGCACTGTCTCAAAGTACGGGTACACCATAAATACTCTACCACTCAAACATTAGGGATTACACCGTCTGGTATGAGCAGTTCCTAGTCGATCCACTGAGGGCCGAACCGCACAATATCCCTTGAGTTCGTTGTGGGGCGGCAGTGGGGTGGGTGGACTGCTGTGGTCTGTTGTGAGTTTGTGAACCACTGAGGGCTACGGCGGCACGAAGCCTCTCCGTTGTTTCTACGTCCCCATTTCAATACATACACACAATACTCAGCTGTCATGAAGGATGCATAATAACACAAACGTGAAATTCTTTACATCATCGTCACACAGTATTCGTTACAGTAACATTCTATGCATGGAAGACGTGGTTCAGATGGTTCAAATGGCTCTGAGCACTGTGGGACTTAACATCTGAAGTCATCAGTCCCCTAGAACTTAGAACTACTTAAACCTAACTAACCTAAGGACATCACACACATCCATGCCCGAGGCAGGATTCGAACCTGCGACCGTAGAGGTCGCGCGGTTCCAGACTGAAGCGCCTAGAACCGCTAAGCCACACTGGCCGGCGTAGAAGACATGACAAAGTAAAACATTCGTTATGGTTGTCTTGCTGACAGTATACAGTAATCATAAAACGTAATGCTATTTCCTACAAAAGTTTCTATCTCGAGCAACTATTCAGAAGGAAAGTGGATTACGGAAGGGAATAAAAATTTGGACACAGAATTTTTCTTTCAAAAAAAATTAATTACGTATAAGTGTCAGTCGGTTACAAAACATAATGGAAGTGAAAATGTAACCACAGAAGCTTTTCTGTTCATGTGATAACAAATAATTATCATAAAAAAAAGAAAAAAAGCGCTTATTATACGCAATTTCCCAACACATCTCGTCTCCATTCATAAGAAATCTCCTACCCCAGGCAAAAGTCACTAAACCACAACAGCTCAGTGTCCACTATAAGCACATAATCACTTAATCCTAAGAGTCCCTAACCTCATTGCATATCTTCCGAAATGTTAAAATGTATATCCTCAAATAGAAAATTCATAAATCCACAAAACATCAACTTCTTTACATCATCCAATAATCATCATAAACTCATAAGTACTCTCATTGCATTCTATATAGTACTCAAAGAAGTTCGTACGATCTTGTACTATCTGGCGTGCGTACTATAAGACCTTCGGTACACACATCATCAGATTATTTGACTTGTCGCTCTAACGAAGTAGGCGAGTGTCAGCAATATGTCTCGTGGTCTTATTGTGGCGTGTTTATCTCCTGCCGTTAGGTCAGACGATAGAAATGCCACTTGCACGCTTAGTGGCAGATTGACAGTGACCAACTTTAAACAGAACTTGATTAATTTTCACAGACATTTATTAAAATAATAACAAGCATAAAATTACTTAACTTGATTCTGGATGCTATTTACAATTGACAATCTGATGTTCCTTCGGTCTTGGTACGTTAATCGTATTCTCACATATCTCTTATACTTGACAAAGTGTCTATACATTTATCTTCATGGCTATGTACAGAAATATGATAATCTTATTAGGCGCAGACTGAAACTTGACTATAGACTGATGCAGGCTGATGCAGGCTGATGCAGGCTGATGCAGGCTGATGCAGGCTGATGCAGGCTGATGCAGGCTGATGCAGGCTGATGCAGGCTGATGCAGGCTGATGCAGGCTGATGCAGGCTGATGCAGGCTGATGCAGGCATGTACACAACATACTCACAGTTCTTACTCCGTATTATTATATTCAGTGCTCTATGCTGGAAATAAGAAACCTCCTCCAATTAGTAACAAAAGATGTTAAATACAGCCAAAAATTCTCTGCCTGTTGTATAACTGCGTACTGTATAACACTTGAAAATGAACACTTCGTACGCTGCGATCGCCGTGTAGACACTTTTATTGCTCCAGGACGACCGGTTTCAATAGTCTTATGCTGCTATCAACTGATCTAAAGGGAAAACTTAAATATAATAAATGAAGCTGGCGTGGAGAGAGACTACAATTCGTATCACGGCTGTACAAAACATACAAAATTCCACGTCTCCTATGAAACTTCTTACAAAGTTGCCGTATTACATACAGGAAGTATAAGCATAAATATCACTCCCCACATACACATGTCTTGATAAAAATCAAGTTGGCAAAATACACACAGTTGGTAAAATGCATATGGATGAGAAAAAAGCACACGGTTATGAACCGTATCATCTTTATCTTTGCCTAGGTGTGGTGTTCGTCTTCCGGAGCCTTGGCTGTGCTCTGCCGCGACTGGTCCGTTTGCTTTTAAATTTCGGAGGGCGCTGCGTTCTGGGGAGAGACCTGCTGACGACGAGAGTATCGAGTGCTGCTACCGGAGTGAGACGGGGAGTTTAGTTTCCGGTTGTGTGGCAGCACAATGTCGCGGGAAATGTAGTATAACTTCCTGTGAACGCACGTGATTGCTACGAGCGTTTGTACTTGGGACGGCGGCAGTCGTTCTGGACGGGCGGTGTGATAAGGAAGCTCGGCGTGGCAACTGTTGACGCGGCGTGTCAGCGTTGCTATGGCGGAACTGGGGCGATTGACATAACTCGAGTTGGTGCTGGTTGCAACCTGTCGCCGAATGCTTGTCTGCCTTCTGGACTAACGGTGAGAATTTCTTGACTTGATGTGTCTCACTCAGTATCTGCCCGTGTCGTCGGGTGCGTTTTGCTCTAACGTCGTGTGCCATGGTGTTTCGCAATTTTAGTAGGCTCAGGCGTGCCCGAAATCCCGATTCAATGATCTACTGTTATATTTTGAAGTGTAACTATCACTAGAAAAGAGTGTTAACTCTCTGTGCTTTAATGACAACCTAAAATATTATCTGTGGTCGAAATTTTATTCCTTTCCCAAGTGCAATAACGATCTTGTATTTACAGTTTGTTGAGTGGTATTATTATTTAGTACTGGCCGTCACATTTACTACGTCGAAGATTTACGAAGGTCAGTGGACGTCATTAACAGTTCCTGCCTAGATAGGCGTTATATTTTGAACCATTTGTTTCAATGTTTAGTAATTTTTATTTTACGTGTTATAGAGTGTTGCTGTCATGCCGTATGTGGACGATTCGCCACGTTGGCGAGGTTTCTAGTTGTTGTGCTGGTCTGTGCCATATTGCTAAAGCAGGCAGTCCTCGCACAGCTGATTGTAAATTTTATCCTAGTGGTGAGGAGCACGGGCTGGTTTTAAGTGCAAACTCACTAACTTCACCCATTCTCAAATATTTATTACTACTGATATTCAGGCCCTTCAGGCCGAGTGGCGACGTCACTACCCCTTTTTGGTTATTAATTTTATCTTGTTAGCTTGTTTCATTAAAAAAAACGTTTGGTATATGAATTTGTCTTTTGGTCCTTACTGCTCCTTTGGACGAAGTAAATTAACTGTTGGTTTTGCATTCTTGTAGCATTATCAAAACAGCATTTGTATTATATTTGATTGGCCCTTCTGGCCGAATAATTAAAGTCATTCCTTTCAGTAACTTATTGTATTGGTCAATAATTAATCAAAAGTGTTGGGTCCTTCAGACCGTGATTGTCTCCTTATGTTGAATCTTAAGGTTGTCATTCCGACATTACAGTTGTGAATGTTCAGTGAACAAGTGTTTTTTAATGTTTACAAAAATTAAATTGTGTTTGAAACTGTAACCTCATTTGGGTCTACGCTTTCACTCCCTGCAGCCTTTGAGCTCTGCTTACCTTACGTTTTGGTTAAGTTTTCCCATACCACGACGCATCAAGTTAAAATCCTCTTATCATCCATGCTTGTTGGTGGTGAACATGATTCTCACAAGCTTGCCGTACAACACTACGCTGCCGGGGAACTGTGAACTTGGAGGTGGCAGACATCTACACAGTTACCTAGCAAACGACCACCTACTCCCGCATCTCGTGGTCGTGCGGTAGCGTTCTCGCTTCCCACGCCCGGGTTCCCGGGTTCGATTCCCGGCGGGGTCAGGGATTTTCTCTGCCTCGTGATGGCTGGGTGTTGTGTGCTGTCCTTAGGTTAGTTAGGTTTAAGTAGTTCTAAGTTCTAGGGGACTTATGACCACAACAGTTGAGTCCCATAGTGCTCAGAGCTATCTGAACCATTATTTTTTTTTGATCACCTACTGTGGTAACAAGCAATGAACAGCGGTGCGCCAGAAAGAAAGGTGGAGTTTTTCGAAGTGCCAGATATAACAATTAGGAATGCCACTTGGCTACACATAAAAATACCATGGGCTTATTCTCCATACAAATACTGTAGTAATTTCGTATTGATTACATCAGATGATTTTTTAAATAAGTTCAGCACCACGTGGTTTTATCCACTTCTCCCCACCTCCTTTTCCCCATGCAGAGACTTTGCGGAACCTCTCCAGATTTGTCCGTTTTAGCATTCGTGCTCGGCCTAGTGCGGTTTCCTTTTTATGTCACATTACTTTGTAAATTAAAGATACTGGTCTTTTTTAATTTTTTTATTACTAAATTTGTTTTCTCGCTGTCAATAAGCACAAAGTACGTATTTGCTACAGAATGTATATGGAGCAGAAGCACATAGTAATTTAATATGTATGGTCAAGTGGCATTCCAAATTGTTATATCGGACACTTTGAAAAATCCAACTTTCTCGTGCACCGGTATTCATTGCTTGTAACCACAGTATGTGATTATTTAGCAAGTACTACACACACTATCCATGAACGAGATATGTAACTTCGTAAAGGGGTTTGCCAATTCTATATTTACACTCCATCGGCAGCGTAATACTGTGCTGAAAGATTGTGAGAATCATGTTCGCCACCAGCATGCATGGACGATACGAGCATTTTAACTGTGTGCTTGTATCATCTGTATTCATTTTACCAACTGTGTATATTTTAACAACTGGATTTTTATCAAGACATGTAATTGTGGGGAGTGACTTTAACGCTTTAACTTCATGTAATGTAACATACCAATTTTATATTTATACAATCTATTATATAAATTGTAGTCTCCTTCCTCCCTCCCTCCCCTTATCTTTTAGGTTTTCCCTTAGATCAGGTGATGGCAGCTTAAGACTATTGAAGCCAGTCTTATTGGAGTAATAAAACAGTCTACACTGCGGTCGCGGCATAAGAAGTGTGTTTATTTTAACCATACCGAACATCCCGCTGCACAACATGTGTGTACAACATTTTCCAAGTACCTTCCAGTTGTTGCATAATTCAGTGCGTAGCTGTAAGAAAAATTCCATTACTTTATGCGTTACCTGATGTTACCATCCAATACTCATGTTTTTTTTTCATTACGCATTAGTATTTTACTAGAGGTTGCTGCTTCCTTTCTGCACTGTAGTTTTGCCAGAATCTTTGTGTCACACAAACACTTCAAGTTTTCATTCTTAGGGGCATTTCAATTTGTACCTGTAACAGAAAAGGACATTACAATAACAAAAATACATAAAGTGAAAGAAATACCAAGAAATGGTCCAACCCTGCTACCTTACGGAAGGAAAAGAAGTTGTGATCTACGCATACATGTGATGAAATGGCACATTACTTAACTTCTACATATTTACAATAATCCACTCGTCAATGAGAAAATCGCATGTATCAAACATGACAATGCCAAGTCATGTGTAATCACAAAAAAATTAATGCCCAAAAAACTATTCTGCTAAATGTGGTGTCGACCACGATATGTTTTTTGCACAATATTTGGACTTCAATTGCATTCTGGTGTGTTATTTGGTGATACGGAATGCTGAGTTGTAGATTAAGAAAATCTTTTAAAATAGGTTCTTTGATTTGCGTTATAATTGGTGAGAATGAACTTAAACTTCTAAACCTACTGGGCGTTCTTTACTATTGCATCTTCTCTTCTGTAGGCTGTTTCTCTACTCTGCTACAAGTTCTATGTTTTTAAGAGCTACTTCAGTGACTTCATCATGTTTTAAGCGCTGTGACGTTGGGAAAGGTACTGATTCCCTGATTTTCTCATCTTAAGAAATAACGTTGTCGATATGTCTAACGTCTTTTAAAAATATCCGTAGTAAGCGCTGCAGAAAAAATTCTCGCAGTCGCTTTCCGAAGTGGTGTAAACAGGTCCATACAGGTCCACGGCTGTTGAATGACTTAATTTAACTGGAATGACGGGAAACACCTAAGAGAAATGTAAAGTGGTGGATGTTTTAGCATTTTTTACAGTTCACATTTGGTCAGAAGTTATAAGAAGCGTTTTTCTATGTAGAGAAAGTAACAGACTAACGAAGTATATTGTGTCGCGCGTCGAAACTTTCCGTAAAGTTTTGGTATTTTTCGACGTTGTGCTCCTCTGGTGGAATCGGTGGCTGTGTAGAATGTGGAATTAGCAGCGGCACGAGGAAGGTGGCGAGCGTGGACCTGCGCTGGTAGCAGCTCGTGTATCTGCCAGAAAACGACTTGGCCGCATCTGGAGTGATAGTACGGACTAGTTGTAATTGTTTGGAAAAATCTGTAATTTCGGAAGGAGCTTCGATTGCACGATACTGGTGTTTCCCGAAGGAGATCGGCGGTTAAAGCAACGGTTGGAGGTCTGTGCAGCCGTCACTATACTGTCACGGAGCCCTGGTTGCATTTACGTACGAGTACTGAATAACTCAATGCGAAGCTGAGTAGCTTTATCATTGGGTTCTTGCAAATCTGCGTGTTTTAGTTGTTCGCCTGGCAAAATTTTAATTGAGTCTGCTCTTGTGTGCCACTAGTTCCACTATTTAGTTACTGGTCATTTGCTTGTTTTAACTGTTCATGTTACAAGGTTGTCATTGAGTTTGCCCTGGTGGGGGCATTATTCTGTAGGCGCGTTTGGGACCAGTAGTAGCTGATTTATGTTTCAGTTCATATCACGCCAGTTTTAAGACGAGTATAATGTATTGCCAGGAAGTGTGCGCAAGACTGACGTGTGAAACAGAAAAAGATGGCAAGATTATGTCACTGTATACTCACTGAGGTAGCAACGGATAAATTCTAATGCTGTAGATTTATTCTTGAGTTAAGTAATTACCTTTTGTAATTGAACAGCTCACGTCTCTTAATCTGGCGTTTATCTGAAGGAGTTTTACGCTTAAATTTGTTTTGAAATTGTTCTGAACTCCTGTACGCTAGATGAGCATATTTTAATCTGTGCACGAGAAAAACTGGTATGTGCAAAACTTGTGATAAGGGGGTCCCGTTGTAATTTATTGCTGTACATTTCAAGTGCTTTTGCTAAACTGGATTTGCCTGAATATTGTTTATAGTTGAATTGCTGTCAGTTCGTTATCATAAATTCGTTTAAGGGTTACTACATGCTTTATTAAGATAGCATTGGGGATTTTAAATTTTTTATGACAAGTAGTTATCGACTTAGAGTTTAAACTTTTAATTGATGTTATAATTGCTTTGGCTCAAATTTGACACTACTGTATCACCGGTATTTTATCCTAATACTGGATCAGCGTAAATACTCTCAATTAAGGGTAAGGCTTATAATGGCTATCCTTTAAAAAAGGAACAAATAGGAGTGGGGAAATTTGTTCTTTTAATAACTGTTGAGTAATAATTGTTTGTTAATAAATTTGTTTTAAAGGATGTCAGAATTAATGTTGCCTGGTGCCTTAGCACTCCTCAGCAGTTCCTAACATACCATGTACAAAAACATTTTCTCGTTCCATATTGTTCGTAACTGAATGTATGTACCAAACTGTACAAAACTAACTTGTTTAGCAAATCATGTGAAATACAAACAAGTCGTGTAGCGCTGTTAGCTTTCGAAGATTTGAAGAGAAAGTTGTTTCTCATCAAATAATAATGCCTAACTGTCGAATTGCTTGTGCCTCGCAGCAGCTGCATCATATTCTTCCATATGGGATCTTTGTCTTGATCTTTCGCAAAGTCCTTTAAAGCAAAAGAAACATAATTTTCGAAAGCCATCTATTGTTTGTACAGCAGACTGAAAACTGACTGACAGAATCGTACTGATTAACCAAACTGTGAGCCACCAGGAAATGGTGAAAAGGTGTTAGTAAGAATTATCTCTGTGATCGGAGGCTTTTACGGCGTTGTGTGTTGTTTCCAGAGTTCTCGGGCGTCCAGCCGGATGCGGTCATTGAAGTCCCGCGACGTTTCGGCGAATAACCTTTTCGCCATCATCAGGTGGTTCTGATGGAATGGTCTGTCTGCTTTCTCTCACCTTTTACTTTACCCTCCTTGGGGAAGCGTATAGAGGAGTCTGTAGCCTGTTGGCTTTTACTCCACATTGTATGCTTGTATGTGTGATTATCTTGGATACTTTTGGCTGTCTGTGTATTGTGATGGTCTACATCTACATCTACACCCATACTCCGCAAGCCACCTGACGGTGTGTGGCGGAGGGTACTTTGAGTACCTCCATCGGTTCTCCCTTCTATTCAACTCTCGTATTGTTCGTGGATAGAAAGATTGTCTGTATGCCTCTGTGTGGGCTCTAATCTCTCTGATTTTATCCTCATGATCTCTCCGCGAGGTATACGTAGGAGGGAGCAATACACTGCTTGACTCCTCGGTGAAGGTATGTTCTCGAAACTTCAATAAAAGCCCGTACCTAACTACTGAGCGCCTCTCCTGCAAAGTCTTCCGCTGGAGTTTATCTATCACTTCCGTAACGCTTTCGCGATTACTAAATAATCCTGTAACAAAGCGCGCTGCTCTCCGTTGGATCTTCTCTATGTCTGGTTGTGTCTTGTACTTACCTGCGGTAGGCGAGATGTTGGGTATGTTAAGGATTAAGGATTGGTATCAAGACTTGGAGATTTTTGGGATATTTCTTCTCGACTTAGTCGTCTAAGATCGTCATAGGGCGTTTGTGGTTATCGCGGAACATATACCGACCTAGGGAGTGGATGAGGTTATTTCCAGATCTGGAAGAGTTCTCATAGAAAGCCGTTGCCAGATTTTGCATTTTTTCGTTGAGGAGGGTGATTTCAGCAGCGGCGTGCATGTCGTCTGTTCGAAACTCATGGAGTGGAAGCAGAGCCCTCCTGAGGGCGCCGTTTTGCTGTCTCTGGAGCTTGTGCAGGTGCTGTTTCGCCGCATATCCCCAGGCAGGAAGTATGAGTGGCAGGTATACATTCACCCCTATCGAGCAGGAGAGGGAGCTGGTTGCGTTGAGGATTGGGTATAGGACGGACATTCTGGCATAGGCCTTCCTATTGACCTAGTCTACGTGGGGCTCTCACGTTGGTCTCGTCCAAGGCTACGCCGAGTTACTTGGCGGAATTGCCCCAGGGAAGCTGGGGTAGGTGAAAGGGGGGGAGGGGGGTCGTGGAGGGGGTTCGCGTCTCCTGGGCCTCTGAGTGATCAGTATAGCCTGTGTCTTTACAGGGTTGATGGTGATGTGGCAGTGACGGCCCAGGTTTCTGTGTCATCTAAAACCCTTTGTAGCCAGCGAAGACCAAGTCCTTATTCGCATCACAAGTGTAAAAGGCTGTGTCGTCAGCGCACTGTGCGGTGTGCACCATATGGGCTGTGGGGGTGCCCACAGTGTACAGACTGTACAAAACAGTCCCCAGGACCGATCACTGTGGCACTCCAGCACGAATACGCCTTTTGATGGCGGTGGCTGTTTCTACCTTGACAGAGAAAGTTCTGTTCGTGAGATAGCTTTGCATTAACCTAACTAAGCTCCTGGGAAACCTCTGTGTGTATAACTTGTATTATAGCCCTTTATACCATACTGAATCGAAGGTTTTGGTTACATCAAGTAGTGCTATCCCGTAATAGCCTCTGTTGTTGAAGCCCTCTGTAGCTGCTTCCACCAGTGTCATCATCTGTAGTGGGGCTGAGTGCTTCTGTCGGAATCCGAATTGGAAATCCAGCAAAGGTCACTCATTGGTGATGTGATCTCGTATGGGTATTAGCAGGTGGCGCTCACAGATCTTGCTGAGAGTTGGTAAGAGACTAACCGGCCTGTAGTGCTGCGAGAATAGAGGGTATTTCCCTGCTTTGTGTATCGCGACCACTTCCGTGTATTTCCAGCAAGCTGGGAACTCGCGGAAACGAGTAATTTCGTTGAAGACGTTGGCCGATGGTGGGAGGTTTTAACTAACTGATTCGTGATACTGTCGTGTCCTGGCACTTTTTTTGTGGAAAGGGACCTAATTACTTTTGCCACGTCTTCGGGGGCGAAAAGTGGGGATTCGTGCTCTGGGTCCTCCTCAGCATTGAGGAAGACAACCAGTTGACCACGGACTACCTCTTCATGTTCTTCATCCTGTGGTTCTGGCGTTTGAAACTGCTTCTCGAAGTAGTCTACGAGGAGGTTGGGCTTTTCAGCGTGGCTGTAGGCCAGACCCAGCTCGCCGTGCAGTGGTGGCATCCTAGCGCAACCTTTTGTGAATTGCTTGGTTGCTTGCCATAGTGTGTGATCGTCTACCTTCAGAGGTGTGAGGTGGTTTTGCCATCGCTCGTTTCTGTGCTCGTTGAGCGCTTCCTTCAGCTCTCTCTGCAGACGATTTAGCAGCCTCCTGGTGGCTTGATTTCAGGTGATCTTCCACAGTTTTGCCACTCTGTTCTTGTGTCAAATTTGAGCTAGCGAATGTTACGGGAGCTGTATTTTCGGGGGAGGCCCGACCCTTTTCTGGGGGGAGTAGCATCTTCGGCTGTCTGTGACATGCTACCTGTCACGTGTTGTAAGGCTTGTTCTACTTTTTCGACAGTAGGTGGCGGAGCGTGAGCGATATCAGAGGTGACAGTTTCTCGTTATCGCTCCAGTCCGTACATTTGTAAAAGGTCTGGTACTGTGGGAGTGCTACACATTCTCCCACATAGACCTGTAGAATCACTGGGTTGTGGTTGGAGGACATTCTGTTGACTGCCCTTGCGACCATAAACCCTGTGATCTTCCTAGTGAGGACTATGTCTAACACGTCGGGCCTACCTCCATTTTAGGGGAAATGGGTGGGCTCTACCGGACCCCATGTTTCGAAGTGGTGGTCGCGCGCTACTTGTTGCAGTTTGAAGCCTGCTCTGGAGGATACTCTAGAGTTCCAGTCGAGCCGTTTGGCATTGAAATTGCCTCCTATTAGGAGTTTACCTTAAGTTTTTCCTAGAGCAGGAATGTCTCCCTCGTCCATCTCGTCTTGTGGGGGTTGGTAGATTGCTACAATTGTTAGGGGCCCAGTGGCAGTGACTACTTCCACCGCAACTGCTTCGATTTTAATGATAGCTTGTAAGTATACCTGTTTGTGGGGGATCCTGCCTTTATGTACACTCCTGGAAATGGAAAAAAGAACACATTGACACCGGTGTGTCAGACCCACCATACTTGCTCCGGACACTGCGAGAGGGCTGTACAAGCAATGATCACACGCACGGCACAGCGGACACACCAGGAACCACGGTGTTGGCCGTCGAATGGCGCTAGCTGCGCAGCATTTGTGCACCGCCGCCGTCAGTGTCAGCCAGTTTGCCGTGGCATACGAAGCTCCATCGCAGTCTTTAGCACTGGTAGCATGCCGCGACAGCGTGGACGTGAACCGTATGTGCAGTTGACGGACTTTGAGCGAGGGCGTATAGTGGGCATGCGGGAGGCCGGGTGGACGTACCGCCGAATTGCTCAACACGTGGGGCGTGAGGTCTCCACAGTACATCGATGTTGTCGCCAGTGGTCGGCGGAAGGTGCACGTGCCCGTCGACCTGGGACTGGACCGCAGCGACGCACGGATGCACGCCAAGACCGTAGGATCCTACGCAGTGCCGTTGGGGACCGCACCTCCACTTCCCAGCAAATTAGGGACACTGTTGCTCCTGGGGTATCGGCGAGGACCATTCGCAACCGTCTCCATGAAGCTGGGCTACGGTCCCGCACACCGTTAGGCCGTCTTCCGCTCACGCCCCAACATCGTGCAGCCCGCCTCCAGTGGTGTCGCGACAGGCGTGAATGGAGGGACGAATGGAGACGTGTCGTCTTCAGCGATGAGAGTCGCTTCTGCCTTGGTGCCAATGATGGTCGTATGCGTGTTTGGCGCCGTGCAGGTGAGCGCCACAATCAGGACTGCATGCGACCGAGGCACACAGGGCCAACACCCGGCATCATGGTGTGAGGAGCGATCTCCTACACTGGCCGTACACCACTGGTGATCGTCGAGGGGACACTGAATAGTGCACGGTACATCCAAACCGTCATCGAACCCATCGTTCTACCATTCCTAGACCGGCAAGGGAACTTGCTGTTCCAACAGAACAATGCACGTCCGCATGTATCCCGTGCCACTCAACGTGCTCTAGAAGGTGTAAGTCAACTACCCTGGCCAGCAAGATCTCCGGATCTGTCCCCCATTGAGCATGTTTGGGACTGGATGAAGCGTCGTCTCACGCGGTCTGCACGTCCAGCACGAACGCTGGTCCAACTGAGGCGCCAGGTGGAAATGGCATGGCAAGCCGTTCCACAGGACTACATCCAGCATCTCTACGATCGTCTCCATGGGAGAATAGCAGCCTGCATTGCTGCGAAAGGAGGATATACACTGTACTAGTGCCGACATTGTGCATGCTCTGTTGCCTGTGTCTATGTGCCTGTGGGTCTGTCAGTGTGATCATGTGATGTATCTGACCCCAGGAATCTGTCAATAAAGTTTCCCCTTCCTGGGACAATGAATTCACGGTGTCCTTATTTCAATTTCCAGGAGTGTATATGGTCACTCCTCTGCCTTGAGTTGGCCTGGCTTTACAGTAGCTAACGTAATTGGGAACTGCCGCTTTTGTTCTGGTTTTAGGTGGGTTTTCCCCATCATGCATTTGTCGATGGAAAACTCCTTCATGAGTCCTCTGAACTCTACCTCCTGATTAACAATACCTTCTGTGTGAAAGACGCACATTGTCAAGCCTTGGATATTTGGTAGGCCATCCATGATGGAGATTTGAAACTACTGAGGAAGTCGCAGAGGGGAGCGACTGCTGGACTGCTGCCTGAAGGACAACGGGGATCTGAGTGTTCTGCCTCTGGGCCTCCCAGACTTCATAATTTCCATTATGGGGTTCATGGTCTGGACCATAATGCCTAACAACTGATCCGAGGGGTGGACTAAGTGTGGGGTTCCCTAGAACTTCCTCTGTCTTGGTTGACCTGGTCGTTGTTGTGTTTTTCCCAGTGTTGTTCTTGCG
This sequence comes from Schistocerca americana, assembly GCF_021461395.2. Lineage (NCBI taxonomy): Eukaryota > Metazoa > Arthropoda > Insecta > Orthoptera > Acrididae > Schistocerca > Schistocerca americana. The sequence goes on along the minus strand of NC_060121.1, from coordinate 741,144,944 downwards.
TGTGTCGCTGGTATTGTGGTGACTGGGCTTGCGTCGATTTTTCGACGTTTCCATAGCATTTTGGTTGAGAAACCACTTCCTCGTATGTTGCCCTTGGCGTGTCGGCCCTTGGTTTTACCCAAAGTTTTGTCTGTGTATGTTGTCCTGTTTTGTCTCTGTGTGGTTTTATGGGGGGACAGAGTCATGTTTTCATGTGTGGGGGGCGGCCTTTGCGCCCTTTACCTTCTGTGTGTGTTAGATGTGGACCTCACAGCCTTGGTATTCTGCCGTGTGGCTTTCCCGCACAGCACGCACCTTATCTGCAGGTCCGTGTGTTTCATTGTGCAAGTCCTGCTGTCATGGGGTTCATCGCATTTTCTGTAGCACACGGGCATCTGACAATGGGAGGCTAAGTGATCCGGTCTCTGACACCTGAAGCATTGCACCACCTTGTTCTTGTGGTGGAGTGGTTCCGTGGTGACAGGGACTGCCAGAACAACCTTGACCTCACGCCTGTCCTGGGGTATGTTATTCAGAGTGACTTGGAACAATGGCCAGTTACTCTCTGCCCTATTTTTGCCCATCTGTTCAACAGTTTTTACAACAAATTCGTAGTGAGTCAGATCTGTCTTGACTGCCTGAGGGGATAGCCGTCTGGGGAGGTCCTTAATAACGAGGGTTTTGTTTCTTGTCTTGGTGATAGCGAACGTGCAGTGTGGTATACTTCTCAAGTATGGTATATTTTTGTCAGCGAGGGCTTTTTTATGGTGTTGTAATCTTATATGTTGTGTAGTATGATTCTGATTTTTGTCCCCTTCCTGTTCGTTTTGCTTTGATTTGTGTTTGACAATGTCGTGTAGTTCCTCGTAGTTACGAGGAAATTCTGCGACGATCGGTGTGAGGCGGTGTGATGTGTGATTTTCTGTTTCTTCGTGTGGTTCCTCTGGCGCATCGGCCACCGCCTGAAACCTGTTCGGAGAGGATTCCAACCCTCGAATACGTGGAAGTCGCGGCTGGCGGAAGGTTTTTCTCGCCAGCACAAAGCCCTCTGAATCCTCCCAGGTTTCGTGGTTCCCTTCTAGTGCAGCGGTTTCTTGGTTCCCTTCCAGGATGACAACAGGTGCTGCTAGTGGGTCAGAGGCCACGGGCTCCTCATGGTAAAGGTGGGGGGGGGGGGGCGATTTGGGTTGGGGGGGGGGATGAGGTAGGATTTCTGCTCTTCTTGTGTCTGTCCTTGCAGTCCTTCTTTGTCTGCTTTGTGGATGTGAACTTGAGGGGGGGGGGGGGGAGGATTTAAGGAACTGGAATTGGGTGCGGGGTTGGGTCACAGTTGTGGGTTTGGGGACGATTTTGGTTGGTTGACAGGACCTCTGTTTGCCATCATATAGGTCGAGGATGTGTTGGGCGAATCGGTTTTGGGCGTTGGTAAGCAGGAGAGGGGAAGGAGGGGATCGCAAATACTGTCAATGTAGTTATTTGTTTGTGTTTGTTTGTGTAGTCGCGTTATGTGTGGATGTCACCATGTCCAGAGCTGAAAGGGGGACTGGTGCGAGGGGAGTGCCAGGCGCAACCATCGCTGGCACCGTAGGGTTTCCCGTTTCCGTTGCTGGCCCTATTATATAAATGGTAGACGCGGAGCTCTGAACGGTGGCTGCAACCTTCTCTTTGGATCCGCGACCGGCTTCCAGGTCCTGACCCACTTTTTTCCTACGTATGGGGGGAGCAGAGCCTGGCTCTGCGGCAGGCGAAATGCTCGAAAAGGCGGGCAGGGTGGTCCGCGGCCACGAGAGAACGCGCCTCGTGTCGTCGGCGGTATGAGACCGCCGCTTAGCCCCAAGGCATCACCCGAGCTCGACATTCCGCTTCGACGAGACGACACGAGAATTCTGCTCTCAGGCGACGCCACGCAAAAATGTCAGAGTGCCGTTTTGCAGCGCCGCGAGACCGTTTGCTAGTGCCCGTCAATGATTTAATAAAAACAAAGCTGGTAGACACACCTGGTTTTACTCCCGTGCAAGCGGGGACCTATGGCTGTATGTGCGCTAGTAAGCGGTTCTGACACTCCACACATTACTGTGACTCAGCGCTCCATCAAGAAGTCACGCCTCAAGCGGACATAAGATCCATCCACGACGGCCGCCGGGGACACTCCACACAATACACTACATGTTTCCTTACGGGTAACTCTTAGCTCGTGAGTGAGTACGGTGTCCGGCAAGCGCTATTCCTGCAAAGCGTGGTTTTGGAGTTGAGAGAGAACTGACTGATTTGGATTGGCCTGTCGGATGCTTGGCATCCATTGGCTGTTACGTGTTTTTGTGCTCGTAACAGGTCAAGCCATCGTGTCGTTGCCTTGCGGTGGATTGAACGGTGGCCGGCAGCTGTGGCCGAGCGGTTCTAGGTGCTTCAGTCCGGAACCGTGCTGCTGCTACTGTCGCAGGTTCGAATCCTGTTTCGGGCATGGATGTGTGTTATGTCCTTAGGTTAGTTAGGTTTAAGTAGTTCTAAATGTAGGGGACTGATGACCTCTGATGTTAAGTCCCATAGTGCTTAGAGCCATTTGAACCATTTTTTTACTGAATGGCCCAGTGCCTACTGTTCGGCAGAGCCGATTGACGGAAACGGTGCCTGAGAAAAGGGATTCGAGCCTGTTCGTGTAACTGGGCAGTCTGGTAACGCTTTGGTAGTCGAAGGGCGAGCTGAAGTGCTCGGTTCTGCACCCTCTGGAGCTCAGCAACGTTCGTATTGGCAGCATTCCCACGGCAGCATACTCTAGCACTAGCCGAACCAGTGCTAGATACATGGTGATGCCATGGCAAGGAGGCAGCCTCGACGTTGGGTTGAAGAGAGGGTACAGGACACGAAGACGCCCTGCGGCTCTACCCTTTACCTGCTGAATGTGGGGACGCCACGTTAGCCTCTGGTCGAGGGTGACCCCGAGGTATTTAGCGGTTCTACTCCACGTGAGGAGGCCTCTCGCGATCGTGACCAGCTCTATATCTGGTGGTAGCTATCTTTTCGTGAAGATTACTGCATGGCTCTTGGCAGCATTAAATTTAGGCCGACATTTCGTGGACCACGTCCCTAATGCTTCCCACCCTAATTGGAGACAACGTCGCATTTCAGACACGTTCATGCTCCGAACGAATAGCGCAGTGTCGTCGGCATAAGTGCCAACGACACTCGTGCCACCTGCGGAGCATCTGCGGTGTAAAGGGACTACAGCAGGGGTCCTAGTAGTGACGCCTGTGCCACGCCAGCCAGGATCAGTCGTTGCGTCAACAATCCGTCGTCCAGTCGCACATGGAACGTTCGGATTTTCAGGTAGGACTTAAGTAGCACCTCGTGTGACGTCGGGGCCCCTTGTATAAAAAGTTTATACACGAGGCCGTCGTGCCACACGGTCAAATGCCCTAGAAACGTCCAGGAACACCTCTCCAAGTTATTCCCGCGTCTTGAGGGCTCGCATAGCCGCCTCCACAAGTCGCATGATTTGATCCACTTTGGAGAGACCCTTGCGAAAACCGAACTGCTAATCGGGAAGCAGACGTTCGGCTCCCACGTGCATGAGGAGCCGTTTGGCGTATAAACACTCAAATACTTTCGAGAGAGACGGCAGAAGACTAACAGGGCGGTAGTTTGCCGCCAGACGATGGTCCTAGCTTGCCTTGGGGATTGCGACAACTTCCTGGTGTTTCCACATTGAAGGGTAGATCCCCGTGCCCAGAATCTCGTCAAAAATGTCAGTCAGGGTCTGTAAGGCCTCTGCCGGTATTTCACGCAAAAGGATACCGACGATACCGTCGTCCCCTCCTGCTTTTTTATGGCTGAACGACTGCAACTGCATGGCCACTTATTCCACCGTAAGCGTTTGAATGTCATGGCATCCAGGAAGGTTGGTAGTTGCGCTTCGACTAGGCGAACCTAGCCCTCGTCCACGTCTTCCACAGGCGTAAAAGACGCCGCAAAGTGGTCTGCCAACACATTCGCCTTTTCATCGGGGTGGCTAATGACGTCTCGTCCTACCTGAATAGGAGGAACTCGCCGCCGACGTCTCAGGAATGATTTGGCAACACGCCAGGCGTTGACATTCGCAGGATCCAGTGTAGCCACTGGATACGCCCATTCCCTATTTTGGTGGGCTTCAACCGCGGCCTTGATCTCGCGGCTCATACGGTTTAGGCGAGCTTTGGTGCGTGGCTGACGCGTAAGTTGCCACTCACGTAAGAGTCGATTCTTCTCCAGAATCGTCTCCCTAATTTCCGGCGGAAGGCGACGGGAGATGACTGGTGGGTGTTGTGGGGGCGGCAGAGAAGCTGCATCTGCGGCCCGGAGTAGTTGTCCAGTAAGAAACTGCAGGCCAGTGTCAGTGACAATGACAGTAGGGTCTGGGTCGTCTGCCAAGAGAGATAGGACCTCCTCTTGGGAACGCTCGCTGTCCAGGCGTTTAAAGTTCGGGCGACGCGGCAGAAGAGCAGCACTAACAATGTCCACTTCGTTGATCAGTGGCACGTGATCTGACGACTGTGCACAGCGTGTCGAGGAAGAGATGTGCTGCCCCATACCCTTAATAAGGGCAATGTCCAGCACATCAGCTAAGTGGTCCACAGGAAAGATCGTGTGATCAAATGGTCCAAGCGCAATGGCGCCAATTCTCTGGACAGTCCGGAGAAGGCGTCAGCCATTGGCATTCGTGAGGCGGGAATTCCATTCCGAATGCTTCGCACTGAAGTCACCTGCAATGAAAACCAGCCCCCCAACTGCCAGTAGCACGTCAACATCTTGTTCTTCGAGAGGAGTGCGAGGGAGCTTATAGGCAGCTACGGAGGTAATCTGACGTACAGCGGTGAACACGCTGACTCCCGTAGCCTTTGTGGCTAATAGGTCAGGCAGGTGCCACAGTGAGCGCCGAACACAGACAGCCGTTCCACCACCGGCAGTCGCCCTATCATACCGATAGTAGGCATAGTTCGATACCTTGAACGCCAGGCTTAGGGTGAGTTTCGCAAACGAGACAGATGTCGATTGCTTCTTCCTGCAGAAAGGTGCGAAATTCATCTCGCTGCCTCAATAGGCCGTTTGCGTTGTAGCCGCCATCAGATAGGTCCTGTAATGGAGATTATCCATTGTTTCGAAATCTGAACGGTGCTTGCCTGAAGAGCCACAGTGACTTCCTGGACAAGGATAGGCAGTTGCTGCAACAGCGAATTAAGTGAGCGCAGAAGCGCGTTCAATTTCGATGTATCCAAAACAGGAGTGATAGGGTGAACAGGGCCAGCCATCGGAGTAGACGCAGCCGAAGGCGGCGGCGAGGCAGAGGCCTCTGAACCGCCCGCCAGTGCGACTGCTTGTGAAGACTGGGTTGGACAGATGGGGGTGGAGCGCTCTGGACGTCGTCCTCCACCTGGTGTGTCCGATGAGGACGATTGGGAACCAGCCTTGTCAGCTGGCCACTAGTTTGTTGTCGTAGGTGTTTTCGCAGGGGCAGTGTCCGTGCCCTTCGCCGCTGCAGCGTAACTGGTCCCTGGTTGTACTGGATGAGAAGCTGCACCCCGAACACTACCGCGACGGTTGGTTTTCCTGACAAGATTACAGCCCCTGTAACTAGCCACATGCAGTTCGCTGCAATTGAAGCACTTGGGTGGTTCATATTTTTTCTTCTTGCAGTCCTTGCGTAGATGCGAGCCCGCGCATTTCACGCAACGGGCTGGCATCGTGAAGAAACGAGCAACGTGATCCAGGCCTTGGCAAGAGAAACAATGTCGACCCGAGCAACCATCTTTAACTAAAATACCTTGCGAGCCTCGATGATGTCAGCCAGGACAACAAGGAACAGAGAAATGTCCCTACGTATCCTGGGTGACTTCATGAAGCCCACAGATCGTACGTACCCTACACCATGAAGCGAGGAGTTCGTCCTTAAGATGGGATGGTTCCGTACTCTTGGGGATATGACGGAAGACTACCTTCAGGAGAGGAAGTCGCTCTGCATGATGAGTGTAGCAAAACAACCCCTCATCCGGAATCATTTTCATGGTTGCACGATAGTCCTCCATGCTGGCGAGTATGATGCGCTGTAATTCACGCCCGATAGTTTTGACTGTGGGAGGTGCGGACACACCTTCGGAAAATATCTGTAGGAAGGCGTTATAGGTGTCCATCCAAAGAAAATTCATTGGTGGAGGGGCCACCCTTTTGGGAGGCATGGGTGTTGTGTCCATAACCTCGTTCTCTACTGTGGCATGCTCGAAGGAGTTCGTCGTCTGAAAAAGGTACTCCTGCTCGAGTTGTGTTGCATGGGCAGTGTGTTTCCGCCTGGGGACGACGAACTCCCCAAACGTATCCTGTTCGGACGGCTGAGCCGCATTAGGGGCAGTGGCCGCCGTTGGTTTCTTTCCTGCCGCAGTCTGGGGGCAGTCACATTTACGCGAAGAGTCATCGTCCTCGGAGGCATCGGGATTCTTTCGTGATGGCAGAGAGGTGTCCATTGCCTCCTGCTCCCGTAACGGATGGCGTAGATTTGACATCTTGAGCTGTCACGTAAGATGGGTTAAACACAGTCGGAACCGCGGCCTCTTCACTGACCACGGCCGTGGGTGTGACAGGCAGAGCATTGGCTTCTTGAATAACCAAGCCCAGCTGTGCAGCACCGGCTGAGGTCGCCTCCGGCTGGGTCGTGTTGTCTCGAGTCAACACGCCAGGCAGGGCTCTCAGCGGCACAATAGCCTTTTCTCTGACCGCGACCGACGCGGCAACGAATTGTTGGTATGTCTGCCATGCGCTCTAATTTGCCTCGCGCCTGTCATAGTCGCCGAGGCAATTAATGCGATGCATGATTGAGTGCAGTTCCTGGGGCGTGAGCCCATGGAATTCCAAAGAACGATCCTGTGCATAATCAGAGTTCCCTTGCCGAGTCGTCATAGGTGGGGGGGGGGGGGGGGGGGGGCAGATGGGTCCGCCGACGGTGCAAGCACCGCCGGACAGCGATCTGCCACACCCTTCGCTGCAATACGCTACTTACTCTCCTACATCTCGATCCGCACTGCGTGCGTTGCTTTCGTGCGTGCGTGTGAGGACACTCCACGGGATTCTAAATCTTACACCACCCGGCGCGTCGCGCGGGATTAGCTGAGCGGTCTCTAGCGCTCCAGTCAGGGACTGTGCGGCTGGTCCCGGTGGAGGTTCGAGTCCTCGCTCGGGCATGGGTGTGTGTGTGTGTGTGTTTGTCCTTAGGATAATTTAGCTTGTGTAGTGTGTAAGCTTAGGGACTGATGACCTGAGATTTCACACACATTTGAACAATTGAACCACACGGCGCGACAGCGGGATACGGCGCGGACCTGGGTCGGCGCCAGGAAACGGATTGTCAGCGGCCGCAACCGAGGGGTTGGCGCTCGCAGTCGAAATGTCGGCGGCCGCAATCGGAACGTCGGCACAAGGAATCGAAGCCCGACCGACGGACAAAATGACACACATAAATAACATCGACAATGAGCAGACAGACTCGCTGAGTGGCAGTCAAACATGGAGCATCTGTTCCGCTTACTTACACACGTTCAGCCATAGGCCCCCACTTGTACGGGCGACAGACCAGGAGTCTCTTCCGGCTTTGCTTTTATTAAAGCATCGCCGGGTGCTCACACCGAGGTCTCCAATCCAGCAATTACGGCGGGCAGGATACATTGTTTGGCACCGTCCGACAGAGAATTGTCGTGTTTCTTGTCGCTTTGCCGGGATGTCGACCTCGAGGTCGAGTGATGACTTGGGGTCGAAGCAGTCTACCGCTGTTGACAGAGGGCGCGTCTTGTAACCGTAGGCCGCGTCGCCGGCCGTTTCGAGCGTCTCAGCTGCCACAGAATCAGGCTCTGCTCCCCCCAAGTTTAGGGAAACTGTGGGCCAGGACCTGGAAGCCGGCCGCCGAACCAACGAGAAGGTTTTTGCCGCCGCCGTCCGGACCTCCGCGTCCACCAGCGGCGTAGGGTCAGCAATGCAACCGGGTAACCAAACGGTGCCAACGAAGATTGGAACTGGCACCTCCCCGGCAGTAACCCCCTTTTCCGCTCCGAACATTAGCACAAACACACGAAAAGCTGCTATACACAAAACGCCAACACAATCATACATTCTAGCGATCCCACCCCTCCTTCTCTTCTCCTAACTCCGCTCCTGCTTGCCAATGCAACAAATAACATCGGAGGTTGCATAACATCCATAAGTAAAGGCAAGTAGATGACCTGTTAGCTGATCGAAATCCTCCCCAAACCCATCGCCTCGACCAGACCCTCCACCTGATCCAAATACCTTACCCCCCCACTCACCCACACGTCCATCTCATTCAGGCAGCGGCGTACAAGGAAGGAGATCAAGGACAAGCACTCCAAGAGCAAGGAAAGGTCCACAACACCTACTGCAACCCCCCCCCCCCACCCTCTTTGAGCCTGCGCCCCCAACACCACCTGTCGTCGCCCTAGGAGGGAACCAGAAAACCATCGCCCTGGAAGGGAACTGCGTAACGTGCAGGATTCGATGGTTTCGTGTTGGCGAGGAAAACCTTTCGCCAGCCGGAGCATCCTGCTGCCTGGGGAGTAGAACCCACCCCGAACATGTTTTAGGCAGTGGCTGATGACCGAGAGGCAACACAGAACAACATAACAGAAACACAAACACAGAAACACGTCTCCTTCCTATTGTTGCGGAGTTTCCTCGTAATTACGAGGAACTCTTCGAGCTGTTAAAAAGAGAAATCAGGGGAGACAGCTTTAAGGCAAAACCTGCTGATGGTGACAAAATAAAAATTACCCTAAACACATTGGAAGACTACAACACAGTCATAACACTTTTCACCAACAATAACATACCCCACTACACGTTCCCTACAACAAAAACACGAAAAAAATATTGTCATCAGAGACGACTGTCCCCTCAGGCTATTAAAACACACCTGACGGCCCAGGGCATCATCGTCAGAGGTGTTCAACAAATGGTCAAAATTGAAAGCAAATGGCCTTTATTCCAGGTCACACAGCCAGGTATCCCCCAAAGGGACTGAACCATATCGCCGCACACTGCACCATGGCAGTAGGGTGCATGAAGTGCGCTGAGGCCCACAACACGAGTCCTGTACACTAAAATCCACGGACCCACAAATAAGTTGCGTGCTGTGCGGCAAAAACCACACAGCGGGTTACCAAGTTATTGAGGTCCATAAAAGACACACACAGCAGCTTTACTACACCTCGTGCATGGATATGTGTGATGTCCTTAGGTTAGTTAGGTTTAAGTAGTTCAAAGTTCTAGGGGACTGATGACCTTAGATGTTAAGTCCCAAAGTGCTCAGAGCCATTTGAACCATTTGAAGAAATGGCAATCCATGAAATTTTCGGAGCAACTCATCTAATGTTTGCGGTATGTTTTTTCTGCCTCTATAGTGTCATTAGCTAGTCTCTAATCTAAAACAAGTCTCAGAGAAACATCCTTTTTAGGAACAACAGGTAACGGACTGTTATAAAGGCTAGCTGCTGTTTCAGTTATGCCTGTAACTGTCTCTGTATTTTGGTGAGGAAATTTGGGCAGCATTGGATTTATTTGATAACTTATTCAGTCTTGACTGGAACTGCACTCCACTTACTTCCTTTCATTGTATTAGAAAATTGAGAAAAGTGGTTTCCTGGGATCAGGGATTATAACGTCGTCGCTGCGCGCGCGCGCGCGCGTGTGTGTGTGTGTGTGTGTGTGTGTGTGTGTGTGTGTGTGTGTGTGTGAAATCTTATGGGACTTAACTGGTAAGGTCATCAGTCCATAAGCTTACACACTACTTAACCTAAATTATCCTAAGGGCAAACACAGACACCCATGCCCTAGGGAGGACTCGAACCTCCGCCGGAACCAGACGCACAGTCCATGACTGCCGCACTAAACCGTTCGGCTAATCCCGCGCGGCGTCGTCGCTGCACCAAGTTCTTTAGTGCTCTTTGAGTTGGATGATGATTATGGGACTGTGGAGGAGAAATTGCAGGCATTGTGTAATTGGTTGATCAGTAGGTCAGTGCTGATGGATTTTTCTATACGAGCTGCTTGCTGCTTGCTTACCATTGCTGTCGGCGCAGATCTCGTTGCTATGACTCGTGGCGGTGCAACATGACTTTTTTGTCGTGTATCGTCTGCCTGGTCTAAGGGCAGCGTCTTTAATAAGTAATCAAAACGACTTCGGTCCCGGGCTAGAACACCGCCACCGCTGAAATGTTGATTAAAAATCGTCAGTGGCGGAAGAAGCCTTTCGGCATAATAAGTCATACTCCCTTGTCGAACAGGGCACAGGAGTGGACAGAAGAGGTTCAGAGCACTCGTTGCCCTTCGGTTGGGAAACTGCCCTCGAGGTGAAAGAATCAGCAATGACTAACAGCATGAGGATGCAGAGCGCAATGCAGACCGCTGCCTTAAAGACATATAGTATGTGTCCATGGTACATGCGGCCATTAACTGAAAACTTTCACGATGACCTCTCCATCGTCAAAAGATTCCAGATTAGTACCCCATTCGGACTGCCAATGTGGAGATGGCCTTGAGAAAAAAGAAGCAATAACCAACGAAAGGATAACGTTCTACGAGTCAGGACGTGGAATGTCAGAAGTTTGAATGTGATAGGGAAACAAGAAAATCTGAGAAGGGAGCTACTAAGGATCAATCTAAATATATTGAGGGTCAGCGAAGTAAAATGCTGATGAATATAGGGTAATATCAATAGCAGCAGAAAATTGTACATCGAGAGCAGAATTCTTTATGAATAATAAGTTAGGGCAGAGAGTAAGTTCAGTGATAGGATTACTCTTACCAATCAGAATCGATTGCAAACCGACACCGATAACAATAGTTCAAGTATACATGCCGACGTAGTAATCCGACAGTGAAGTGATAGAGAAAGTAGCCGGCCGCTGTGGCCGAACGGTTCTAGGCGCTTCAGTCCGGAACAGCGCTGCTGCTACGGTCGCAGGTTCGAATCCTGCCTCGGGCATGGATGTGTGTGATGTTCTTAGGTTAGTTAGGTTTAAGTAGTTCTAAGTCTGGGGACTGATGACCTCAGATGTTAATTTCCATAGTGCTTAGAGCCATTTGAAAATCTAGTAGCCATGCGGATTAGAATACTGTTGTAGGGGAAGGAGCAGAAGAAAGGGCTAAGGGAGAATGTGAGCATGGTGCTAGGACTGAGGGAAGAGAAAGATTAATTGATAGGTGCAATAAATTTCAGCTAGTGATACGCAATACTGTCTTCAGGAATCACAAGGGGAGGAGCTATAATTGTAAAACTTCGCGGGTTAAATGGAACATTTCAGTTAGATCACATCACGGTCAGGCAGAGATTCGGAAATCAGATATTGCTTGTAAGGCTAGCCTGGAACAGATCGCAATTTAGTAGTGATGAGGAGTAGGCTGAAGTTGGAGATGCTATTCAAGAAGAATCATTGCACATGGAAGTGGGATCCGAAAGTAATAAGGAATGATGAGAAACGTTGGAATTTCTCTAAGGCTTTAGATGCTGCGATAAGGAATAGCTGAGTGGGCAGTTCGGTCGAATAGGAGTGGGCGTCTCTAGGAAGGTCAGTCGCAGAAGACAGAAAGTAAAACATATGTACAGTGAAGGTAACTGCGAGAAAACCATAAGTAAGAGGGGAAATAAATTCTTCGAAGAAAGGAGGAAGTACATAAAATGTTCCGGAAAATTCAGGAATACGGAAATAGAAGTAACTTAGGAATTAAATAAATAGGAATGGCAGAGAAGTTGCGGCAAGTAGCTGCATGAAAAATGAGAAAAAATTGAAAAAGAAATGGTTGTCGGAAGAACTGACTCAGAAAATAGTGAACCAACCTTCGGTGAAATTAAAACCAAAGGTGGTCACACTGAAAGTGCAATTACAATTCTATTGTTAAATGCAGAGAAGAGAGTGAAGAGGTGAAAGAGCAGATTGAAGGCCACTATGAAGGCGAAGACTTGTCTGATGACGTGATAGAAGAAGAAACAGGAGTCGATATAGGAGTGAAAGATATCCAGTATTAGAGTCAGCTTGGGGGGACATAAGAACGAATAAGGTATTACGGATAGATTACATCCCATCAAAATCTCTAAATCATAGGAGAAGGCAGCAAAAAAAAAAAAACCCTATTCGCGTTGATGCGCATAATGCATGAGTCTGGCGATGTTCCACATGACTTCCGAAAACATCGTCCAACAATTCAAAATGTTCCAATATGTGTGAATTCCTAAGCGACGAAACTGTTGAGGTTATCGGTCCCTAGATTAAGAACAACTCACACATCCATGTCCGAGGGTCGAAGAGAACGTCCGGCGGGAGGGCTGCGCGATCTGTGACATAGGGTATGTAACAACACGGCCACTCTGCGCGGCTCCAACAATTCAGAAGACTGCAAGAACCAAAAAGCGTGAGAATTATCGCACGATCAGCTTAACAGCTCATGCACCCCAAGTTGCTGATAAGGATAATATGCAGAAGAATGCGAAAGATAATTGAGGATGTTTTAGATGATGATCTGTTTGGGAAAAGAAACAGATAGGAATTATGATGATGCGGTTGATAATGGAAGCACATTAAACGATAATCAAGACACATTCATAGGATTCGTCGAAGGGAGTGAATGTTCCGGGTTTCTGCTGACGCAGCTCTGCTGCTGTATGGATAACAGCTGCTTCACGGGGTGTGACTACAATACAACGGGAGCGGGAAATATACTCCAAAGCTTAAATACAGGGAGTAGCATGAATCTTTTGGGCAAAGCTTCTAAGCTGCATGCGGATTCAAAGTGGAATTCTGCTGGTATATGAACCAAATGATGTGTCACATTTAGCCGCAGTGAAATGGTGTCAACACTTTGATCAAAGTCACACAGACCTGGGGTGATGCAGATCGCGTAGTCCAAATATTATACCAAACAGTTTTCATCGTTTCTGTAAGTTGAAAGACCATCTGGAGAAAATATATATTCAAAATTACGGCACCGTTCACACAGCATTTCCGGCGTGGCTCCATGAACAAGGAGCGGATCTCTATCGTCAAGTAACTGAACGGTTGGGAGAATATTACGCTCTCTGTTTACAGCGACTTTTCGACTCTGTTGAAAAATGGTGCCATGTCTCCGTCAATTTGAAGCGCAATGCAGATTTCAGTAAGAGTAACTTGTCCTGCCGTAGCGATAATTAATTTACTTTTCTAAGTCTCCTCGTGAATAAAGTTTTGGTAAAGAACCTGTAGGTATAAAGAAGGTAACTGTGAAGAAACTATGAGTAACACAAGAAATACTTCAGTTGATGGATGAAAGGAGGAAGTACAAAAATTCAGGAGTACAGAAATACAAGTGGCTACAGAATGACACAAATAGGAAGTGCACGGAAGCTAAGACAAAATGGCTGCAGGAAAATGTGTGAAGAAACAGAAAAAAAGAAATGATTGTCGAAAGGATTGACACATCATATAGGTAAGTCAAAACAACATTCGTGAAATTAAAAGCCAGGGTGGCAACATTAAGAGTGCAACTGGAATTCCACTGTTAAATGCAGAGGAGATATCGGATAGGAGGATAGTGAACATCAAAGGTCTCTATGTGCGGGAAGATTTGTTTGATGTGATAGAAGAATAGAAAGGAGTCGATATAGAAGAGATGGGGGCTTCAGTGTTAGTACCAGAATTTGAGAGAGCTTTGGAGGACCTAAGAACGAATAAGCAGGAGGGGTAGATAACATTCCGTCAGAATTTCTAAAATCTTGAGGGAAGCGGCAACAAACGGTTATTCACATTCATGTGTAGAATATACGAACTGGCGATATACCATGTTACTTTCGTAAAAATCCACACAATTCCGAAGACAGTTAAAGCTGACAAGCACAACAATAATCGCACAGTCACCTTAACAGCTCAGGTATCCAAGTTCCTGACAAGAATAATATACGGCAGAATGGAAAAGAAAATTCAGGAAGGGTTAGATGACGATCAGTTTGATTTCAGGAAAGGTAAAGGCGCCAGCAAACATGAACTGTGGGAGAACCGGAACACAAGAGAACAGAAGTATTTGAGAGATGGTGGTACAGATGAATGTTGAAAATGAGGTGGACTGATAAGGTAAGGAATGAGGAGTTTTTACGCAGAATCGGAATATGTGAAAAATATTGACAGGGAGAATGGACAGGGTGATAGGACATCTGTTAAAACATCAGGGAATGACTTCAATGGTACTAGAGGGAGCTGTAGAGGGAGAAAACTGTAGAGGAGGACAGAGATTAAAGAACCTATGTAAGGAAATGTCACGTTTGGGTATCACACTAATCTGAAGATAGGATCATTTTCTAATCTGCCACCTCGCGGTACACACAACACCTGAGAAGAGGTCGTCGTCTTTAGTCAGTGTTAAAATTATGACTCCACATACCATTTTCGTCCCACTAAAACTAAGGTAGAAACTTTTCAAGTTCGCGACTGGGAGGGTTGTTTATTTTTATTCACAAACATGTCGCAGTCTCCAGTTTGAAGACGAAGTCATACATCACGATGATGAGGAGTGCTCAGATGTCAGAGCTCGTCTCCGCTGTTTGCCCACCGTTCAGTGTGAGATTTGGAAGTGATCCGATTATCAAACTTACGTTATATCCAAACGTTACAATTTTTGTCTGTCACGTCTAGAACCACTAGAATCGTGTAGAAGAAACCTTGAAACACCCCGTAGTGCAGCAAATGCGAGGTGTTTTGCTGTGTTTCATCAACACCATTATCATAAACCAGTAATTTAAAAGCTCTGCTATATCCCTTAACTTTTGGGTTCCACAACAATCAGTAACAACATCAGTAGTCCTTACAACAACAACACCAAGTAATTTAGATTTCAGTACAGGAGGAAAAATGGTTAGTGCTCTTAATTCTCTTTCTACTTCACACATTTTTCCTAAAAACAAAAAATATGTGGGAATTAACCCAATGGAGCTGGCGGTATTTCCGAAACCTGTTCTTTAAACTTCATTTTTTCAAGTAACAGATCATCCTTTTCTATAACGTGTAGTTCCTTCAATGCTGTGGAAGAAGTAAGACCATTCTTCAAGCTATCATTAAAATCAGGGGAAAAGTGGGACTTGCTCTTTTTGGTTAAACTAGTTGTTGCAGAGGCATTTTACAATGAAGCACCAAAGAAACTACTATAGGCATGCGTAATCAAATATAGAGATATGTAAACAAGCGGACTATAGCACTGCGGTCGGCACTGCCTAAAAAAGACAACAAATGTCTGGCGCCATTGTCAGATCGGTTACTGCTGCCACAATGGCAGGTTATCAAGTTTTAAGTGAGTCTAAAAGTGGTGTTGTAGTCGGTGCACGAGCGGTGGGACACAGCACCTCCGAGGTAGCGATGAAGTGTGGATTTTCCCTACGACTATTTCACGAGTGTACCGTGCGTATCAGGAATCTGGTAAAATATAAAATCTCCGACATCGCCGCTGCCGGAAAAAGATCCTATGAGAACGGGAGCAACAACTAGAAGAGATTCGTTCAACGTGACACGAGCGCAACCCTTCCGCAAATTGCTGCAGATTTCAGTGCTGGACCATCAACAAGTGCCAGCGTTCGAAACATCATCGATATGTAAGTACGTAAGCATCCTGCCCGATCACCTGCATCCATTCATGTCCGTTGTACATACCGACGGACTTGGGCAATACCAACAGGACAAATTCCACCAGGACAATGCGACATTCCACAAGTCCAGAATTCCTACGGAGTGGCTCCAGGAACAATCTTTCGAGTTTAACACTTCCGCTGGCCACCAGATTCTCCAAACATGAACATTACTGAGCATATCTGGGGTGCCTTGCAACGTGCTGTTCAGAAGAAATCTCCATCCCCTCGTACTCTTACGGATTTATGGACAGCACTGCAAGGTTCCCTCCGGCACTACTTCAGACATTAGTCGAGCGCACGCCATGTCCTGCAGTGGCACTTCGCTAGCTCGCAGGGTCCTACATGATATTCGGCAGGTTTACCAGTTTCTTTGGCTCTTCAGTGTATAAGGTCAACATCATAAGCAAAACAATAAAGTGGTCGGTCTATAGCAGACTTCATGAGTGAATGCATTTGTTCATTAGATTAAGAACGCCAGAGAAGTATGAAATAGCCCATTAATTTCGTTATTGTTGGCTACCGGTCACGCCATCTCAAATCCAATTGTTACTACCACACATTTTCACGTCGGCACGTAACACGTTCATCACGAAAACGCTCGACTCCTGAAGTTATGCTAACAACAAACCATTGAAGTGTGGTGTATTATCAACCACCCAGGTGCTACGGTCATCTGTGAAAAGTTTTGTGTGACCTTTCAACGAGAGAGCTTTCTGAACAGTTAAGATATTTACACTACTGGCCATTTTTTAATGCTACACCAAGAAGAAATCCAGATGATAAATGGGTATTCATTGGACAAATATATTGTACTAGAACTGACATGTGATTACATTTTCACGCAGTTTGGGTGCATAGATCCTGAGAAATCAGTACCTAGAACAACCACCTCTGGCCGTAATAACGGCCTTGATACGCCTGGGCACTGAGTCAAACAGTGCTTGGATGGCGTGTACAGGTACAGCTGCCCATGCAGCATCAACACGATACCACAGTTCATGAAGAGTAGTGACTGGCGTATTGTCAGGAGCCAGTTGCTCGGCCACCATTGACCAGACGTTTTCAGTTGGTGAGAGATCTGGAGAATATGCTGGTCAGGGCAGCAGTGGAACATTTTCTGCGTCCAGAAAGAGCCGTACAGGACTTGCAACATGCGGTCGTGTATTATCCTACTGAAATGTAGGATTTCGCAGGGATCGAATGAAGGGTAGAGCCACGGGTCGTAACACATCTCAAATGTAACGTCCACTGTTCAAAGCGCTGCCAATACGAACAAGAGGTGACAGAGACGTGTAACCAATGGCACCCCATACCATCACGCAGGGTGATACGCCAGTACGGCGATGACGAATACACGCTTCCAATGTGTGCTCACCGCGATGTCGCCAAACACGGATGCGACCATCATGATGCTGTAAACAGAACCTGGATTCATCCGAAAAAATGTTTCGCCATTCGTGCACCCAGGTTCGTCTCTGAGTACACAATCGCAGGCGCTCCTGTCTGTGATTCAGCGTCAAGGGTAATCGCAGCCATGGTCTCCGAGCTGATAGTCCATGCTACTTCAAAAGTCGTCGAAATGTTGGTGCAGATGGTTGTTGTCTTGCAAACGTCCCCATCAGGTATCGAGACGTGGCTGCACGATCCGTTACAGCCATGCGGATAAGATGCCTGTCATCTCGACTGCTAGTGATACGAGGCCGTTGGGATCCAGCACGGCTTTCCCTATTACACTCCTGAACCCACTGATTCCATATTTTGCCAACAGTCGTGGGATCTCGACCAACGTGAGCAGCAATGTCGCGATACGATAAACCGCAATCGCGATAGGCTACAATCCGACCTTTATCAAAGTCGGAAACGTGATGGTACGCATTTCTCCTTCTTACACGTGGCATCACAACAACGTTTCACCAGGCAACGCCGATCAACTGCTGTTTGTGTATGAGAAATCGGTTGGAAACTTTCCTCATATCAGCACGTTGTAGGTTTCGCCACCGGCGCCAATCCCGTGTGAATGCTCTGAAAAGCTAATCATTTGCAATCACAGCAACTTCTTCCTGTCGGTTGCATTTCGCGTCTGTAGCACGTCATCTTCATGGTGTAGCTGTTTTAATGGCCAGTAGTGTACCTAATTTGACACGAATGTAGCGTAAAAGTAATGTATGTGATCCGCCCTTCTTTTAAAATTAAGGGCTTTCAAAACAAAAGATCAATGTAGTTAGACAGTAACGCAACGTGTTTGAATACGTGCGCCGCCCCACAGAGCGCAACAAAATTCTCAGCACCGGCGTGGCTGTGCTATTAATTAAATTTGTAATGTGTAAAAGAGGATCGTAAGGCCGAATAGTGTGGCATGGCGGCATATGTACCACGCATTTCTCAAATGAATCTTTGCTGTGGACAATGAAAAGATAAGCAAAAAATGGCTCTGAGCACTATGCGACTTAACTTCTGAGGTCATCAGTCGCCTAGAACTTAGAACTAATTAAACCTAACTAACCTAAGGACATCACACACATCCATGCCCCAGGCAGGACTCGAACCTGCGATCGTAGTGGTCGCTCGGCTCCAGACTGTAGCGCCTAGAATCGGACGGCCACTGCGGCCGGCAAAGATGGGCATTAGCTGCACAGGAGTACTGGTCAATGATAGAAGCACCAACTGCACTGTTCCATATTCATAATCAAGTTGTGGCTTCAAATGGATCTAACTGATCCATACGAGGAATGTTCTTTACACAAAATGCTTCACCCATGTTTGCCACAGCTCAGATACTAGCTACTATGATGCTGAATAATTAAGGTTGTTGAAAGTTTGTTAGAGAGCCTCGATAGAGTATTGGTACTTGGCATGCGGAAACCGCAACTACATGCCAAAAACCTACAACCGTGTTGACTGACAGAATGCACTAATGAACACAGAATCGTTGAAACACTTACATATTTAAACCGTGTTAAAAATTTACAACTCAGAAAACGTTTCTTTAAAAAAATCTTCATTTCCGTATAACCTTTCTAGAGGTTTATTCAAAATCACTTCAGTACAGGAAAAACTCTCCTGATTAGAAGCCTCAACGACATTACTAAAAAGCACCTACCTTTCCTTCAAAGCATTACTTACTGCCTGAATTTCACTTACTTTCATGGGTAACCTTACCTCTCCAGCACTCTTTAGCTCAGCATCATTAACGAAGATAATTATCAAAGAACCATTATAACATAACAATGAAGTAATCGATAAGTACAGTTCTTCGCCAGCATAAGGTACTCACTGTTCGGTTTGTTTATCATAAAACAGTCACTGTTATTTTCACAACTGCAAATTTTACTGTTAATTCTTCTAAACTCCTAAGTGGGATTAAAATTTAAGGTGAAGGGATGATAATAACAAGATTTTCCGATAGCTTTCTTATCTTCAGTGAAGATGGAGAAGAAATATACTATCTGTTGAACGAAATGTATAATCTAATGAATACAGACTGCGACTAAACCTAAAGAATACGAAAGTAATGAGAAGTAGCAGAAATGAGAATACCGAAAAGCTTAACATCAAAGTTGAGATTACGAAGTACACGATGTCAAGGAATTCAGCTACCACGTAATCGTGACGGACGAAGCAAGGAGGACTTAAAACACGGACTAGCACACGCAAAGAGGGCATTACTGGCCAAAATAGGCTTAATTTGAGGAAGAAATCTCTGATTATGCATTATATGGTAGTAATTCAACGCTTGTGGGAAACCCGAACAGAGGAGAATCGAAGAGTCTCAGATGTGATGTTAAATAACAATGTTGAAGATTAGGAGTACTGATAAAATAAGGATTGAGATGGTTCCCAGCTGAACCCGCGAGGGAATAAACATAGAAAACACTGACAAGAAGAACATACAGGATGACAGAACATCTGGGAGTAACTTCTATGGTACTACAGAGAGCTGTAGAGGTTAAGAACTGTAGAGGATGACAGATATGAGATGACATCCGACAAAGAATTGAGGATGTAGGCTGCAAGTACTACTCTGAGAAGAAGACGTTCCCACAGCATCAAACCAGTAAAAACAAAGAAAAACAATGAAATTGTCTCAATTGTTTTTGTATGTGGTGCCAAACTCTTCTGAATGGCTGTCTCGAGTGTACTACTTTTGAAATATTTTCGTAGACCATGTGGATCTTTTGGAGCAGATGTCTCCTTTGAAGAAAATACAGAGGGAACTCCGATGAGTCATAATCTAGAAATAGAGAGAAAAATACGAAATTAATATTTAAAACCTATATACTGGCTTGACTTTTTCATGGGTAATGTAAACTTGCTCAAATGGTTCAAATGGCTCTGAGCACTATGGGACTTAACATCTGAGGTCATCAGTCCCCTAGAACTTAGAACTACTTATACCGAACTAACCTAAGGACATCACACACATCCATGCCACAGGCAGGATTCGAATCTCCCCTAGAACTTAGAACTACTTATACCGAACTAACCTAAGAACATCACACACATCCATGCCACAGGCAGGATTCGAATCTGCGACCGTAGCGGTCGCGTGGTTCCAGACTGAAGCGCCTAGAACCTCTCGGCCACACCGGCCGGCCCGTAAACTTGCATTAGACCACTGTCAATAAAGTATAGTTTAATTTTCATTTTTATAAGCTGATTAAGAATATTTTTTGCTAAGTACTTAAAAACTCTCACACAAATTTCTTCAAACGCCGACAGTCATAAGATGGCGTAAGCAGTGTACCACTTCTCTATACCTGCTTAGAATGTCGTCCTTACCGAAATGAAATTCACATATTCAAAAGAATGAAACACCTTGGTGTTGAAGACTTGGTGCAAACTCAACAAAGCAAAAGTGACTCAAGAGTGCTGCACAGGTGGAGGTTACATAATACTTTGTTGCAGGTAATGATTCTAGTTTTCAGTTTTGTATCACTACGAAACTGATTATATTAACATATTAATCAAGCTGAATGTGCACTAACTTACGAGAGTCTCTATCCTGAGGCCCATGTCTTTCCGGTGAACTGCCGCAATCTATTTTCGTCTGAAGTCTTCGTCAGAGTGGAATGTAAAAACACTAACTTTATGACCTTTATCGTAACTGCCCCGCAACCGGGAATACAAAACTTACCATCTGTTTTAAGCGAAACTCTAAGCTATTCTGTGATGCATGTCTCACAACCGTAACAAGTGAGATTTCCACCACAAATACAACGAATGCAACGACTGCAATCACGCCTTTCAACTTCCCACGGCCGCATATCCGTGATATCAAAGACCTCTCAGGCATACACGTAGGTGGCTAAGATAGATACACTAAGAACAATGCTGTCGACGGTGTCTGTAGTGTCCGCATATCTTATATGTCGCGACACGTTCAGCTACTTACTCCTGTTCCACCAAAACGATTTATTCCTGCAATTAACTAATACTTTCAGTACTGGGGATGGGCTTTCCATTAAATTACTCACACGCAGCTGTGGTGTTCGCCTACTGACATGAGAAACAACATACGTAAACACACACATCCGAGGGTTCCGGAACCTGTGCAGAAAATTGGAATAGAGATAAACATAAACACCACTTCCGCCTTTTTATTACTCACGAAAATCGTACATTGCCTGTTGTACCACCATGCAGCGAGACCTTCAGAGGTGGTGGTCCAGATTGCTGCACACACCGGTGCCTCTAATGTCCAGTAGCATGTCCTTTTGCACTGATGCATGCCTACATTCGTCGTGGCATACTATCCTCAAATTCATCAAGGCACTGATGGTACAGATCGTCCCATTCATCACCGGCGATTCGTCGTAGATCCCTCGGAGCCTAATCGAGCGATGTCGTTATCCTGAAGGAAGTCATTCACAAGAAGTGAAAATTGTCGTCCATGAAGTAAAATGCCTCGCCAATTTGCTGCTGCTATGGTTGCACTATCGGTTGGAGGATGCGATTCACGTATCGTACAACCGTTAGGGCGCCTTCCATGACCACTGGCGGTGTACGTCGGCTCGACATAATGCCTCCCAAAAATAGCACGGATCCTCCACCTTGCTGCACTCGCTGAACAGTGTGTCTAAGCCAATCAGCCTGACCGGGTTACCTTCAAATACGTCTCCAACGATTGCCTGGTTGAAGGCATATGCGACACTCATCGGTGAAGAGAACATGATGCCAGTCCTGAGCGGTCCATGTTATTGGGCCCGTCCGTACCGCGCTGCATAATGTCGTGGTTGCAAAGGTGGACCTCGCCGTGGACGTCGGGAGTGTTCTTGCGCATCATGCAGCCACTGCGCACGGTTTGGGTCGTAACACCACGTCCTGTGGCTGCAAGAATAGCATTATTCAACATGGTGGAGTTGCTGTCAGGGTTCCTCCGAGCCATACTCAGTACGTAGCGTTCATCCACTGCAGTAGTAGTCCTTCGGCGGTCTGAGCGAGGTATGTCATCGACAGTTCCTGTCTCTATGTGTCTCCTCCATGTCTCACAACATCGCTTTGGTTCACTCCGAGACGCCTGGACACTTCCCTTGTTGAGAGCCCTTCCTGGCACAAAGTACCAATGCGGACGCGATCGAACCACGGTATTGACCGTCTAGATATGGTTGAACTACAGACAACACGAGCCGTGTAACTCGTTCCTGGTGGAATGACTGGAACTGATCGGCTATCGGACCCCCTCCGTCTGATAGGTGTTGCTCATGCATGGTTATTTACATCTTTGGGTGGGTTTAGTGACATCTCTGAACAGGCAAAGGGACCATGTCTATGATACAACATCCACAGTCAACGTCTATCTTCAGGAGTTCTGGGAACCAGGGTGATGCAAAACTTTTTTTGATGTGTGTACGTAATGCAGTGATTACACTTTGAAGTGTAAGTGTAATTGTTGCTTTATTCTAAAGACAACTGTTATCCAGTATTCATCTCACTTTACCGACACACCCTTGCACAGTTCACAACACTTCAGTGACACTCAGTCCGTGTTCACGAGGTTTCACATAACCTTCGCGGTAGTCGCTCTGGCGGGGGTTATTTTTCAAGGTCACGGCACGGCAAACTTACTCAGAGCTCAATTATTTTTACACGTATATTTATCCGCGTATTCTAGGTGCACATGCATACTTAATATTGTTTTAATTTCCATCGGCATATTGTGTCCGTTTGGAATCGACTTTAGTTTTCATGAAGCACAAGCGATTAACAAGTCAGCTAACGAGCAAGTCCCAACACTCATTGCATTTGCGCTATCAGAGAGAGAACTGTATGGATACGAGCAGCAGACAGCAGTATGACTGTACGCTTTCGAGTGACAAACATCACTAGAAATTTCTATTTTTCTGTTTTCCTTTACAGTGGAGATGGAAATTTTTGTTATAAATTCTTTCCACCGCAAACGGGTGACTGAATTTGCTGACGTAACATAGGGGTAGGAACCACTTACCTTTTCTCAAATTGAGGGTGGGTAAGTATGGATGGGGTTGGAAAAAAGAAACGTAACGTGCTAAGCGAAGATGCCTAGAATTTACTCATCCAGTATCTGAGAATGAAAGCACTTATCGTCTTGCAACAAACTTTACACATAATTTCTAACATTTAGGAAACTTCTTCTCTCTGCCAGCCCTCACAAAATGATGAAATGAGAAAGTTTATCGGTTACTGCAGTTCGCTATTCGTGCAGTAAAACTGCCACATCAGGCATGGTGTTTTTATTTATTTCTTCCGTGCTACAAAAATATTTGGAACAAATTTTGGACACAGTATCAACGCATACTACTCAATGTGCATGCAAAATTGTATTATTGTACGACACATAGTTTAGCAGATTAGGCGTCATATACGCTGAGATGAGTGAGAAACTAATTTTTTGCTGAAAGCGGAGTGCAAATTACCCAGACTATATTCATCCACTGATTAATAATGAGAAGACTTAGCGACTTCCAACGAAATTTTTAACACAACTTCAAACAATTTTTAGATTTTTCCTCGCTTACATGCATAATGTCAAATATTTAATACACTAGCACATTTGAGAAGTAATCAGAAGTTAGAAGCTGTTTTATACAGCGGGATGGGCGAGGGGTGTTCGATTCTTTAAGAATCTGGGGTTTATTGGTAGCTATCTGGAAGAAACAGTGTTGAGTTAAGAACCACTTGCACCCCACAGGATTGCCAAAGAAGAGTGACTGAAATTGAAGCATAATTCGGAAATGCCTGGAGATATTTCAGACAAATTTGTTATATATATTTCTTATTATTTGTACTAAAATACTATGGGAATAAGATTATCCACTGTAGAAGAAAAACTGGGAGGTAAAAATGTTCAAAAACGACGTATTAATATTTTTACTTTTTCAGGTGACTTGAAATATTTTTAAAAGAATTAAGTACAAATTGGCTCTTATTTACAATGTTTATTGGGTCAACCAGGTCACGAGAATGAACGCTACAGCGAATGAATAATTTTGGGTACATGTTTCGGGACATAAGATCAGACCACACGACTGAATACTACTGGTAAAGTCAACATCCTGTCTGGAATTGTATGGTGTGAAACAGCAGAGAATCTGACATATGTGTGCAATATATGTCACATACACGTATGTTCAACATCTCCTAAGCCCCTGGATCTATTTCAACAAAAATTGTGCTTGAAAAACCCATCAGTCTCCTGTTGTTGTGGGGGTGGGGTAGTAACGTTGTGATGGACAGAGAAGTGGTGAAGTATGTGCACGGAGAGAAGGGGGGTGAGGTGACAGACATGCATAGAGGGATGGTGATGGCCGGGGAGAGGGGGGGGGGGGGGGAGGTGGACAGAGGTAAGGGCATGGGTGCAGAGTGAGGGCAGGTGGAGGGGGATTATAGAGAGAAGGGAGGAGGGGATGGTCAGAGATAGGACGGAGGTGGACTAATAGAAGACTGGAAGAAGTAAATACCCGGGCAACACAGGATTGCTCAGCTGGAGATATAATAAAATAAATGCGATGAAATCAGAGTTTTTTGACAGAAGCGATGACATCAACTTCACGTCCCGTTGCTTTGAAGCGACTTCTTCTGCCATCTGACAATGCCATGTTAACTGTTTTTTGATTGTTTAGTTAATGTCCCGCTGTGTATTCTGCAGCAGTCAATTTTCATCTGCTACAGAGTGCTTGATTCAACTTTATTTTTCTCATTTTAAACGCCAATGTACAATTTATACGTTCGACATATTACAGTTCCGGTATTGTACCAATTAAAACGGAATAATCGGTCGCTTGTCGCTGATGAATACTGCACATCAAACGAATAGCAACAAACAAAAGCCGACAAGGACAATACGGTTCAATTCCTTGCCCACTCGCTTGGTAAACGAACAGCGGTGGCAAAATACGCTATCAGTACCTTCCACAGATAACAGTTTTGGTTGAGAATTCTGTCATTTAGGTTTCAAGCAGGCCTAGTAACGAGGCTGCTCCTTTTTTTAACGTTTTATTTGGTCTTTGCGTCAGTCACAATTTGTACGCATTGCAGCAAAATCAGTTTTCTCTGCAGTCGCCATTCTAACTACGGAAAACGTAAAGAGAAGCTGCTACATAGAGATTAGTGTGTTGGTAGACTCCACGTAGCAAGTGACGATGTCTTCTTAAGGACGAAAATACGTTTGCGAAAGTACATAGTAGGTCAGATTCAGAATAGATTATGTAATTTGAATTTTTATGTGCAGCAATGGATAAGTCGTAAACGGGTCTCACATTACGACCTTGCTTACTCGAGCGCATTTGCAGAATATCTAATAATTAAGAGGGACAAGTGGCACTGGTGTAAGCATACGATAATAGAAACATTCCAGTGGTCGTGGGTTCGTAAAAGAGTCGTCTCAGAGGCAATTCCGAACTTGCGGTTACGAATAGCCACCCCTTAAGATGAGATGTACTCCTAGTTAGTGAAAATGAATAGTGTGATTCAAGAAGTAACAGCAAACAATTTTTTCGAAGAGTATACCGTATGGTAATACTTAAAATTTTCCTATTTAACACATTGTAACACGGAAACTGTTTGCTGTACGAGGACCAAACTTTGCAGCATTAATGCGAAGGACATGGGGAAGATAAATAATGCAGAATCACTTCAGCTGAAACACTTTAAAAGTACTACTACGTTAAATCATACCATTACATAAGGGTACCATTACTGCCACAAAAGAGGCTCAATATGGCGCTCATCAGTAACCAGGAGAGTCTGAAAGCGTAGTATTGATACGTTCCGCTTCAGAACAGCGCATGTGTGAATGTTCCCCTGGTAAACCCTGTAGTTAGCCCCACAACCAGAAATCACAGATAGTGAGACAAGGTGATCGTACCGGTCAAACATTTGGAAACGATCGGCTGATAATTCGATCGTTTCCAAATGTGTTTCGGGGAAGCAGGTGAACCTCTCGAGCGGTGTGCGGCGGGGCCCCATCTTGCTTGAAAACCGTTGAGTTCAATGTGTGCCGCGCGGGATTAGCAGAGCGGTGTAAGGCGCTGCAGGCATGGACTGTGCGGTTGGTCCCGGCGGAGGTTCGAGTCCTCCCTCGAGCATGGGCGTGTGTGTTTGTCCTTAGGATAATTTAGGTTAAGTAGTGTGTAAGCTTAGGGACTGATGACCTTAGCAGTTAAGTCCCATAGGATTTCACTTACATTTGAACATTCTTTTTTGAGTTCAATGCGTCTCTCTCCTGTATGGCGGGTACGACATACTGTGGAAGCATATCGTAATAGCCCTGACCAGTTACACTGCACGTCTTTGGCCTTTGAGCGCCAACCAGTTTTAAAAAGAGTTGGTCATTGATAAATGTAGCAGTGAAAGCTCACCATACCGTGATACGTTCACTACACAGAGGTACTTCATACGCAGTGACTGGAGGTGAACATCGCCACACTCAGCCATACTACGTGTTCACCTCACCCATCAGAGAAAAATGAGCTTCTCTGTCCATAGGATCGTCCAGGGACAGCCCTCGTCAGATTCAATCAGTAACATCTAAAATACAGAAAAAATACATTCTTCACCATCGGAAAATTTTCGCCGTTTAATATCCGTTGATAACTTGTACTCTACTTCTGATTCTGAAGCTGTATTGCAGTAATCGATGTAATAGTGTATTTATTTCTGACTGTTCATAATTGAGCCGGCCGGTGTGGCCGAGCGGTTCTAGGCGCTTCAGTCTGGAACCGCGCGACCGCTACGGTCGCAGGCTCGAATCCTGCCTCGGCCATGGATGTGTGTGATGTCCTTAGGTTAGCTAGGTTTAAGTAGTTCTAAATTCTAGGGGACTGTTGACCTCAGACGTTAAGAGTCATAGTGGTCAAAGCCATTTGAACCATTTTTTTGTTCTTAATTGATTGTAAATATATTGAAAATATTGTAAATTGCTGGATGATAGGCAAGTGAACATTATTTAAAAGAATCGATAGCAACGACGAAATGGTAGCCGTTGTTTATCTTTGTGTATGGAGATACTGTCGCCTTGCATGCAGAGAGGACAGCAGAGCAGCTTGAGTGATGAAAGAGCGCGGAAGTGTTTGTTGGAAACTCCTGCTGACGCGGAGTGCAGTTGTGATAGCGCCAGTGTAGGCGCACCTGATTCGTTAACCCGCGAGTATTGAGAACACGGTAGCAGTGGACAGGCGGAGAAAGCTGCAATTCTATTGACTATCCCGTAACTATCCTTGGCTCTGGAGAAGGCTCTGGGTTCCCAAACAGCAGCAGCAGCAGCAGCAGCAGCAGCAGGAACAGCAACAACGGCAGCTACATTCTTTGTCGTCTGCACAGCTACGACGTCGTAAGACTGTTAACGACAGATGTAGGAATGTAGACGCTTCACCCAGTTACAATTCTTTCACAAAGTATGACTGATTTGAATAATAATTTACAATATGGCTCTGAGTACTATGGGACTCAACTGCTGAGGTCATTAGTCCCCTAGAACTTAGAACTAGTTAAACCTAACTAACCTAAGGACATCACAAACATCCATGCCCGAGGCAGGATTCGAACCTGCGACCGTAGCGGTCTTGCGGCTCCAGACTGCAGCGCCTTTAACCGCACGGCCACTTCGGCCGGCAGGGCTCTTTTTCCTTTCCATGCAATCACCGAGTGACGTAAGTGTTCCGGCGTAACAACAAGCGCCGGAAAGTCGTCCTGCAACGTTACAGCAGAGAGGGGTGTGAGACGAGTTCAGCCAATAGTGTGCTGACTAAGGCGACACCAAGACAGAAGCAGCGAGGACAGTATAAGTGCCGGGCAGAGTAGCCGCGGTCGCAGTGAGAGGCGGAATGAAGGACGACCCGCCATACAAACGCTGCAGCAGTGACTTCAGAACTGTACTGATTTGCTTGCATGGAAATTATATGTACCGAAGGTCATTGATTATTTACATATCGCCATTTGCTTGCGACACACCTTTGTGAATACGCAAAGTTAAGTATTGTCCATCAATATGATTTGCTTGAGTTGTCGTCTAGCGATCCGAGGAAACAGCTTCCTAGGTACCCCATATTAGACGAGAGGGCAGGATACCACAGTAAGAATACGAAAACTGGTTAACTATTTACTGTCAGTTTTGTATCTTTGTTAATGACCAGTTTCATTCTAAATTTTCTTCCGTAATAACTGATCATTGTTGTGTTGCATAACAGAGGCTAAACTAATTTGCAAAATTTAGTATTAACTTCATTTACTTACAGTAACGTAAAATTTCACTGACAAAACTAATAACTAAAAGATACAGCACAAATTAAGAGTACGCAGTTTCATTTATTCTGTAGTTAGCTTAGCGAGTGAATTATGCTAGCTTGGATTGTATCTTACTGTTGTGATATTTAAAGTAAAATCGGGTGCTCATTTGCTTAAAGTAAATTCGCTTCAATCTTTCAACAATAGAAAGTAAATTGGTTAGCTTTTTCTACATTTTGCTTTA